>NC_138374.1:99745326-99813970 GCF_054177405.1 Leptonychotes weddellii | reverse complement strand
AGTAAATTTGTGTTTATTAATTATTTTAGACCTGAAACCACAGAAGAAGTAGCCACATTTTTTTTCAACCCTCCCTCTACCCGTGCCCTTTACAATTTAACTTCATACTTTTTCCTCATTAAGTACTTTCATTACTCCCCTCTTTGAATCTGGGCTGGGCACCCTGCCACCATATGAAGATGCCTGGACTAGCCTGATGGGTGATAAGAGAGACACAAGGCCCAGACACCACCATTGCCCAAGCCAACAACCAGCCAGTCCTTAGATATATGACTCGGGCCAACCTAGACCAGCCAGCTCTCACCAGCCCACCAGTGGATCACAGACACAAGAACAAGCCAGTTGAGATTGGCTGAGCCAGGCCCAGAGAAGCAGAAGTGCCTAGCTGACCCACAGACTCATGAGCAATAATAAATGCTTATTATTTCAAGCCAGAGTTTTGGAATGGTTTGTGATGCAGCAATAGCTCACTAATAGAGCCCCCGGCTAACTCTCCGAATTTGGGCAATTTCCTTAAACCTTCCAGCCTTTGGTTGCTACATCTGCAATATGGTGATATCAAATAATAACATAAGTTACCTCACAGGAATATGGTGAGGATTACAGAAATGGATATATGTGAAGCACTTGGAATAGTGCCTATCACACATATGTAGCTATAATTTGTGGATTATAATCTGTGGAGCACTGTGCTGAATATTTTCCATAAATTTTCTCATTCTGTCATCACAAAAGTCCTTTGAAGCCAGTCCTATTTCTTATTCACAGGTTACGGGAAAAAGTGAGTCTGTGAGAAATCCAGTAATGTGCTGAAGATCGCTCGGCTGATCAGTAGCGGATGTGGGACTGAATTCAGAGCCTGCTATCTAAAGCTTGATTGTCTATGAAACCGCCCCTTGGTACCGGCAGGATGGAGTAAGTTAAGACAATGATACTCTCCAGCACAGAACTCTCTCTTAAGTGCGGGCCCAAATTATAATCCAAATAAAGGATTAATCCACGTGTTATCACTTTTCTCAAAGTTTAAATCAAATCCTTGTCTAGGTTGGTGACCAAAGCTTGGGAATCACCAACACCGTAAGTCAAGAGGTATCTTTTCTAAATGATGGAGATTCAAACTGTTAGCTCCATCTAGCAGCTAACGGCATTACATCCCTCACCCTTGGGATCTCTCCTCCGTTATTTAAATTTCAAATCTTTCTTTTCTTCCCTAAAGCAATTTGAAGAGCTGGACCAATTTAAAAGTTTCAGTGAAAGGGAATTATCTTGAGATCAGCCCTTAATATGCCCTGAACACCTTTCTCTCTTTACCTAAGAGCTTCAGTTTCTAAAGTTAATTTAGCCCTATTGACTAAAGAAAATCTTGTTTTAAACCCTATACCCACTGGTTGTCTTAACAGTTATGCTAATTATTCGCATTTATATTAAACGTTCACATATTTAATAAAATGCGTTAGTAAACAAAACTATAAATTATATCTCTTGGATATCATTCCAAAGGAAGGAGCCAAACAAAATAGGACCAAAGTCAAGCAATACCAGGGAAAAAGTTTGCCTATCCTGGTATGGACACAGGGAGGTGAAGGATGGGCCAGAGTCGCCGGGGGTCGGGGGGGCGGGGTGGCTTCGAGTCATGTGGGAGCAACAGCAGCGATTTGGAAGGAGCGCTAGCTGACCCGGGTTTGAGGGAGTTGATGAATGGCTCAAGCCTTGATTTCCTCACTTGAAATTCTGTAATGCTCTGCACATCAGATGATATATAATAGTGAAACAGCTGTACTATTCTTGAAAGAAACGTAGACTTGGACTCTGGTTCTTCCATTCTATTCAAGAAGTCAATACAAGATTACTGACTGCTGCCTACTGTGTACAAGGCACTGTGCTAAGTACTAGGAATCAGATAATAATAATAATAATAATAGTAACTAATATTCATGGGACAATAACACTGTGCCAAACACTTATTTCATTCAATGTCTCCTCTCAGGGTTCACTCTTCTATCTTCATTTTACTGATGAGCGAACAACCCTAATAACTTCCTAAGTCATACAGAGAATGAGCCAGGATTCCAACCCAAATATTTTGATTCCACGGCCAGGGCTGTGAACAGCTTTGCTGCAGTCTGTTCGGTGCCATCTTATCAAGGTAGATAATATGGCTTCTGGCCACAAAGAGACCAGTGTAGGGGGAGGAAAACATGTGAAGTGCGCCCTACAGTGTGGACGGCAAAGTCAAAAGAGTGTGTCCTAGAATCATGGACATGGGTGAGATTAACTCTGCGCAGTAGACATCTGGGAAGGCTTCACGGAGGAGGTGATGCTTTTGCTGGATTTAGAGGAGGGCATTCCCCTCCTCACCACCCCCAGTTAAAAAATAAGAGGAAGAGGAAGAGGCCATTCCAAGCAGAGAGAACAGCGTGTGCCTAGAGGCCATCTGGGCAGGAGACAGCTCAGGAGAGGGACTTGGGTCAGCTCAGAGTGAGCCTCAGATGCCATGGTCAGATCTGGACTTTCTCTTGGGAGTCAAAGGGGAGCCATCAAAGGGGTTTGACTGCAGCCACAACCTGCTCAGATCTGTGCTTTAGGGATGAAGACTAGCAGCGTGGGCAACGAGTGGGAGAGGCCGGGGGAGGGAGACCAGGTGGAAAGCTGTCTTTATAGCTCGGACCAGAGAGGGCGAAAGGCTCCTCTAAGGAAGTCTCGGTGAGCCTGGGGAGGAGAAGCTGGACTCAACCCATTTCCAAGACTGGATGAGATGACATGTAGAAGAGATGGAGAAGCCTGAACTTGGGTGGCCAGTGCCTCTGTGTATCAAGGTCAGAGAAACGGAAGGCGGTGCATATCTGTTGGGGACGATGATGACCCTGGTTTCAAATGTGTTGTGTGAAGACCCTGCAGGACATAGTTGTAATCTGAACTTTCCTCCTGCTGGATTTGAAACTAATCATTAACTCAAGAGCCATTTGCTGAAAGCTTAGCTGCAAGGCCCTGGGGAGAAAAAGACCTGCCTAGTCCCAGGAGCTTGCCATCAGGGGCAGAGAGGTAGAAAGCAGGGATCTAAGTGCTCCAGTTCAGGTGA
Organism: Leptonychotes weddellii; assembly: GCF_054177405.1. Classification (NCBI taxonomy): domain Eukaryota; kingdom Metazoa; phylum Chordata; class Mammalia; order Carnivora; family Phocidae; genus Leptonychotes; species Leptonychotes weddellii. The sequence goes on along the minus strand of NC_138374.1, from coordinate 99,810,891 downwards.
GCATCAGCAGCAGTGGTACATGAAGGAGAGGCATCCATAATCAGACCCAAAGGCTCAGGCAAGTCTCCCCAGAAAGATCCTTGAGTTGGCCCTTGGAAGATGCCTCCCTAGCTGATTAAGGAGGTGGAGGGCAGCAATGAGAGCAGGGGACACAGCAGGGAGGTGGTCCAGGAAGGTTGGAAAGTTGAGACAGTAACAGCGAATCTGGGACCCGGGACAGATCCGTTTTCAAGGGACAGGGGAGAGAGTAGCGAGAGAGGCCTGGGAGGCCAGCCACAGGCTACTTAGGAAATGCTTTCCCTGCTGAGCCAAAGCCTAGAGTGCTCGGGGAGGAGGCAGAGCTGGGGAGTCCAAAGATATCAGAGCCACTTGCTAGCAGTGTGATCTTCAGGAAATCCCTTAAACTCTCAGTGAAGCATTAGAGCATGGGACTGTTTTGAGCCTGACACCTGGGACATGTCAAAGGTCAGCAAAGAGCAGTTCTCCTCTCTAATGTGGACCTACCACCTTCAGCCACACCACGGAAGCCAAGACCACTTTTTATGTGAAGGGGGATGGGAACGAGCCTTGAGAATGGTCTCACTGGACTGTGGGGCCCACCAGCACGCACCCCCGCCACTGGATGTCCATCGTCCCCATTCATTTCTCTATCACTCACTGATTACACCTGCTTTTTCCTACTGGCTGCCCACATTGCTTCAAAAAGCACACATTGGTGCCCTTGTCTAACCATACTCAGAATCCCCACCCACTATTAAATAAATGAGGTTACTTTCTGTTGAAAGTACAGTTACTGCTTTTGGTTTTCTGCCAGGCACACGTGATGCATTCAAATGCATGTAAAAAGGCAAAAAGAAGGAAAGGAAGGAAGGAAAAGAGGACAATGTGAATACCTCCCCGCCTCCCTGGGTACCCAGCTTTCTTCTTCCCTCATCAATCTCCACACCCATCTCTTGCACACCGGATATGCCCCCCAGTGGTATAACTGGGCTCCCCTCGCATCTCCATCTCCGCTGCTCTCTCTGGCCAGCTGCCCGGGGTCTGTTCCTTACCCCACGAGCCTCAGTCCCCTGAATCACAGGCTAACATACCTACCTCATGGAGCTGGTGGAAGGACTTCATGAGATCAGGGCCTGCCACAGCATCTGATCCAATCTTCCTTCTCAGGCCCCTCAATTCTGAATTCCTCCTGGAGTTGCCCACAGAACCCTCCCTTAGACCTGGGCTTAGAGTGTGAATCCACCGGGTTTTCTACCCGCCATCCCTGGAGTCTGGTCACTTACTCAGACTAACAATAGGGGAGAAATAAAAGCCAATAGAAGGTCCAGATCTGTGTACAAACAGATAATTCAAGAAAAGTGCTTGGGAAGATGGCAGTAGGAAGACCCTGAGCTCACCCCGTCCCACATTTTTAACTAGATATTGTCCACCTCCAAGTCAATAAACCAGAGTACAAACAGATAATTCAATAGAAAAGGAATTTTTAAATAGTGGTAAGGGGGGGAGGGGAGAGGATTTGTAGGGTAAGAAAGGCTATTGGCGAAGGAAGAGCAGATATGATCCTTGCAAACCTACCCCCAGATTGTTTCAAGCCCCGCTCAACCCTCTTGCTCCCTCAGCCCATGGAATGGAGCAGCCTCACATACAGAGTGGCTTCCCATAGCTCATCTCAGAGACTTCTATGAAATTATTTGCAAAATACTAATGCTTGGAATTTATATGAAATTCTAATGCAAATTAAAAATGGGCAAAAGTGAATATGCCCCGAAAGCCACCATCTAACTGATCACCTGTGGCTACTGGACCAAGGGGAGACTCCCCTTGTGTTGTGAGAGGCCAAGTTGGGAATGGTTCACTCTGGGCGAAGGACATGGGCTCTCCGATGACAGCAGGCGGACTGGGTCCCATGGACACAACAGCCGGACGCAAGTTGGGGCCATCATCGGCTACAGGAAGTTACCAATCTTGGTGGCCACCCTCAGCACATATCCCCTTCTCATCAATCCTGCCAGTCACCAGGCAGACATGGGTCTTTCACTTGGGCCTCTGCCCGGGACCCAAGAGCTATCCCATGCGCAGGGAGGGATCGCCTGGGGAGGGGGGGGCGGGGGGCAGCTCCGCCCCCAGGCTTTCCCGGGCCCCTCCCCTCCCTCAGCCAGACAGCACAGCCCTTACAGACGGGATCTCATATTTGGGTTTTATTTTTATTTTACAAGAATATAACATGCTGAAACAGGGAAACAAGGATAAAGTACATCATTCCTATCCAGGAAACCAGCTCCATTGTCAACAATAAATAAATATTTAAACGGTGAGGAGCCCCTGACAGGCGCTCAGAGGTTCCCAGCACATTCAGAGGTAGAGTCTGGTGGAGAGGGAGACAGTTGGGCGACCAGCCCCTGCTGAGATTCTCCAGCAGAGGCAAACTGAAATTACAATAATAAATAACAGTAGCAACAACACAACAGTAATAAAAATACTATGCTATGACAATGGTCACAAAACCGACAACACATTATACTTAAATAATTTTCTCCTGGAGGAGCTCATAGTGCAGAGAGAACAGTGTTGCTTTTCCTGGGGCAGAAGGGGGCCGCCTGGTTCATTCACCTCCTGGGCCTGGGCTCGTGCAGAAGTCCCAACACAAAAATGTGTGTTTGGTGTTGCCCTGAGGTGACAAGCAGGTTCTGATTTCCCCCAGTCCTGCTCTTCCAAGCAGCCTCTCTCTCCAGCTGCACCCCTGGCTTCTGTCTTCCAAGGGCCATCGTGGTCCCTGGTCCAACTTCTCCCCATACTCCGGTAAGTGCACCTCACACCCACAGGAAAGAAACATAAGGTTCCCCTTCCATTCTGGGCATCTTTTTCCTTGTTCTCACACCCACAAAAAATACTGGCTTGATTTCAACGGAACTTTTGGGAACTGCCAAGAGATGTCTTAGGATCCTTTTCTCCCTCGTTCCACGCTGCAGAGTGTAAGAACTCATTGAGAGGCCCCACACCTTCCTCCTCATGGGCCCTACGGTCCAGGGCAGCCCGGGGCCGAGGGAGGGCACACCCCCGCAACAGGCCCTCGCGGGCCCTGCCCACAGGTGGACCTTGCTGCCAGCACAGGTTCGGGGACCGCCTGCAAAGGTCACCAAGAGCACCAAGATCAATTTCACAGGAGCAAGATGGCCCCTTTTCCAGGCTCTCTACTGATGTGGGAAAGGGGCTCCAAAGGCCAGTTTTTGTGGTATAAAAAAAAAAATCTCATTTTGGGCAAGGGTCAAATTGGTTCTCTGGCCTTGAGAAGACCGTGAGGCCAGGCACAGGAATGGGAAGAAGTGCAAGCTAAGGGGGCCCTGGGCAGCCCAGGGGCAGGTGAGGAGGACAGAGTGGGAAGGCACCGCATCCGCAGCTGCCTTCTGGGCCTGACAGCCTGGGAACTAGGGAAACAGGACGCCATCTGAGCCAGCTCCTCACCAGGCAGAAGAGCTGATCTGGTTGTCTTGCTCTGTCTCATTTTCAAGTTTCCTTTATCCGTGTTTCCCAAACCACCCCGGAATATTTCTTGCCCCGTGGAAAACGATAAGAGCCAACAATAACTCCTTCGCCACCTTCCCTTTCCCCGGAGAGCCCCACACAACCTTCCCCTTCGGCCCATATGTGCCGGTCCTGGAAGGGGAGGTGGGGGGGGACCCTCTCATGCATGGAATCCAGTCCCACAGTATCTGGAGGAGAGGGGGCTTCCAAAACAGGCTGCCAGATGGGCATCTTCCTTCACTGTCCTCTCGCGCTTGCTTGGTAGAATCTGCCCCAGGGATGGGTGACCCCACCTCTCCTCCCGGCTGGCTCCCTCACTGCCATGAGGCTCAAGTGTGCAAGGGCTCTGCGGGGCCGCGGCTAGCTGGAGAGGCAGAGGTGGCCGAGGCTTGGGCTTCCAGGTCCCGGTAAGCAGGGGACTTCAGGAAGCGTGGATAGGAGTCCTTCTCCATCAGGGTGCGAGTCTTCCCCTGAGCCACGTCGAAGCATGTGGCCGTGACAGCCTGCAGGTTCATCCTGGTCAGCTCCCTGGTCTCGTGGTCTATGTTCACCTGTGGGAAGGAAGGCAAGCACATGGGTGAGGGGAGGGTGGGCCAGGCAAGGGGTCCAGCAGGCCGGGGTGGGGTGGGGTGGGGTGGGGAGAGGGCTGACTGGCAGGATTCTGAACCAGGAACCTGGGGTCTCCTGAGTTGACCATTAACTGGCTTTTCAACTCTGGGCCTGTTCGCGCATCGGACCCAGGGTCTGCCCTCCAAAAGTTATCAAGCATACAAATCTAATGCCTTTTCATCCCTGCCTTGGGACAGTCCTGGTTCAGATCGCCATCACCTCTCTCCTCAGGTTAGTGCCAGAGCCTGCTAACTGCTCTCTCTCCTCAACCCTCACTCCTGTGGTCTGTTCTCCAGCCAGCGGCTAGAGTGAGCCTTTGAAAACTCAAGTCAGTTTGCCAGCAGCAGTGTCGTCCTCCCATGTCACTCAAAGGAAAAGCCAGCGCACGTGCTGGGCCCACATCTGGCGCCCTGCCACTCACTGGTCCGACCTCCTCTCCTAGTCTGCCTCCCTCACTCTCCGTGCTCCACTCGGGCCCACTCCCTGCTGGGTTTGCACTTGCCATTTCCTGTGTTGGAATGTTTAGACGGGAGGGAAGTGTTCATCTGTCACCTTATGGGACAGACCACGCCTCACTTCCCTTTGTAAAGCAAGAAGACTTCAAGTCCACCCACCCCATTCTCCGGTGCTCCCTTTCAAAACCTGCTTTGCTTGGATCAGAACACGCACCATTCCCTGACATGTATTTACTCATTTACTCGGTTATTGTCATCTTCTCTCATTAGGGTAGAGACTTTTTGTCCCTGCTATGTCCCCAATGACTATAACCGTGCCTTGCATGTAATTGGTGCTCAATAAATCTTTATGGAATAACGTGGAAAAAATTCAAGTGCTCAGAAAATACAATACAGCGTAGGATACAAAAGCAAGGCATTACTAGTCTCTCTCCACAAGGTGGCCCCACTCACTTTAGCAAATGCTGGTGGCCCGCCGCGGAGACCTGAGGGCAGGTGCAAAACCTCACTGCCCATGGACCAGCCAGCCTGAGGCAGGTCAGCCGGGGGACTGAACTGGGTCACACAAGGTCCCCAGGTTGCCCTGTCTCCACACTCGTGTGTTTTGAGCCTCTAAAAAGGTCTTAGCTTGCAAAAGTGGGTATGGACAGAAGCCACACCACCTGCCAAGCCCTCTAGCCCCATCAGTGAGACTGAGGGTAAGGGCACCAGGAGCAGCAGAGCGCCTGGGTTTCCTAGTCTCCGGCCCCAGAAGCCCATCCAGCCCCGTGCCAAAGAAGATCACTCTCTAAACTCAACCCTCCCCCTGCTAGACAGCCCCCAGCCCCAATCCTCAGTGGGGAAGGAGCAGGCAGGGCGGCAGGATCCCCAGAACATGCTGAGGCTCTGACCTCTTTTGGGGCTTCACGGCAGATAAATTCCTCAAAGATCTTGTGAGCCCGGGAGGCCAGCTTGGTAGCTGACCGGAGCTTCTTGAACTCCTCACAGGCCAGCCAGAACTCCAGGTTCTCCTCACTGAACTCCGTCTTCAGGAAAGCGTGGAAGGCGGCCACTCCATCTGGGGTTGAGGGAAGAGAGGGAGAGACAGGTCAGACAGCAGGACAGCGGGGGAATAAAAGGAGAAAGACAGCAATTGTAGTTAATGGCTCTATTTTTAGGATGTAATTTTCTTGAACAAGGACCTGCCTTTGTATTCTGAACAGAGCCTGGCACACTAGGGGATCATTATTATTATTACTACGACTATTATTTTGCCCATGCTTTTCAGCATCCCTCAGGCTGGCTCCAAAGCACATGGGTACACATGTGCCAACCACAGACAGACACAACAGGGTCCTACTCACTTTTACTGCTCAGTAGCAAGTCAAATGACTCTTTCCACTCCAGCACATCTTCTGAGAAATTTCTGCTAAAAAAAAAAAAAAAAAAAAAGCCAAGATTTTAATTAAAAAAAAAAAACCAACACACTAATGCATAGCATAAATCCTAGCCAGAACTCTGATGGAAGTTGTATAATTCACACAAAGACTTGCTCAGTGATTATTGGAGCTGACTCCTCAAACTCTTAGTTGAGGCTACAGGTATTTTTCTAGAGGAAAGTTCAATAATAAGAAACCAGAGCCAGGAACCTTCTGGCCCTCAGTAAGTAACTCTAAGATGGTCTCTTCACTGTCCAAAATTGTTTCTGTTCCTCTGACCCTGAGCTTTGTTTTCTACACTCCCCCCATGGAAATAAGGGCCTCAGGAATAGAGATTAAGTCTACCCATAACCCCAGACACTAGAGCAGCACCTCACACCCTTGATGTTCAATATGAAAGGGCTCGTAGGCAAAGTGCATGTTAATGGAAGAAGAGTCATTGACTGAAAAGCCTCAAGTGTTCTCAGACCCTGTCCTAGCCCTGGTTGCACAGATGATGACATCTCCAGGTGGGACAGTCTGGTAACTAGACATTCCGACCCTGATACACACATCTGTTGGTGGCCTCAGAGCCCTGGAGCCACCTACCTAGTCACCCACAGCAGACCAGCAGGAATCTTCACTAAAATCTCCAGGAAGGGGTCATCACGGCCCACCCTAGCGCGTCCTAATTTCTCCTTGTATTTTCTTTCTTATGGCTCTTTTCCTAAATCTGGCTCCCTCCCCTCCAGGGCCCTAGGCCAGCTAGTGGGACTTACTCCTCTTTGCTGTGTTTGCTGCTCCACTCGAACTTGCCAACACTCCCAGTGTCAGAGCCCAGCTCTGATTTGTGAAGAAAGATCCCCAGCCGTGTCTTGAACTCTTTGGCTCTGAAAGACAAAGCAGGAACACATAAGTGATCCTACATTGGCTCAGCCAGGGCTCAAAGGTTTATGGGGTCCCGAAGAAGAGTTTAGGCTGGTGTCACCCTCATTCCAGCCTCAAGGGTTCCTGGGAATCTCCTGCTGTTCCCAGGGCTTAAACTCTGCTTGTCTCTTAATATCACCAGCCCAGAAACAGCCCAGAAAGTAATGTCTCAGCTGTTCCTCAGTAGGACTTACACTTTCTGAGTTTAGAGCACAGCACACATGGGCTTTTTCCCACTTAAGTCACGCCGATCTATCTTTGTGCCTGTTGATTAGCAGAAGGCAGTTCAGCACCCTCTAGGCTTATCGTGAATATTTCTGGAACTGTGTGGAAATTGATTCCTGCTTTCACCTTCTCCACTTTTTCCTTCCCAGCCACCAGCTCCAGCAAGGACTAGAGGTGGTTGAGTAGCTCCCTGGGAAGTGGGGACATCCCTCACTGGTGGACCCAAAAAAACACCTCTCTGCCTTCTCGGGGCCGGGCAGGCCATGGTCCTAGATCTGGGCTGTAGAATGAAAACCAAGTGCTGAAGAAACTAGAAAAGGGAGTTCTGCCTGCTGATGCCCATGTGCTCCTCCTGCAGCCGGTCTTCGGCAGGTCCGCTGAGGACTGCCATTTGTCAGAGGATGGGGAATGACAGTAAGCAGGGGTTCCTCTGCTTCCCGTGGTTCTTCCTTCTCCCTTCTGGGACTCTAAGGGAAGCATCTGAAAAGGTGGAACCCAGGTGACTTCCACTTCTCCACTCGAGTCACTAGAGTCCCATTCTCCCGCCGCCCGGTCCCCAAGCCTGCCGCTCCACAACCTAAGGATGGGAGGGGGGAGACTTGGACTTCTTCCTGCGGGCAGCGGGCAAGATCCAGGGACAAGCTCCTCTTACCTCTCCAGGCAGGTGGTGGGGAAGGTGGCCAGGGTCCGGCACATGGCTGCGGGTTCAGGGCAGCACGTCGTGGGGAGGATGGTGACGGACTCCAGTGGTCTCCGCGAACGTGAGGAGGCAGAGGGGCAGGGGCGGCGGCCGGCACTACTCAAGGCGCTTTAGCTTGATCAGGCTGCACGCGCGGACTCGCGGCTACCCCGGCTTTTATTCCCTCGGAGGGAGCGGGGCGGGGCTGAGCGCCGCCGACCAATCGGAGAGCGGGACGGCGCGCGGCTAAGGTGGAGGCGGGGCCCGGGAGCTCGACGGGGCGGGGCGCCCGCAACTTGCACACCGCCGGGCGTACGCGGCTGCCCTCCCCTCCGGGCTGCTCCGGGTGCGGAAGGAGAAGCGGCGGGAAGTCACACGGCCCGAGAAGCGCCCACTCAGTTTAGTAGGAAAAAACCCGTCGGCCTCTAGTAAAATCAGAAAACCAACTCAGCGGTAGCGGGCGGATTTGCGTCGGGGGTGACGCGTTGGGGAGGCACACACCGTGCGGACCACTCACTGCCTGCGCCTGAACCTGCTCGGTCCTCACGGACGGGAGCAAGGGGTGCAAGCCGCGCAAGGCAACGTGTTGATTATACTGATTACTACCGTTTATTGGGCTCCTACCCGAATGCTTCTGGGGCTAAGTAGTAAGCCCTTTACCGCAGCTCCTCATCTCATCTCCTCTCCTCCGTTTCAGAGATGAAGAAACTGAGTCAGAAAGTTAAAGAGACTTACCCAGGATCAGGGGGTTGGAATTAGCAGACAAATGGCCCGGGGTGGGGTGGGGGCGGGGCGGGGCGGGACTCTTTATTGAGCATCTGTGCGCCAGGCATTTTTACTAAGTGTCAGGTTAATTAATTTGCTCAGCGTTACACAGTGTTACGCCAGAATTCAAATACGAATTTACCACGCTTATTCCACTGCCCTCCCAGCCAAAATTAGAATCCCCACACCTCTGTAAAGTGATGAATGATCCTGGGTTTAAGCAGCAGCTAGTTCAGTGTCCTTATCTCTAAGGTCAAGGTAAGAAGTACCCTCCCTCTCTCCTCACCCTCCCATAAAGGCCCTACAGCACCCTTCGCCTCCCACCGTGACCCCTCAGTTCCCCTTGGGATTGCTATTGATGAGGCTGCGTGTGAGGTTTAGAGTGTGGAATCCAGAGCTGGATTTCCAGGTTTCGAATCATGGCTCCACCACTTACTGATAGGAGACCTTGGGCAAGCTTCTTAACCTTTCTGTGCCTCAGTTTCCTTTTCTCTAAGATGAAAATATGATACACCTATTTCATAAAGATGTGAGGATTAGGTCAGTTCTCAGTTTGCGTTCCCCAGGAGACAGGAAACACAGTTCCTCTGAAGCAGAGCCTTGCTAGGGAAAGTTCTCAGACCAGAGAGGGATTGAGGAAAACAGGGTTGCTGAGAGGAAGGAGTTAAATGCCAGGTTGCTGCAACAGAGACCACAGTTGGCCCCAGGGCCTTTGTACCACATTGACCATTCATTGGATGTGATTGCTCCAAGAACGTGGCTTAATCTTAAGCAAGGCAACCCCCTCTGTTAAGGCCAGAGGGACTGTGCTGGCAGCCTACAGCAGACAATAGGGTGGAGAATGAGGGCCGAGGTCCCAAACAGGGGATCTTGGTGGTGTACCATAGCACCCCCAACAAGGTGCTTAGATCAGTGCTGAACACATAGTTAGCACTCAATAAATGTTAGTTCTCAGATTTATTTACTAGGGACACAGGAATTGCTAGACAATAAGGAAAAGTAGTAAGTTTTTTGTGTGTCTTGGGATTTAGGTTTTTATTTCATGAGGGGCATCTAGGAGTTGCTGTTCTTCAGCAAGGCCTGGAAATAAAGGGTCAGAAGAGAGAGAGGTAAGAGGAGAAGAGGTCCCCAGCTGAGAGAGGTGAGTGAGACAGCCCAGAAAACCTGGTTGGGGAAGGAAAGGTTGAAACCACAAAGGGGGAGGGGACAGGAAGGCCTGGAGATAGTAGTTGAGCAAAAGAGGCCCAAATCAGAGCAACATGTGGGGTCATCTGTCAAAGGAGAGTCTCTGGGTAAGCCAGGGCCTGCAGAAGATGACCCAGTTAGTCAAAACATACTGCACTCTGAAGAGTAGAGTCCAATCCTTCCCCAGCCTCCCAGTGGGTTAGTAAACAGGGGCAGGTGCTGAGCAGCTCACACATTGGCAGCATCATCCCAGATGTCAGCACCCCCCCCCATCTCCGGTTCTTCCTTTCTCTCAAGTGCAGGACTGCGTTGGCGTGGGGCAGGGAGAGGGGTAAGGGTTGTGGTGTGCAGCCAGGCAATGGAAGGATGCCTTTTGAATGTCTGTTTCTCAGCATAAGCCTCCGTCCACACGAGGCAGCAGCCCACGCGGCCCATCAGCAGGACTTCTGTAGAGGAGCTGGTCGGCTGAGGTGAGGCCTGCTCTTTCACCTGTGCTGCTCAGGCTCCAGGGCATGATTGTATTATTCAGCCGTGGTGTCTGGGACAGCTTCTCTTCAAGCGAGGAAAACAAGTCTATGGATGAATCGAATGCCCGGTCTTGCCCTCAGGAGCACCGTGTTGGAATCAGCCCAGACGTAGGCACATAACAATAATAATCGTGATTATGCACAGAATCTCCCTAAACCTTCCTGTCCCATCTGCATCCCTGTGAATAGGCCAGAGGAGCCTTTTAATTTCCATTTTGCGACAACAAAGCCAGTGCCTAAGGTGCCCTCTCTGAAGTGCCCTGGATCAGAAAACAGCTGAATCGTGGCCAGCTCTCCAGATTCCTGAGCTGGTGCTCTCTCCCACTCGACAAAGAAAGCAAAAGAGGCAAGAGAGACAAAGCGATGCTCGCAGTCTGGCACATCCAATCCAAGAGCACAAAGCTCAGGGCTCAAGAGGAAGGGCCCTTTCTGAGTTCAACCTGCCTTCCCAGTTGCCATGGTTACCTCTTCAGTTTCCAGGCAGAAACTTTTTGAAGTTCACAATGTATCCCAAATTCTCTTCCCAGCAGGTAGGCTGGTTCACGTCTGCAATTTCAGTGATGACTTGACAGTTGCTGTAAATCCCGCAAATGGAGCCCACCTGTGAACCGCACTGGTTTTGACATGAACCTGACCTCGTTTTTCGCCCAGCACTCGCCGCACAGCTGTGCTGTCTGTCATGGAGGGTGTGGGGACACAGCTCCGCAGCCTGGGTCATCTGGGATCAGGATTAACTATCCCACGACATCCCAGCCACACGGCCCTCCAGCGGCTTCTGCCTCTCTGCCCTCCCCATCCCCAGCACCATGCTCTCCCCCCAGCGGAAGGCCACAGAAGACCTTTATCTCCTGAAAAGGGTCAGGGGAAATGGATACACTTTCTTGACTTCTGATTTGGCACAGATGGTCCTCACAGGGGTCTGGATGTTCCCCATTCAATCATCGATCCACTGATAAATATTTATTAAGAATTTCTTATGTTCCCTAGCCGGTGGGGAAATCACACAGCTTTTAGGCTCTTCGCTGAGTTTAATGACCTTCTATTTCCTCCTCGCGGAGGAAACGGAACTAGCACAGCGGGGAAGGAAGTTGTTGACAGGAGTTGCAACAGAAGTCCAGAAAGAGGAGAGATCTGGGAGGGTCTGCAGTATTGAAAGAGGAGGGAGTGAGGTTTGAGCAGGATGGAATACAGCCAGAACATGCCGGACATGTAGGAAGGAGCATGCTCCACGTGGGAGAAATAGCTAGGAAAAGCCAGTTGTAGTCTGGCGGTGCAGAAAGATTTAGAAATTCCCTATATACAGCAGAGGCTCTCAGGCATGTAGGATGCACAAGTGGATGTCACTGTTTGGTAGAACAACAACAATTCTCCCTGATTGCCAGGGCCTGGCGTCCTCCCCACAGCAGGCCTGTCCCCGGCCTATATGCACACTCATCCCTTGCTGCCTCCGCTCTCACCTACAAATGCTCCTGCCATCATTTTGATGCAGTCCCTAAAGTGCCAACTAAATTAATGGCAATAAATGAGCCCTGTCTCATCCTAAGACTGCAAAATAGGAGAAGTACTCAAGAACCCTGGGTTTCTAAATGTCTTCCCCTTTCTCACCCTCCCTCCTCATCCCTCTGTTCACTTTTGTCACGAATGTCATATTCCTGAGAGCATTTCACTTCTACTCCTGGAGACATAGAAACACATTTATCACAATGTGAATTTTTCTCATTTAATAATTCTTCAAGGCCCTGAGGAACCACTTAGGAAGAAAGATCAGAGGGGAAAAAAGGGAGCTCTGGGATTTGCATATCACTGAAAGGTGACGTTTACAATTCCAACTCCCTGATCCTTCCCAGGCTGAGGAGTGAGGACTTTAGGATTCCAGAACTGGAAAGTCGGGCAGGAGCTATGTGCTGGACTGTGCCTCTTTCCAGGCAGGAAACAAGTACTGGGGGGCGGGGGCGGGGGCGGGATCTAATAGATGCCACCCCCTAGTTGGGGAGGAAAGGGGAATTCTGACCAATTCACTCTGTCACATTCCTCAACCAGGACAACCACCTGTGCTTGATGTGAATAAAGAGAAGGCACACTACTCTCTGGGAAGACTCTGCCAACAGCCTAATTGTTGCCTCACGGGGGAGAGGGATACAGAATAGGTGCGGATGAAGCATTGTTTTACTCTCAAACTGTGTGTGTGAGTGTGTGTGTGTAGGGCAGGGGACTGAAAGACCCCCACAGAGGGAACCCTCAACTGCATCAGTTTCAGCCCCAACCCACCCCCCTCCTTTCTCAGGAAACCTCAGCACATCAGATGATCCCTGATTCCAGAGACACACAATGTGCTCTCCGTGGAAACTGGCCTTAGGGAGGCCTGGCCCCCTGAATCTTGGTGCCCAGCCCAGTGTCCCGCACAGCATGGAGGATGGTGAATGAGGAATAAAGGAAATGCATCCCACTCTAGATGCAGTGGATGTCTTCGGGGTCATTGTCAACCCAGCTTTCCAGGATCTTGGGGATCACAGACATTCTTGGCCGAACTTCAACCAGACAACTTCCTGGAAATGGGTCACAGACAGGCCGGATTACGCAGTGAAACATGACTACCCACCTCCCAGGTGTGCCTCCCCCGGTGGCTTCTGGAGTCCCCCAGGGCAGGCAAACCGGCACTAAGTCAGGGAAGGGTCTGACAGGCATGAAGGGTTCCAGAGCCCAGCTTAAGTTGGAATCTGTGCCACGTCATCCTACTTGTCTGAGGGTCTCGAGCAAGGAAAACCCCGACACACTTGGGCCCCCTCGCCCCCTCTCATAGGCATTTCGGAGAGGCATGTGCTGGGAAGAAGCTGGGGGCTGGACCCAGTAAGAACAGACTTCAGCTGCTTGGCTGACAGCTGGCCTGCTCGAAACCCCATCTAGGAGGAAGGGTAACTGCCATTTGTAGGCCTCAATGCGCTCTAACGCTGAGCTCAGTGCCGTATAGACACCACCACAGACAGCGAGCTGGACAGCCATGGGTACGTAATCCAACCAAAGTGACATACCCAGTAAATGGAGGTGCTAGGATCGGAACCCAGTTCTGTCTAGCAGGTTCCAACCCCCGGCTACTCTAGGCCTGTCCTCTTGCTTCTGAGCAGCGGACGCTGGTGCTACTTCAGGCCCTGTCTCCACACTGCCCTAGTTAGGGATTTCTGGGTGCTTGCGTAAGCTGCAGATGAGATATGAGGCCCATGGAACAGCAAACCCAACATGTGAACAGCACTGGCACGTGCAGAGATGATAGGTCGGAGCTCTAGGAGGGTTTTTGCCGTCTCCTGGGAGTTAGGGACCTGCCCTCCGTGCAGCCTCTCTCCCTCCTTTGAGTCACCTCCCATGCTCCCCCATGTCCGTAGAGAGAGGGGGGTGAGGGTGCGGTGGGCTGATGCAGGGAAACAGAGGAGAAGCAGTTTTGTAGGAAGCAGAGGAGGTTCAAGGAGCAGCAACAGTAGCTGTGGGCGCCGGACAAGTTGTAAGGAAACGTGCCTGTCACAATGTGCCCGCAACACCTGAGCAGAGCGAGAAACGTGCTGTGCTGTGTGAGCAGGCAGAGGCTGGGGCTGGCACGGTTGGGGCGGGCGGGGAGGGGGCAGGGGGAGCAATGGGAACAGGTGGTCCTTTCACAAGCTCCCGGGCCATCAGCCCCTGACACAGCAGCTGTCCTAGAAACAGGCCCAGGTGGACAGAGGGAAGAGCACAGTGGGGGGTGCGTGATGTTTTGCAGAGAAAGAAATGAGCTCTCCCTAATGGGCCCCACACATCTGAGCACGGGGAGACACGCGGCGAGCTGGGTGACTGAGCCTGCCCGAGCCCCTCCTTCTCCACCAGCTGTCTGGCTGTGCTGCTCCAAGTGTGGCCGCAGGGGAACCTACCGGATCCAAATCCCCGGGCTTGCTGAACCCCCAGGCTGCAGTAGAAACAGTGATCATGGCTAGCCTTTAGTGAGCATTTTCTGTGCTCCACATTTATGATGATTCTGGTCTTCATCTCGTTTAATCCTCGCACTAACCTCTGGAGATGCTACTCTCCTGTTGTTGTTTTACAGATGGGGAAACTGAGGCATTGAGAGGTTGAGGAAGGAACAGAAGGCAGAACAATGACCTCGTATGGGGTCATCTGACTCCAGCACCCGTTCATTAGCCACTCACTCTACACACTGCCCCCACCTCCTCCAGAGTTCCAGAAAGCTCTTTCCTGCTCTGGGTTTCAAACGCTCATTTCTCCAGCTCCAAGAGGATTCGAGACATGAAGTTCTATCTTCTCTTACAGGTCAATCTGGTCTTCACTTCTCGGGAAGGGTAGAGGAAGCACAGGAAAAGAACGTTCTGCTTCCAAGACTCAGTTTAGAGAGGGCCAGCCTTGGGACCCCCAGCAGCTTTTGACCCTGGGGCCATGCTGTTCATCTAGAACCTCCCTCCAATCTAGAAATGGTTCTTCACTTACCCAGCAACTACCGAGTCCTCACCTGGAGTTTGGAATCTCACACATACGAGCTCATATAATGCTCACTGTGAGCCTGCCACAGGGGCTGCCACAGAGGCTCATCTCCCACCTCAGTGGCCGCTCCTCTCGCCTTCTGTCTGTCCATCCAGTACAGGCCATGCTCAGGCTGTGGCCTTGACCCGCCTCTCTTTTTGTATGACGGCCTCTTCCAGAGTAAGTTGTTATTGTAACCATGTCTATAGGCTGATGACCACCAAACCTATCTCTCTGGCCCCTGCTAGAGTTTAAGGCAAGTTAGGTGCCTTCATACTTAACTTGTCCAAAATGGATTCAGTATTATGTACATGCCGCCGCATTTGACTAGATTAATGACGTTAATTAATGGCAATAAAGCATCTATTCACCTGCCTTTGAAAGAGATCTCACTCGCCATCAGTGACCCTCCCTTCCATCCCTCCTAACTCCAGTCAGCCTCCAAATCCTATCTACTCGGATCTGATCTCTGGAATCTTCCTCCATCTTCACAACCTTTGTATGTTAACCCTCTCGTATGCTAACCATCCTACCCATTCCACCTACTCTGGTGCCAGATAAAGATAAACCAGAGCATGGCATCTCTCTCTTTCAAAGCCTTCAGTGTCTCCCACCTTCCCCAGGGTCACCCTGAAACTCCTTATCAGGACATTCCAGTTCCTCCACAGTCTGGTTCCAATCAGTTGCTCCAACCTCCTCTTCTACCAGCTCCCCTACCCCTTCAGCTCTGGTCACCCTCTACCTTTCCACCAAATACTCCATGTTGCTCACCCACTTGCATTGTCATTGAGACCTGGAATGACCCTCCTCTTTTGTCTGACAAACTCCTAATTATCTGGCAAGACCCAACTCAAAATTCACCTCTGTGAACGTCCTTATTCTTCGAAGATGCGTGCTGAAATGCTTGGGAGTGTGGTCATGACACCTACCACTTACTGTCAAATGATTCAGCTATATGCCTACATAAATGTCTACCTATCTATGTGTCTGTGTCCACTGATCTGTATATCAAGAGAGAG
The DNA here is from genome assembly GCF_054177405.1 of Leptonychotes weddellii. Lineage (NCBI taxonomy): Eukaryota > Metazoa > Chordata > Mammalia > Carnivora > Phocidae > Leptonychotes > Leptonychotes weddellii. The sequence goes on along the minus strand of NC_138374.1, from coordinate 99,795,084 downwards.
AAAGACAATATGGTAAACCATGGTTGAATCTGAATGGTGACTGTAATCATCTTTTAATTCTTCCATATGCTTGAAAAAATTCAGTTATAAGTTGGAGGGAAAAAAATGACCTCATCCCTGATAGTTTCCTCATTGCCTCTGACAAAATGAATCACCCCTTTCTCCCTATTCCCATAACACTCTGTGTTTGCAACAATACAGCACTTTACTACATTTTCCTTTAATTTTGTGTCTAGCAACTTTCTCTTACATAGATTGTGAACCTGCAAAACCACAGTAGCTGCACACAGTAGGCACTCAATAACTGTTTATTTGCATGAATGAATGTCCTCTCCTGTAAGGCTGAGCTGAAGGAGCAATAAGCCATAGGAACAGGAAGTTACCATACTCCAGCCCCCCGAGGCTTCTTTCTCCATCACATGGATGCTCATGAGCACACAGGAAAGGCACCTGGATAGGGAGGGAAGATAACAAATGGCTATTTACTGGACTGACAAAACGTAATTTAAAACTCAGGAGATCTAGTCTCTGTGACTGGTTCTATGACTAAGCGAGCTGTGTGACCATGGGCAACCACCGACTTCTCTGTGTCTCAGTTTTCTCACTTGTAAACAGGGAGTAATGATGTCTGTCTTAGCCATCAAATGGCAGGAAAGTGTGTGAATGAGCTCTGAGAAGTCTAAGATACATGCAAAGAATGCAGTGCTATCCTGATTTTTGTTATTAAACTGAGCAGGACTTTGTCCTGACCTTGACCGGTGAAGAATTCTGAGTCACTGGTTTTTAGGGCAGGGGAGGGGCTTTGCGTCCATAAAGAATGGGAATTTCCACCCAGCTAGAAGTAATGAGCGACTGTGGCTTGGGCCTCCTTTTCCCCACTGCTCTTTCCCTTTGCTCTGATCAAGTGATGATTGCTGGGAAACAGACAAAACTGGGGATCTTAAAATAGAGCAGCTAATGTCTGAACTCTCTGCCCCAGGCTCAGTTGCACCACCAGTCAACTTACACAGTACACACACAGAGAAATTGGCTCACGTGGCACCCAGCCCCCTGAGCCGGAAGACCGAGGCCATGGAAAAAGTCATGCATTGATTCCAGAGAAAAGCTGTCATCCAGGAATGCAGTGTTTTGGGTGGCTGCCCAGCCCCAGCTCCATCCGTCCGGATGAGATGCTTTGCCCTGATGCTCCTGTATCCTCCAAGGCCCTGGGCCCCGCCAAGGACCAGCTCTTTGTGGAAGACGTGGCTGTCCCACTAGCCGCAGCAGGCTGGGGAAAGTCAGTGAGGGGCCTCTGGGGGAGAGGCTCCATGACTCACTGGTTTCAGAAAAGCTTGACTTCCCAGGCTGTGAATGCTTAAGGTGGGGATGCTTATGCAAAAAAAAACATGGGCAGACTTCAGTGCATGGCAGTCGAGGGGCCCCCCCGTGAGGATGGGGAGGAGGTCCCTCAGGCGGCTTGCATTCAGGGGAGGAAAATAGGTCATGAACAAATAGCAAATTGGGAAAAATAATTGCCAATAGTGACTAACACAATCAAGGAAACAGAAACAGGGGGACTACTTTAAGTTGAGGGGTTTGGAAAGGTATACGAGTCAAGTTCCTGTTGCTAAGGACAGAAATGAACTTTCTCTAACTTAAAGAGAAGAAAAAACTTTTGAAGGCAGTTCGGGGTAACCCGAAGAATTTTCAGGCAGTCTCAGAACACAGATAAGAACAAAGGGAGTCTCAGCAGCCAAAAATCCCTCCACAAAACCACTCTGATGAACGCCCAGCAGGTATCAGCAGGTACCAGATGCCTCAGCCCGCTCCACAACCACAGCTGGGACTCCCCAGACCCCGCGGCCGGCTTTGCTGCCCTGGAAACCGGATGCTGCTGCCCGCTAGCCCCAAAGTGGATTCTCCACCACCTCATTTTTTTGCATCACCAGCTCCTGACTCAAGGTCCCAGAGGGGTGTACCTAATTGGCACCATGCTGCTTCTGATGCAAAGTTCCAAGCTGTGCCGGCCAGGCCTGGCCCCAGTGCTGCTGGATGTGTGCAGGCCTGCACTTAAGGCACGGGGAGGGGGAGGCGTGAGGGGGTGTTGACTATCCATCCGCTCTTTATTGAAGTCCTCTCCCAACCCTGTGTGGCAGGGACAGCCTTTCTCTTTCCCCCTATTGGGATTTCAGCCTCTCTTCCAAGAAAACTAATAGCTACCAATTTTGAGTGCCTGTTCGGTGCAAATCCTTCACAGACATCATCTCTAAGGCTTATCACCTCTTTGCAAGGTAGTTAGGTACCGTCTCCATTTTCAGATGCAGAATCTAAGGCTGGGAGAAGTGAGAAATCCTGTGCAGGAAGTGGCTGAGCCCATAGTTGAATGCAGCTCTATTATGTTCTCAGGAGTACATGCTGCCTCCCCAGGGCATTAAAATTCAGGCAAATTTTCAGCACTGAAGTGATCCCCCGCTTCTGAATCCAGGACATCATACATGGGGGGAGGGAACAATAAACTCCATCTGGATTTAGGGCCTTTACCTGCCAATCACCTATGGCCCTCTTGATACTCCAGGACTGCAGCTGTCCCAGCCTTTCAGGTAGCCAAGCTCTGTAAGGCCATTTGGCAGGGATCTCTGGTGTCTTCTTTGTCAAGGCAGACCCCTCTACCCCCCTGAGCCTCACCCCACCAAGGCTCCATAAAGCCGCCCTGGGGTTCTACACTTCTGGGTTTATACTGCCATAGGCGAGGCTCACGTTCATAAAATGCGTATGGCCCTGAAACTGTGTGTGAGTTGCATTTTTGTGACTCAATTCTATATACTCATTGGCTTACACCATCGTTTCAGAAATCATTGTTCATCTCCGGCTGCTCCTCACTGCTCCTTGACAGCCAGGTACTTCAGCTTCAAATAGCATCCCCCTCTGCCTTCTCTACTTTTCTGTGAAAAGATCCATCAGCCAATATTTAAATGTACCAGGAAAGCTTACCATTAATGGACGTGCAAGGGGAATCATCTTAAAGTGAAAAAATTGCTCCTGCATAAGAAAGATCATCCCCTAAGACATTTCTATTATGAGTTGGACTTTTTTTTTTTCTTGGCTTTAATGCATCAGATTCTATGTACATACTTAGTGGTCTAGTAATAAACCGTACTGTTAAATGGGTAATATGCTCAAAGACAATGAAGAAAGAAAGAGAGAGGTGATGAGAATAAATAGGGATTTCTGGAGCTTTTTGTTACAGGTTAATCGTGGGTCACACAGCCAGTCATTCAGGACTCAGTTTCTCTCTTTGACACACAGAGCACAGAATCTTTTGTATATTTCATGAGGCTGTCATGAGATTTTAATGAGGCTCTCTGGTTAAGGTCCTTTGAGATAAGCACAGAGTATTATTAGAATGCCATCAGTATGCATCTATTAAGAGAGCAGCCTCTCCCCTATGGGTATGATGAAGAGGCTATTGCCACTGCTGGCTAAGGGCCCCCCACCCCCGGCCAGGGTTCTATTTTCCCAAAGTGCTAGTGCCCGAATCATTCCTAGCGAGGAGCGGGGGCAGTGCCTCATTCACACTTTTCCCCAAGGCCTCAACAACAGGACAAGCAAAATGACTGTAAGGTTGAAGACTTAGTCTCTGGCTACTGCTGGAAATCTGCACAGCGGTATTTCCCCTGGTAGCAGACAGCTGCCGTGCTAGGTGTGAATCAAACACGCAAACCTCTGGAGATTTGTCTTTCACTTCTCCGAGACACAACTTAGCGGAATTGCTGAAAATATGGTGACACATTGCCTCAGCACGAGGACTCCCTCCCGGGGAGATGGGGGAGAGGAGGGAGGATGGCTCCTCACTAGTGCTCAGGAGGGAGTGCAGTCCCATTGCCATCCTCCTGTGGGCCTCCGTGCCCTGACACCATCTCTGTTCTCCACCTTGACTTTTGGGAACGATCAAACTATGTAAGAAGCAGAGCAAGCCCCAGCTGCCCCAGACACCTGGGACTGTGATTACATCTCTAGAGGCACTAGGGGCTCTGCCTGGAGACCCCAGGGCAGGAATCAGCCTGGAAATGAGCTTGGTTCCCCCATCTGTACCCTGAATACTTGAGTTAGGAACCTACTCCATGTGTGCACCTATGTGTACCTGTGTGCACACAAACGTGTGATTCTTAAGCGAAAGGACTAAAATTCTCTCCAGAAATGTTAGTGGTTTCAACTGCATTCATTTGCCTTTCCCATTGGAGGGTTGGCAATCCCCTGATGATGTGCAAGCAGGAAGACACATTCTGCAGCCTCCTGCAATGATGGATGTAGGTAGACTTGCCATGTAGAAGCTGAGGGCAGCCAGGGAGCCAACAGAAGCCTATCCAGAACTCTTGCACTTGAGGCCTAGGAATTTATTTTAGGTCAATATTGTTTGGTACACTTGGCATTAGTTTATATGCAAATATATACATATCAGCTATGAATCCCAGTCCATTAACTATTTTCTTTACTTCTTATAGCTTAACGTAATCTTTTGAATTTGAGCATCCATTCCACAGACTGCTTGAGAAGCAAAAAGCAAAATAAGAATCAGATCTATCTAAGGTACCTCTCTGCAAACTGGTATCAGTGTTATGAAGCTTTCTATAGCACCAAGGCATGAAGTAGTGGGAATGAGTGGCCCTCTGATCTTTGATCCTGTGTCCACTCAGGTTTCTGCTCAGACAGTTATAATCCTTATCTGTGATCAGGTCCAGCAGCCCCCTGCTGCTGTGTTACTTATTTTGCTGAACAGGAACCTTTTACAGTATTGTCTTATGGACCCCTTGCCCTCCCAGCCCTTCCTTTCTAGCATCTTGCTGCTCCCTGGAGACAGCCCTGGAAAACAGATCACAGGCCCCCTCTGCTTTGATCACCAAGAAGCTGTTTACTCCTTCCTGCCCCAGCCCCAGAGGAATCTCTTTTGAATAGTAAGACAAAACTCCTCCATAAAGGAGACTTATAGATGCTGACATTTGGGGCTCCCCATGGGGAAAAAAACCACAAAAAAACAGTATTCTAAAAGCCCTGCTCATGCACACAGAGCTTCCAATGACACTCTTAGTGCTTTGCTCTTAAATATGAGTGAACAACCAAGGATTGCCAGACTTTAGAGCAAAATCTCAAACATTAAAGAGACTAAAACAAATGGCAAAAGGAACCTGAGAGAAACAGAAACAATGGAGGGAACAGAATAAAAAATAAACAAACTAAAACAAAACAAAATCCATCATTAATATCCTTAGAGAAATAGGAGAAAATACTGCATTTGTGAAACAAGAACAGAGTTCTGTTTTGCAAAAAAATAATCGGAGAAAAAGTACAAGCTCTTGGAAATTAAAAATATGATAGCAAAAAAAATGAATTAGAGGATAAAGCCTAGGAGCCTTATTTCTAACTAAAAGAAATGCAAGGGGGGAAGAGGGAGACAGAGAAAACAGTGGGAAAGAAATTATCAAAGAAATAATATAAGCAAATTTTCCCCAAAGTCAAGCATAAATCTCCAAATTGACAAAGCCTATCACGTGTTCATATTGAATGTTCATATTGACTCACATCAAGCCCTGCATCACTGTAAATTCAGAACCCTGAAACAAAAAGGAGATCCTAAAAGTTGAGAGAACACAGTGAGGGGGACTGGGGAACAGACCAAAAATGTTGAGTAGGAATCAGGACGACATCAGTCTTCTCAATCACAATATTGAAAATGGAAGACAATAGTAATGCCTCCAAAATTCTAAGTGAAAACCATTTTCAACCTGGAATTCTGTACCACCCAAATCAAGAATAGGCAGAGAATTAGATTCTCAGTCAGAAAAGTCTCAAAAAAATTATCTTCAGTGTACTCTTCCTTAGAAAGCTACTACTGGAAAATATGCTCTGTCAAAATAAAAACAGAGGATAGGTGGGAGACAAGAATTAGGGGACGAGAGAGGTGAAAGGAATTCTCAGGAAGTTGGCAAAGAAAAGGGTTACAACAGCTAGATAGCAGAAAGCTCAACCAATCTCTAATCAGGGAGTCAGAGAACTCCAGGAGAGTCATCTGGGTGTGGGATATATGACAGGCTTAACCATGTGGAAATGTTATTGAGCAGTGTTTCACAGAGCTATGGGAGTATGTGAGAGAACTTAGTCAAGTGTTGATATAAAACTAAACAAAGGAAAATTAGAGGCAATTATTAACCCCAGGAAAAACAAAAAAATATGTGCAAGAATTGATATGTAATTAAAATACATTAATTGGTTTAATAGTAAACAATATTTATACAATTATGATAACAAAAGCATTGTTAACCAGAAATAGGGGAGGGCTAGAAGAAGAGAAGGAGGGAATGTACATAAATTTAAAATCCTCATTACCATTATAGGAAGTTTATGACTAATGTCTAAAATTGGTAAGCAAGCAGCGTACTCTGTGAGTTGGAAATGTAGGGGACATAGCAGATGAGTCACTTAGAGTTGAAAGTGATTTTCTCTTTGGAAAAGGAAGTGGGGCAGAGAGAGAGGAATAAGAAATAGCTAATTTTTATTATGTTTTTTTTCTACATATATAACTTAAAACTAATTACCCAGGAATACTTTTATTTAAAATAAAAAGTATATTAAGTAAATATTAAAAATGAACCCCACTGGTCATGTATGCAAAACAGACATATAAACAGATCAGTAGAGAAAAGAATTACAGGTCTTACCTATACATAGGTAAGGTGTGGACATAAAAGAGAGAGATCATTCCACCTAAGGAAGGAGGGCCAATTAATTCCTGACTTCTACTTTTTCATCTTATCCAGAGACACTGCGGCCTGTGTGCATATACAGATGTGGCTCACTTGAAAAAACCTGAGAAGCAAGGTAGAAACTCACCAGACATTCCTGGAAAGGTAGTAGGGTCTGCAGGTTAGGACTCCAAACCTGAGCATCACACTGCCTGGCTTTGAATCCTGGCTCTACCACCTACTAGCTGTGTCATTTTGGGCAAGTTACTTACCCTCCTCGGTCTCCTCAAATATTTCTACCTCGTAGGATTATTTCAAGGATTAAATGAGTTAATGTATAAGGGGCTCAGAACAATTATTGGTACATCTCAGTATTCTCTCAGCAGCCACCAGGTGAATCAACTGAGTGCAGGCGCTGGATAAGCAATGTGTGTGTGTGTATGTGTGTGTTGGGGGTGTGTGGATTACAAAGAGCTCTAAGAGTGTCCCTGCCCTCTAGGAGCTTAAGGAGGGTTAGGGATTGGGGAAGAGGGAACACCTATAAATAAGGATATTACCAGCAATAGTGACCAGTAGCTGGATGCAGAATGGGGGGACTTGTTTCCTAGAGACAGTGGCTGTCGATATGTGCTCCACTCCATAGAAGGGTCTAGGAGACACTTTTTAGATGCCCCTTTAGACACTTTTCAGTACCTCTTTCTCTAGGAATTTCTCCTTCCCCTCTTGCCTCCACACAGTAGCAGCGGAAGCTGCTGTGTCCTGCCTTCTTGCCTCCTTGATCCAGGAAACACACTCAAATCAAGCTGAGCCAATCAGGCTCTTGGGGATTTCGGACCCAAGACTGAGAGATAGAATGTTTTCTCTCTTGATTTCTTTGTGTCAGGACTCATATATAAACATGAAAGCTACTGGCAATTTTTTGCCATGGAAACTGGGAACTAGGAAACAGAAAAACAGTATGCAAGCAGAGAAAAGAGTGTGGCAGATACACAGAGAGAAACCAAAGTGGGAAGAGAGACAGGGCTTCTGGGTTCCTGAGGTTTTGTTCATTGTTTCTGATCCCAACCAGGTTACATCCCTGTCTAGATTCCATGGGATTCCTGAATACTCTGGCCAACCCCTCCCCTCCCTTTATTAATGCTGGTTTGAGTTGAGTTTATTTTGCAAACCAAAATTCTTTAGTAATAGAAGAGGTCCTCCCACTCCTTGCTCCTGTACAGGCAGGAAAAAAAAAAGATATGACCATATTCCCTGGTCTGGTGAGACATTTGGTAAGTCTAAACCTGGAAAAACCTAAAGGAGTCCCTAGGGTTGCATTGAGATAGAATCTGGCTCTGGCCCCGGGCCAGAGCAGCTTTGCTTCCTGGGATGGACTTGGACCTTGGACTATGGAATGGGCTAAAAGAGTGGACAGAGACTGTGGGCTGTGGGAGAAGTCAAGGCCATCTGGCTGAGGTTCATTCACGCTTGAAGTACAGAGGCAGAGGTGAGAGGACTGACGGGAAGGCAAAGAGGACCAGTAACCACAACAACCGGAAAGTGAAAGGAGTGTCAGCAGCTACTAAGGCAAAGGTGAATTAGAGGAGGAGGTGACAAAGCAAGATTCAGGTGCAGGCCAATAAGTGGTAGCCTTGCCACCCATTAACATGTCCTCTTCTGCCCATTGTAAGCTAGGCAGCAAAATTTTGGGACAAAGGAATGAAAGACCAGCTTTTCCAGGATTCTGCTATGGACATGAGTCATGGAATTGAGTGTTTCCATTGTGTCCCCTTGGTAGGTATGGCTGAGGAGTCACTGATGAGCAGTTAGAAGCACCACTCAAAGCTACAATTCAAATATGCCAAAGAACCAAAGATCAGAGATCACACCTGGTTGGGAAACCTGAGAAGGCTTCCTAAAGGAAGTGGACCTGGAAAGATGGATAGAGTTTAGACATTGAAAGACCAAGCTTTGTAATATCCAGTAGCCAGATAGGATTCCTCTTTGTAGCTCCATCTCCTGCAGTCCTAACACAGAAGATGCTCAAAAACTATATTGAACTGGATTCCAGGCAAAAGGAATAGCATAATAAAGGCAAAGGGTTTGGGCTCTGTGTACTGGGGCCACATGTAATAGTCCTGTTTGTGGTAAGATGAGGCACAAACTGGATCAGTGGAAGACATACTGAAGAGGCAAGTTGAGGTCAAAGCTGTAACTTAAGAATGGCTGATCAGGACTTGAACTCCCTGAGGACAAGGGCCATGGCATTTATCTTAGTCTGCCTCATCATGGGCTCACCTGTGCAGAATAGATGCACAGAAATTAGTCCATTTTGGGGTGCCCGGGTGGCTCAGTCGTTAAGCGTCTGCCTTCAGCTCAGGTCATGATCCCAGGGTCCTGGGATCGAGCCCCGCATCGGGCTCCCTGCTCCTCGGGAAGTCTGCTTCTTTCTCTCCCACTCCCCCTGCTTGTGGCCCCTCTCTGGCTGTGTCTCTCTATGTCAAATAAATAAATAAAAAATCTTTTAAAAAAAAAAAAGGAAAAGAAATTAGTCCGTTTAATTTAGGACCTAGTGCACAGAAATTATTTTTGCACACAATTTTTAGGATGAAACCCATTGAAATGGTAAATGCTTTGGAATGTAGACCTGTGTCTGAATCCCTCTTGACTGTTGGGGGTATACTTTTTTCTGATTCCTTGTGTTTTGTTGTATTTGTAGCTTCTGTCCCCAACTTGTTCCCCAATTTACTCAGTCCTACCCGTGGAAGTAGCAACACACTGGTCTGTGAGTTTGGGAAAAGGAAGCGGGCATGCCCAAAGTGGCTTGTCTCCAGAAAGCCTGCAACCCCTACTCTAATCTAAGTTTAGTGGGGCCCCAGAGGAAGCTTGCAATTTCAGAGTTCAGTTCAGTTCAAGAGAGCCTATTAGCAGACCCATTTGGCAGCACCTCTCAGCCAAGCCTTCCAAACCAGCTTTTATCAGTAATAAAGTTGATATTTTCATCATTGTATGCCTGACTCCCGAGTCAGACAGAGTTCAGAACTCAGGAAGTGAGTGGGGAAAAGGACTGTTAGTTATTGACTCCCTGAAACACCAACTATTACTGGCTTGAGCATTTCTTACCAATATGATGGGTATAATGGTAATGGCCATCACATAGGGTTCAGTGAAAAATCTCAGATAATACATTAGATGTTTCTTAGTTAACAAAAATATCATAGACCGGGTGGCTTAAGCAACAAACATTTATTTCTCACAATTCTGGAGACTGGGAAGTCCAAGATCATGGTATGGATACTGTGCAGAGAGCTGGACTCCTGGGTTGTAGAGAGCCACCTTCGCATTGTGTCCTCACATGGTGGAGAGAGTGAGTACCTTGGTCTCTTCTTCTTCTCATAAGGACACTAACATAATCATGGGGGCTCCACCCTCCTGACTTCATCTTTACCTATCATCTCCCAAAGCCCTTACCTCCTAATACCATTCCACAGGGGGTTAGAGTTTCAACATACGAATTTGGGGGAGGGGACAAAAATAAGCAGTCCATAACAGATGCTCAGTAAACGTTGGCTCTCTTTTTTGAATATCTCTACAAAGGCAAAGTCTATATTATTCTGTAAGTCTAGCATGTTTTTTGATGTTTTGTAGAGGCTCGAAAAGTGGAAATGATAAACGTAGGGCCTCCCTGCAACTGATTCATTTCTGCCCATATTTTTTCAAACAGCTTTATTGTGGGATAATCAACACACAATAAAGTGTACATATTTAAAGTATAAAATCTGATGTTTTGACATACGTAAATTCCAGTGAAATCATCACAATAAAAGAGTGAGCAATCGGGGTGCCTGGGTGGCTCAGTCAGTTAAGTGTCTCACTTTGGCTCAGATCATGATCCCAGGGTCCTGGGATGGAGCCCTGCTCCATGCTCAGCAGGGAGTCTGTTTGTGCCTCTGCCCCTCCACCCCTCGTGCTCTCTCTCTAAATAAATAAATATAAAATCTTTAAAAACAAAACAAAAGCTCAGTGAGCCCTCTATTACCCCTCAAATTTCTTCAAGTCCCTCAAGTTCCCACTTGGCCCTGCTCTCCTGTCCCCAGGCAGCCACTGATCTGCCCTCTGTCTCTAAGAATTAGATTACATTTTCTAGGGTTGCATATAAAGGGAATCACAGCATATTCTCCTTTTTGTCTGCCCACTCATAAATTTGAAAAGGGGTAGCAATTACCACTGAATAGTGGAGGAATACTGATCCTGGAACCAAGGGACCAGGGCTCTTGTTCTGAATAGATAGTAACAAGTTGTGTGACCTTAGACAAGTCATGTAATTCTTCTGTGCCTCAGTTTCCCTTATCAGTAAGATGGGGAATAATAGTATCTGCACTACCTCACAGATTCATTTATGGTAGAAAACTGCATAAGGCATAATACTAGAAGATGTATAATGTACCACATGTGTGTAGCTAGATGATATTTGACAATACTAATCTGAGGGGGTTTTTTCACTGCCTAAGATGTCCTCTTTCCCTTCCTTTCTTCAAGCAAATACCTGACTCTATACCTTCTTTTGTCAGGGAAGTATTGTACAGAGTGGGAAAACAGAAGTAGCCTGCAGATCTTCCTGGCTTTAGATTTCTCCGACTCTAAGCCTTGAGAAGGGTACAGGTTTGCAGAAAAGTAAAAGAAGGGCTTTGTGGGTTCATAATGATTGTGTCTTAGGGAAGTAGTGGAGAGGGTGTAGTGAATACTTCTCATCAGGTTCTCAAACAGTCCTGCTACAGCATCCACCCCTCCTTCTCCCTCCTGATTCCTCTGGTACCTGAGCATTTCTGGGATTCTGCAGGCCAATGAACTTGCCTCTTGTCAGTCAACAACCCCCTCCTTTCACCTTATCCCTTTGGGGTCAGGTTTGACCTCCATTCTCTCGTAAGTCATTTGTCATTTCTCCATCTGCTGTCTCCATATATTATTGTGGGTTGTAGATGTTACCTAGTTTCACCAAGCTAAAGTTTATTTTGCTGTTTCTTATTCTCCTAGTTGTTTCTGAGTTGTTCTCACAAACAGTTTCATTGCTACCATCCCATCCCATCCGCAACCAGGTACTTACTTTTCTGTTTTTGCTGTTATTTTTGTTGTTTTATCACAGATGAGTTTGCCTGTTGTAGAATTTCACATAAATGGAATCATACAGAATGCAGTGTTTTGTATCTGGCTTCTTTTTTGAGTTATGTTTATCAGTAGTACATTCCTTTTCATTGCTGAGTAGTGTTTTCCATGAATTGATAGACCATGATTTGCTTATCCATTGTCCTGTTTATCTGGGTTGTTTCAAGTTTTTGCCTATTGTGTATACAGCTGTTATGAACGTCTGTGTACATGTCTTTTCGTGGACATGTTTTGAGACCTGTGAGTGGAGCGGCCGGGCCACAGGGTAGATCAATATTTAGTGTTAAAGAAACTGTCAAACTGCTTTCCAAAGTACTTAGTACCATCTTATGTTCCCACCAGCACTGTGTAAGAATTCCAGTTATTCCACATCCTTGCCAACCCTTGTGATTAGGATTTTCATTTCACATATTCTAGTGGGTGTGCAATGTATCCTCACTGTTGGTTTTGGCATAATTTTTCCAAATGTTCCCTAGTCCCTAGCTCTTAGAGCTCTGGACAGGGGTCTCTGAGCCCTCTTTTGGGTTGTCATTTGTCCTTCACAAGTGCAGCTGTTTATGGGCAAGGGAGAATCATTATGATACTATGCTAATAGTCACGTGGGTTTCTGTGTTTACAGAGGGTGGGGACTGCAGCCCATTGAGAGATCGATCCTTGGCAAAGAGAAATATTAATATGTCATTTGTGAACTTAGAAAAGAGGCTTCAGAGGCCACAAGTGAAAGATTATATAACCATTGACATCTATAAAAAAATCTAGCTGTACCTTCATGGGTTCAGTGCTGTGGATAAAAATAATCTGGAGGCAGAGAAAGGATATAAGAAAATGTTTTATAACTAAAATATGAAGAGGTTCTTGGGAATCCATCCAACTGTTAAGGACGCAAAGCTGTCTCAAATGCTGGCACCACTATTTACAAAGTTAGCTGTTGGCAAACTGATTTGCATTTTCCTAATGACTGATGGTGTCAACCAGTTTTTTTTAATTTGGTTTATTGGCCATTAATATGCATCCTTTTGTGAAGTGTCTATGTGAGTCTTTGACCAATTTTTAAAATTGTTCTTTGATTTGCATTGGGTTGTAGCAGTTCTTTACATATTCTGGCTACAAGTTTATTGTCTAATGTATGTATTGTAAATATCTTCTCCCAGCCTGGCTTCCCTGTTTATTTTAACAGTGTCGTTTGATGAACAGAAGTTTTAAATTTTTATATAATCTCATTTATCATTTTCCCCTTTTATGCTTAGCGTTTTTTTGTGTTCTAAGAAGCCTTTCCCTGTCTTCAAGCCAGAAAACTATTCTCCTGTTTTCTTCTAGAAGCCTTATGCTTTTTGAATTGGCCTCTGAGAAACCCTAGAAAGGCCTGGAGGGGAAATGGTGAGGTCTAGCCAACTTGACCCAGACTTTCTACCTCCTTTGCTTCCTCCTTCCTATGTCTCCACCTCAATCAAAGCAGGCTTCCATCTTCATTTTACGTACTTTTTTTTTTTAAAAGATTTTATTTATTCATTTGAGAGAGAGAGAGAGCACAAGTGGGGAGGAGGTAGGGGCAGAGAGAGACAGAGGTGGACCCTCCAGCTGAGCACAGAGCCCGATCTCAATCCCAGGCCCCGAGATCATGACCCGAGCCGAAAAGACGCTTAACCGACTGAGCCACCCAGGCGCCCCTATACTGGGGTTTTAATTAAAACTTAATTTAACCAAAAGATTTCCATTTTGTCTTGCTTTCTTCTTTTTTTCTTTCTGGCCACTCCACTGGACTGTAAATTCCTTGAATACAGGAACTATGCAATCTTTTACTCTCTGTTACGTCCTCAGCTATGCACAATGCCTGGGCACCTTGTGAACACTTAATACAAATTTTTAATTGAAATAAACCTAACCAAATTTGAAATGGGAAGAGAGGCTCTATTCAGTTTAGCCAAATCTTACATAATATGTACTCCTGGGCTTCAAATCTAGGCCAGGCTCCTATGAGGGGAGAAAGGCTCCCAGTGGGAATGAGATCAGAGGCCTCTGCCTGCAGCAAGCTCCATAGGAAGCAGTAAGAAAAGCATTGCCTTACACTTATGTAACCTTTTACTATTTATAAAACACCTTCATATACCTTACCTCCAAAAAAAAAAAAAAAGAGCTCCTAAATGTAAAAAAAAAAAAAAAAAGAAAAGCAAATACCCTAGAGTTTCAAATATTTGGGAGGGTACCAGGAGTGAGGAGGCTGGTCACGTTTTCAAGTTGGACAGATTCTGAGCCCTTGGAGTGATGAGGACACTGAAAGGGCCCTTTTTCAAGCGCCCCCCTTTCCCCAAAATTCCCACTGATGCTCAAGATCTCACCAAGGTTTATCCCTTCAGACGAAGGTCTTTATCCCAGTCAAATGCTAGTCACCCTCCAGTTTCCACATGGTGAGGCAGGATGGGTGGTGTGAGAAAGTCAGTAATGGCAATGGGGGTACATATTTCTGGTGGGGACACTAGGGGCCTCCAGGGTCTCCCTTCTGGGTCTCATAACTGCGCTCTGGTCAAAATCCGCAGCCACCACCCCCGTCTCTAGACAGGCAGGTGTGACCTAAAATACAGGATGCCCTCGCTTCCTGTCTGTGGCACCCACCTCCACCCCAATGCCTGGTTTCCGCCCCCACACTTTCACTATTGATCTCGGGGTAACCCCATCTGACCTAAGAAACTGTCCCAAGTCTGTTTCACACCTAGAAAATGAATAGTTGGAGACATTCCGATGGTTAGATACTGTGAGGATTTTTTCTTAAGTATATAAGAAGCTCAGCACCATGCCTAACACATCATGAGTGTTATATCTTTTGAAAATAAGTACAGAGTTCACCCTGGGCTTCCGGTCTATCTCATAGATCTAGACCTAATCATGCTGCTGGGCTGGACTAAGTCACTTTTTTGAGGGAAGAGGAGGTAGCTTTCAGGTCAAGCCTGATGATTTTTGAAAGATCCATGGGTTGTGAAATCCCCTGCACCCCCAAACCATCTGCCCAACTTCCATCACCATTAGGGTTTTCCAGGATTGCTTTCCAGTGACTTCTTTTCCTTTCCAGGCTTGCTGTGGTTGTCTCCTTTCCTTAGTTCTATCTGACACAAGAGCTGAGAAAAGGGGTCAGTACGTGTGATTGCCACATCTTCTCCAGGTATTCTGTTCCCACAGATAGGAGGCTTGGGATGCAGGGATAGAAATCAGGGGACTGCTTCCAACCCCATGACAGATGTCACCCAGCTCTTCCACCAACCTTAACAGCACTGAGACTCAAGATGACACTTTCTTGTCAAATCTGAATTAGGCATTTTCACTCTAACTGGAGTTGAGTCTATCAATCCCCTGGAGGAAGCCTGGAGCTCTGGAGAGCTTTCAGATTCAGCAAACAGTTTTCGGATGCCTGCTGCGTGTCAGGTAGGCCTTGTATTGTGTGTGTGTGTGTGTGTGTGTGTGTGTGTGTTTAATTTCTATTCCCAGTTGCATAGTACAGATGAGGAAAGCAGGGCTCAGTGAGGCTGAGGGACTTGCCCACCTACAGCCAGCAAGGGGAAAGGTCAGGTTTCTAACCTAAGTTTACAGCCCCAGGTCCAAGTCCACTGTTCTTTCCATTAGACTACAGATGCTGCTCCGGGTGCAAAGCCAGACCACCTCCCCCAGCATCCTCCTAGAATATTAGAGACCACATCGGGCTCTCACCTCTCTGAACACCAGCAGCATGGCCATGTGTTCATTTCACCTGCAGAAGCTGCCCAGGCTCAGGAGTTGTGTCTTGTTCTTTCCATCCACTGATATAATGCAGGACATGTAGGAAAGCAACCGTTTCCTGGGAGAACGTAACAGTCTCAAAGGCTTCTCATACATACTGTCCCCATCCCTCTGTCCCACAGGATAGGTGAGCTTCCTTTGCTCTAGTGAGGGAGAGGAGAGTAGTGGGAGGGAGGAAGGAAGCAGAAGGAAATTAATGAGTGACTTAGGATCCATCCCTAAAGGACCAAAGCACTAAGGATCCTGATTTATGGGAAGCAAGATCAGGTCCATGGTTGGCTGGGAAAATTGAGAGATTAACTTGATTTCTTGAGTACCTACTGGATGCCAGACAGTGCTTTAGTAGGTTGTTATGAACATTGCCTCATTTAATGCAATCCTGTAATGTCTGCAATCATATTTTTAATGCACTTCGGTGCACAAAACCGAACTAATCTTTATAATACTTTATTCATTCATACCATCCTTATTGGTCCATGCTTGGGTCTTAATTATTTTTTTTTCAGTCATTTATTTTAGTGATCTGATGAACACCCTTGAATCTACATCTGACCCAAGAATAAGAGCACTAATGGTAATTTACCTCTACTCATGTGTTCCTTCCCTATATTGTCACAAATTAAAATAACGTACCAGCCCTCTCCTGTAGTTAATTTTCATAAGAAGCTATTAAGACTGACTTCAACCGTCCGGTCCATAATCTCTCGAAATAACAAAATAAATCATTTTATCTAGGTGATTAAGAAAAATCCTTCCCTACCTCCCCTTACAACAGGCCAACCTCATCCCTGATCATTTCCTTGTTCTTTTTTGTTTTATTGTATATATATGGAAACCTTAAAATATATTGTTTATTTTGATTATATTTAAATTTTAATAAAAGGACTTGCTTTTTTAGCTTAACATTATTTTGCCAAGATTCATCCATACTGTTGCTACTGTATCACCAGAGACCATCCATTTTCACAGCTCGATGAATTCCGTTGTGTGAATGGGCCACAATTTATCCACTCTTCTTTTGAGAGCCTTTCGTGTGGTGTCCGGTCTTTTGCTATTGTTACTAAGTGCTACTGTTGCTACTTAGCGCCACTAAGAACAGTCTTGGGCACTTCTTTTTGTGTCCGTCTATAAAAATATTTTTGAGGTTTATATATCTAGGAATGGAAATAGCTGGGCCCATTTTACAGATAGGGAAACTGAGGCTCAGAGAGGTTAAGGAAACTGTTCAAGATCACACAACGAGTAAATAACCAGATTCAGGATTTGAATCCAGGACTGCCATGAAGAACAGAGGCAAGGAAGTACTGGGGAGAGGGGATGTAGGGGGCAATTGGAATAACAAGGAAACCTTACACTTTATCATCTTATCTTGAGACTAGAACTTATAATTACTGAATGTTTTCAGTACTTTGCATACCTGTCCTCATGGCTTGGGCCTGTGCTGGGCTTGGGAAGCTCCAGAGGTTGGAAGAACCTCCAGCCAGCCCTGGTTCTGGATGAAGCCACTTGCCCTTTAATCCCCAGAGCTGGCTACTTAGTTACTGAAGGGGCAAAGCTTTCTGGGTTTCAGAAGCAGCCCGTTCCCAGGGTACCTCCTCCCCCCTACCACATAAGGTGCTCCCAGACTCTGCCCCTGCCCAGCGCCATCCTCCCCCACGGCACACACAACCTCGCCAGAGCCTCCCCTGTCCTTCCTGATGGGCAGCCTCACTCCTCAGCCGCCCTGGCCCCGCCTGCCCCCTCCACCCCAGGCACACACACTACAGAGTGAGGCCACCCACAGAGCTATTTAATCATCCTGAGTGCAAGGCCACACCACAGGCAGAGGCGACAGGAAGGGAAAACAGGACCTGCAGCTGTGCTCTGATGTCAGTGATGGGGCAGGTGGGCATTCAAATAAAAATGAGAATTACCAGGCAAATACGCCCTTGGCAGAGCAGCTGTTCACTGGCCTCAGGCTTATAGGATTCCCAGATCTGTGTATATTTAAGTAATGGCAGGGCCTATAAAACCCCTCCCCAGAGGGCCCCCAGGCGCAGATCCTGTTCCTCTGGACAGAGGCCTCACTCTTTCCCAAGGCCACAGACCTGCCCTCACCCACGCCTTCACCTTCTAATGGAATTTGCAATCCGTTTTAAGGGAGATTGGAATTGGAAAAACTAATATCGAAGCCCTATAGATAGAGGGCCAGGGATATCTATGCACAGGAAGGACAGCCCCATGTTACCTTGGATCATCGGGGAGTATCCAGGCGTTCACTGTGCATCAGATAAGAGCCCTAGACAGCAGAGACTGCCTTCCGAGAAGGTTCAGACTTGACTCTTGCCCTTGCTTATACTCTGGGTTAAAAGAGGAAGAAAATGAATGACAGATGAAAAGTTAAATAAATGGCTTAGCTCTCCCATAGAAGAAGTGACCTAGAGAGGTCTTTTCTCCCGGAAGGCAATGCCCAGCCCCAGGAAGTGATGGAAGGCCATGGCCAAGAGCTCAGTGCTCATCGGCCAAGTTCGGTCTGCAATCCCATCCCGCCATTCGCCTGGAGACATGGCAATAACCCCTGAGGGCCACATGTACCTTTCTGTAAATGGGACAATAATGCCTGTTCCCTCAGGCTGTGGTGAAGATTGAACAATAGGATGTTTGTAAGTTCCAGTTATAAAGTCAGTCAGTACCGGAGATGTCCTGTGCAGCAGGGTGACTATAATTAACAATACTGTACTCTGTGTCTGAAAGTTGCTAAGAGAGTAGATCTTAAAAGTTCTCATCACAAGAAGAGAAACTTGTCACTATGTGAGGTGATGCGTGTTAACTAGACTTCCTGCGGTGACCATTTTGCAATATATACGAATAGCAAATCATGAGGGTGTACACCTGCAACTAATAAAATGTTAGATGTCAATAATATATCAATAAAAAAAAAAAGCAAAAACAGGGATAGCCTTGCCTCGTGATGATGAGGGGGGAAAGAACGTGTTTGTAGAACATGGGCTTATAGTCTGCACTTCACAAATAGCAGTGATGCTTCCATCGAGAACTGCGAGCCCCCATCAAGTTCTCTGCTCCAATTCGACAATTATCAGATGTGTTCTATTTCCTCACCTTGTCTATTTCTTTCCTCTCTTTCTTGATGGGTTGTGGATGTGTACATAAAGCATTTTTTCCTACAGCTTTAAAGAGTATCTCCCTGCTCCCCTATCCCCGCCAAGCCACCCTCCACCGACTCCCCCCAGCCACCACTCTCCCCAAAGGTGGGGCCTGGGAGGGTAAGCTGGGCTGGTCCCCGTGGAAGGGCAAGGGCAGTAGGCCGAAGCCCCCGAATCTCTCCACAGCAGCCCAGCCTGGCCGGCCTCTGCCTGGCCTGCGACTCGCCTGCCTGGCTCCGGGACAGATGCTTCCCCGGGGACAGGGAAGTGGAAGCAGGGGCAGGTGCTACCAAGACAAAAAAAAGCTGGCAGACAGGCCAGCTGCCAGGGTGTGGAGGGGCCCCGTGTGTGGGACCTGAGGTGGGGCAGGGTGGGGCACGTGACAAGCACCCGGGCCGCGGCACCCCGCTCACGGCTCACCTCCCAAAGCTAATGGCCCAGGCAGGCCGTGCTGAACACATCCTTTATTCTAGAGGCCAGGCTCCCTCGCTCCTCAAAAGAGGGCTTAACCCAGGCTGGTGAGCAGGTGGCCAACAGCTGCTCCCTCGACACAGCAAGACTGTCTCCGTGGCTACAAAGCAGGCCCAGATGCCACCCCTCTGTGTGAGAATGTTTCCTCCTGGCTGAGACAAGTCCCTCCACAGAGCTGCCTGAAAAGGGCCATTTGCCAGGGGGAGGGGCTGAGTCCCACAGCTCCCCTGGCTGCCCACATGCACTACCTCCCCTCTTCTCTTGCAAGACCCCTTTCTCTTAGCAACTGCCAGCCCTGAGTCAGGAAAGCGAACCACTATATTCTCCTGGGTAATTGCTGTCTATTCATCTCCCCAGGACTCAACTCCCTTTCTCCCCTCCATGCAGAGAGAGGAAGTTTGCCCTACTCAGCACGCTACCATCTGGGGGATTCTGTGATTTGAATGTGATTATGATGTAGAAGGTCCTAGAAGCTCCTTTCCTAGCTCCTCACCCCTTCCTTGCCATTTCTCAGGACCGCTGCCAACCTAGGTCCTGCAGAGTTGTGGATTTAAATCATCCTCACTATTGGTTACAACTGACCTGAGAAAGCACCTACTGGAAAACCCTGACCATTTCATTTTTAAAGCATGGGATTAAGATAACTTCCCTTAACATCCCAGCAAACATAACACACTGCCATTCTGTATTCGAGGCGGGCTCCATTTGACCTACTCCAGAGCCACTTAGTACTCTGCACCTTGAGTGAGAATGACCACCATCAGTTATGTTTCCCGTGTTTCTCCAAAGGCTACAAGTCAAAAGTCTAACTCTGGCTCCACAATAAACTAGGTCAGAGCATACCAAAAGTGCCGAGCAGTTGATCTGGTTTTGCAAGACACAGGATTTTGTTTTTAGACTCTGCCAATTCAAAGTTCAGTTAATTTGTTTGCATTTTGTGTGTCTCATTGGAAAGCCTGCATGACAAGTGAGAGTGATCCCTGTTCTATTTAGGTCATAGGGCATGTAAGGAGGGGTCCTAATACCCTGGCTAGGGCAGAGCACCCTGCTGAATGAAAGGCACCTTGTTTTGGTCCTAGTGACAGAGGTCCCGTTTTTCAAATGCAGCTTACATTCGACCTACTGTGATACACTTGCCAACCGCCCCAGGACAGGCTCTGGGATGTCTACAAACCAGAGTCTGGATCTCCACTAGTTGTGGCTACTATTTTGGGGACACCTACACAGACCAGCCCCTGCCCAGGTGCTTTGCCCAGCTCCTCCCCAATCCTCACAGCCGCCTTGCCTGGAAATGTGGGAACTATTATCCCCCTTTTGCTAATAGGAAACCTGAGACTAGGAGAGGCCAAGTTCCTTCCCCAGGGTCAAACACCCAGAATAAGTAACAGTTTCAGGATTCAGTCTCAGGCATCTGAATCCCCATGTTCTTTCCTACCACGTGTTTAAGAGGAGAGTCCCTGCCCCTTTGGGTACCTGCAAGACGGCTCTTAGTGCCTGAGGATTGGGGCTATTTCTCCCTCCGCGGGAAGTGCATGCCTGGAGCATGGATGTGCTCGCCCCCTGCAGCTTCGGGAGACAGAGACCCCACTTGTCCGGGGTTGGGGGCGGGGCCGTGACTCAGCCTCCCCCGGAAGAACGTGCCGAGCGAGATGGCAGTGGACTGATCTCTGTCCTAATGGAGACAGAATACAAGAGCGGGGCAGAAACGGAACAAACTAGCACAACCGCTCCTGAACGCCCAGCTCGGGAACAGCTCGGGCAGATAATCGGCTAATCCAATTTCCAGCCGGCTTTGCAGTGCGTGTCAGCCACCATCATTTTCCACCAGGCCTTCAGCTTCTCCAGGAGCCTGGATTTTTGAGCGAGCAAAAGATAAAGAACTGACCCCCGTTTCCTCACCTCCCCTCACCTCTACCTCGGCCTGCGTTGGCATTGACATGCATCCTTCCCACTCCAGGGGCAGCTCCGCTCCGGCACCCCCTCCCCTCCCCTGCACCTATGCACCCCACCCCAGCCCTGCATTCCTTTCTAGTCCACAGCGAAGCAGGGGTTGAGAGCACCCGTTCTGGATTCGCGGAGCTGGGCTTCTAAATCTGATTCTGCCACCCACAGGTTGCATGCCCTTGCCTTTGGTGCTTGAGCTCTCCTGCTTCAGATTCTTCATCTGTATAGGGGGATAATAACCCCAAAACGGTATCTACCTGTTATGGGCTGAACTGTGTCTCCCCCAGATTCATATGTTGACGCCCTAACCCCCCATATTTCAGAATGTGACTCAACTGGGAGATAGGCCTTCAGAGAGGTGATTAAATTAAAATGAGGCTGTTGGGGTAAGCCCGAATCCAACCCGACAGGTGTTTTTACAAGAAGAGGAAGAGAACAGGGGGGCAAGGTCACCGGGGAAAGGCCATGTGAGGACACAGCAAGAAGGTAGCCTTCTACAAGCGAAGGAGAGAGGCCTCAGAAGAACTTAATCTTGCCTGCACCTTGATCTTGGACTGCAGATTGGGGATGGAATACACGTCTGTTGTTTAATCTGCTGTATTTGTGATGGGAGGCCTAGCAAATCAATACCCTACCTCAAAGCATTGTTGTGGGGTTTCGACTAGATGGAGCATCTAAATTGCTCTACAAAGTGCCTGGCTCCTAAGCGTTTTCTATTAGGATGGCCTCACTTTCTGTAGCACTCATTTGGTAAGCCTTGTGCCAAAGTTGTGAAGGGTTGAGTTCCTGGGAGATCGAAGTAAGTTCTCCGAGAGCCCTGGTGGTAGATTTCTGGCCTCCGCCTCCAGCCTACCCAAGTGCCTAATCTCTAAGGGCTGTTCAAAAACATTTGTAGATATAATATTCTTGGATTTCAAGAAATATCTAGGGACTGGAGTAGGGAACAAAGAAAGCAAACAGTCTTCGGGACGTTGATGGTTTAGCGGGGAAGGAGGAGACACTGATCACGTAACATCACTTGCTTTGAGTGGTGTCCTTTTGCTTCCACCAAGAAGCAAGTGAGCTCTGAATGGAGGTGCTCCTTTGAGTCCCGGTGAGCCCGGTGAGAGAGGAGACTGCAGCTTGCACCTGCTGTGGGCCTACTATGTACATCGTCTGCACAACAGCCCCAACTGATTGACTCTGTTCTTATTTTAGTTTTTCAGATGAGAAGACTGAGGCACAGGGAAATAACTTCCCTAGGCTCAGACCACGTGTAAGAGTTAGCAGCTGGGATTCAAACTCGGGCAGTCTAGCATCAGAGCCCAAATTAGCAGGAAGAGCGTGCTGATGGAACCGCAAAGACAGTTCTCGCAGGCTTGTTGTTTTCTGTTTCCGTGGCCGGGCACGCAGCCACTGTGATGTGGGGCAGGGACCTGGTCTCTCCTCTGTGCTCTAGAATCAGTCGTGGACAGGGAAGGCAGCACCCACTGACGGGTCCCCACACTTTCCTTCTAGCCTTCAGAATGGCTTTGTCCCATACCTCCTGGACAGGGGACAAGGACAGACCTCAACTAAGAAATGCAACCACAAGAGGGAGTTCTATCAATGACTTCTCTTTTGTTTTCCTCTGGCCACTTTGTTGATGTAGACAATAGGACCAGAAGGGATTTTGCTTGTTTTTCCCACATTTACTGCGTGTTAATGAGATGCTCAGCATAGTGTTAAGTGTTTTCCTCTGAAAGAGGCTTTGTCAAGGCCTCGGAGACAGATCTTGGATCCAAAGGGTTCCAGACCAAGCAAACACCGCAGGGAGGGAGTAGAAAACCAGTGAGGGGCATTCAAAACCTGTCCCACAGAGGAAAAGGTCAGGGGCTAGAGAGAATTTGTGAGGGTTTTTGGAGAGAGCTTTTAGCATAGAGTGAGTCCAGCCCCCCTCCCATGGGGCTAGGGGCCTGCCTCTCACCTCACTCCCAGGGAGAGCGGGTACAGTGGGTCCCTCGGAAAGGGAGGCTTGGAAACCTGACCCCAGCCTGGAAAATCAAAACCATGAGCTATGGGCTGGCTGGGCGCCCTGGCAGCAGAACACAGACAGAGCAGCTGCCGTCTTGTAATTCTAGGGCGAGGAAGACCCAGATGCTTCCAATGGGTCAGCTGTGGAGTTCTGAGACCAAAAGACTGGCATGGGGTCATCTGAGGAGCTCTCCAAAAGGGTGTCCTGGAGGGACAAACAGATGGCAGCAGTGAGAAGTTCGGGCACTTCCCAGGACGGGGCAAGCCACCAGCCAGAGTAGGAAGGCATTCAGCCTGTTTGGGGGGAGCTGTGGTAAGAGGGGAGGACTCCTCAGAGACTTCTCCAATGAACCCAGGAAGTTCTCCCAGGCCCAGAGAGCCTGAGGCCTATCCCAGAAGGCATGCATGTCAGGTAGGATCCCCTTGCTCCCTTCCCTCTCCTCCTTCTCCGCTCTTCTCAGTCCTGGAAGGGACAGAAACCCAAGTGGCAATAGGGGTGGGGGGCGTGGAAGGGAGAGGCTGGAAAGAGAGGAACCAGTCACCCGCCCTCCCCAACAACAGCGTCCTGTCTGCACCAGCCCAGGCTGCTACCGCTCATAGCCCAGTCCACCAAACTGGAATTTGGAAGCCATCATTTGCGTCACAGAAGGCTTTTTCATTTAACCCAAAGCATTCACCTTTGAAGAAACAACAGCTTTCCTTTAAAGATAGACCTTCTCTTGTGCATTTTAATTATTTGGATTATTAAGATTATTATTAAGATTTTATATATCTCTATCTTATCCCCACACCTGACAAATGAGCTTTGATGAGCAGACACGACACCTTATTCTCCTTCAGCCCTCTCCACGGGACCCGATCACCAGAGACACTCAAAGATTTGATGACTAAAGCACACTTTTCAGGGACACGCTGACTGTAAAAAGTGAAGTGCAGTCATAAGCAGGATCAACCCACTCCATTTTCAGATTGCTCCAGCTGAACAAATATATAAACCATCCCTCAGCCTTTTCTCCCCCTGCATTTCAAGCAGTAGGTGGTACTAATAAAAACACCACCTCCTATTTGTATAGCACGTTACAGTTCCAAAGCCACCCTCATTGCCCAAAGTCACTCTCCACCCCCGCACAACCCCAAACCCTTGCCACCCCAATTCCACCCACGTGGCTGCCTTTCCCCATGGCCCGCCCTGTGCCAGTCCTTGCCTGGTGAAGCCACGTGCCCCCTGGGGGGAGGCCATGTGTTATGTGAAGCATCTCCTCATAAAGAGTCAGCTGGCCAGAAATGTGGGCAGAGAGTGAAGGGCAGCGCGTTCAGGTTCTGTTTATTATGTTCTCACAGCCTTGTTTATAGCAAAGGTGAATGACATTATTCCACTTTGCACAGTAATGAAACAACTCAATGAGGACTCCACCAGCCAAGCGGTTTATATGGCAGATGAGCTGCTACGAGTCTCCTGCGCACGCCGCGGGACTCAGCTATGCTGCTGTGGCTGAGGGGCACGCCGAGCCCAGCCACCTTTTCCCGCACGCGGCAGAGGGAAGGCCGCAGAAGGGTCCAACAGGAGTAACAACCAACAAGGGCACAGTTTATTGAGAGGGCCTGGACCCCACGCCTGGGAAGGCCAGTGGTGCCATCTTGCAGTCTCCCATATCGGTCCACAGCACCCTGTGGGGTCCTGAGAGGCCACGGGCACAGGAAGACATTTCTGCTCTTGGCTTCTTCCTCCACGATCTCATGCCAAGCAGCACAGGTTCTCAACAGCAGGGGTGACTTTGCTGCCTCTCTTGCTTCCGACCCGGAGAGACACATATTTAAAGAGGGCTGACGCTCAGCCGACTGCAGGACAGCGTCAGATGGAAAATGAAATTCCTCTGCTTTGCTTGGGAGTAGGCACAGACAGGGTCCGGAGAGTTCCGGGCACTCATGTCGGTGGGAGCCATCTTGCCTCTGAATGTGCCGCTTTTCACCTGTCCCTTCTGCTTGGTGGAAAAGCAGACGCCACGTCAGCTGCTTGTCTTTCCCACCCTGTTCGTTCCTCTTCAGTCTTCCCCACTCCTACCGTCCCCCAGCTCTCAACACAATGGGTTCAGGTCTTTCCCTCACAGTCCAGGGCCCGGGCTATGGGGACACCTCGGCCCTGCTGAAGAAAAGCACCCAGGCCCTCCCTGCACCCAGAGGCTGGGCCTACAGCCTGGGCAGAACACCATTTCCCAGCTTTGGTTTGTTCAGAGCACAAATTCTGGGGGGAGCACCAGAGAAGAAAATCAACTAGGAACCTTCCAGCTGCCCATCCAGCCTGAGACCAAAGAGGGAATCGTGAGGGCTTAGAGCAGGAACTGAAACCCCACTGTGGCCTTGGAAAAGAAAGTCCCGAAGAGCATGATATTCCCAGGATGGGACACACCCTTCGCCCATCACCTGAGTTCCAGCTACCCTGTCGCAAGGCCTTGGACACAGAGGCACAACCTAACGCAAATGGCCAAACACAGAGTGCATGAACACACACAAACGAGGGAGAAGCCCAGGAGGCCAGCTTGGAGGAAGCACTACGAATGAGACTCGGATGCATGGCAAAGCCTCTCTGAATCAAATACCCTCCAGAGCTGCCCACCATCGGCCTACCCACTGCCTCACGCCCCATGCAGCTGGGGCAGAAACATTATCTCAAAGGGGCACCCAGAGTCTGACTCAGGGCTGGCAGGTTCCTGGTTATTGTGCCAGTTCGCCTCTGGGTGTGCTCCAGCCCCCTAGGCCCTGCCGCTGGGTAAGCTCAGCCATACTCCTCCTCACTCCCCAGGCCGGTGCTTCCTAACCTCATCCGCATGGGCAATCACCGGGGGTGCTTTAAAAATGACTGCTGTCTTGGGTCCCAGCCCCAAGGTGCTCTGGGGTAGGACCAGGACATTTAGGTCTGAAAACTCCCCAGGTGATTCCAAGGAGAAGCCAATGCTGGGAGCCACTGTCTCAGACCATCTTCTTTCAAAGCCTACTACTCCATGGGAACATATTAAAAATGCAGTTTTCTGGGTGCCCCCCCCCCAGGTCTTTTGGATCAGCATCTCTGGGTGTGCCACCTGGGAATTAGCACTTGTAACAGGCTCTCCCAGTAAGCCCTGGGCACGCTCAGAGGATGCTGGGCATGCTCACCCCACGGGCGCCCTGGGGCTATGAATGGTTGTCATTGATTAGGTTCTATTTGGTTTGCCGAAGGCAACAGGTAATCTCACACCAGCCTAAAAACAGGTTGACACTCAAGTAGAGCCAAAAGGCCACTTGCCGGGTGAAGAGCAATCCTAAGAATCGCAGCTCTGCCTGGCCCACTGCCCTGGCTTCCCTGGGTCTTCAAAGGGCCCAGGCCCAGAGCAAGCCTCGAGCCTGGAAGGCAGTCCACAGCACGAGCCCGGCCTGAGGACCAAAGGAAGACCTTACACGGAAGAAGTGGCACCTGCAGATGCCCACCTAGTGAGGCGGACGAGGGTTCGTAGAAGAGGAACTAGGAGAGAGGGTAGGACTAGGAGACATGGAAGGTCAGGGATGAGGTATGCTTTGATATTGCTCTAGGTGTTGTAAACATTTCTCTTTGTTTCATCACAGACCAAAATCTGGCTTGGCATGACCTAAGTGCCTGAACATAGGCATCAGAGCAGAGAGCTCTGTGCCTTTTGTGGGAAGCAGGACAGAAAGGGTGTGAGGACAGCTCCACCCCATGGGAAGACCATCTCTGTGGGGTACTGGCCTCATGCTCACAATGGTCACATACACACGCACGCACGCAGACACTCCACGGGAGTACCATAAATATAGCTATCACATTCCTCTACACACAGACACACGCCCACATGCCCTCCCATAGCGGCAAAATTCACGATACCCAAGCTTGGTCCTTCACACCTCCCCATCGTGGGAGGAAGTCACCCAGCGCCACGACACCACCATCTGCAGCCTTCATTCCACAAACGGTTGGCAAGAACTCCAGGCCTCAGGTGAGGCCACTGCCCAACACTCTTGTGCAGACTTCTCCTGGGGATAGTGGAAGTGGTAAAAAGGCCCCTCTTAAACATTTCATTTTTCCATAACTCTGTGCTGTTCCAATTTACATGCACTTCATATTCGACAGTAGAGTTGGCAGCAGATGCACGTTTCATATGTAAACAATGTTTAAAATACCCTGTTCAAAATTTGATCATTAAATTAATTCTGGCAGCTTTAGCTAAGAATGGTTTTTTACCCGTGGGGGCAGGGGAATACTACCTGATCTAACTAGGAACACCCATTTGAGGCTTCAGAGTTCTTGAACATGAGATTTCACAGGATGCTTCAGTGTGAGGGCTAGGAGGCATGTGTTCTCTCTCTCTTTGATGGTTCAGACAGACTCACCAACCCTCGCTTACAGATATAATGTGTTGTGGCAGGGCAATGGACCCTAACACCAGTGGGACTCAAGAGCCTCCTTGACCTTGTCTAGCTGCAGCCAAAGAAGGAAGAGATTCACAAAGTTACTGGACAGGAATGCAAATGCTAGAATCCCAGCAAGTGTATCTAAAGAGGCCCATCACCCCACAAGGGGAGAATGCAGCCCAGTTCTCAATCACCTAAACTCCAGAGCTTGTGCCTAATCATAGCTCTTTCATTTAGTCAAGCTGAAAGTTTTGGAGATCTGCAATGAATCCAAATGCACTGGCTGTGAATTATCCCAGTAGTACCTCCACCACATTCTCTATGATTTGGTGCACCTGGAGACCAGCTTCTTCCAGACTCCTCTTCCACTTTCCGGTCTCTCTGCTGAGGATTCACATCCCAGGCACTGCAAACTTGTGCCAAAGTCCACTTTTTCTCAGGCAGCTAGAGTGCTTTATGCTCATCCTCCAAGGAAGAGTTTCCTGACACAGTTCCAAAAGCAGCCTCAGGGTACCATGAAAGCATTTTAGGAAGATTCTCCACAGCCAGATGTTCACAGTGATCTTAGCCTCACCTCCTGTTCCATGTTCAATCCCAAAAGGTCAGAGATCAAGAAAGAAGTTGCTGAATAGCCAAGGTGGCCCTCATGAGAGAGACCTTTCTAAGAAAGCATGCTCCCAGGAAGCAAGCTGAAGAGTTACAGCCTAAGCTCCCATTCTCCCCCATCATAATTACATGACCTG
The DNA here is from genome assembly GCF_054177405.1 of Leptonychotes weddellii. Classification (NCBI taxonomy): domain Eukaryota; kingdom Metazoa; phylum Chordata; class Mammalia; order Carnivora; family Phocidae; genus Leptonychotes; species Leptonychotes weddellii. Next base: position 99,766,767 of record NC_138374.1, on the reverse strand, counting down.
CATGGAAGGGGGGACAGGGAGAGACAAGGAAAGTATTAGGCACCATGAGAGCTGTCCATGCTAGGGGAATTCACCTCCCTTTGTCAAGCTATCTGTCATTCTAAGAGATCAGTGATGTGTGATGCCACAGGGAGGTGAGGGCAGAGAATACAGTAAGCAACAGAAAGGATATATGGTGCCCCATTGCACAAAAGTCTACTGGTGCTATGTTCCCTGGTCATTTGACTTCCGGAATACTTCTTGGTAGAATCGAGGAAGATTTGCAAGCTGTATCTTTCTTAAAAGCAGCTCCACATCAGAAGTCATGAAAGTTATCTCCCAAGACCCTTCCTGGCATTGCGAGGGTAAAAAAAGTCTTGTGAATTTCCTAGGCTAAGATGGGCAGTAATCACAGCTTTTCATACTGGTCCAGTGGAAATGGAAGAAATAGCCAACCTCATGGAGTTTGCCCCTTCTCCCAGGGCCACCTGTTAATGACAGTGCTAGAAACCTGGGATTCCCCAGAGACCTCTCTCCTACATTGTGAGGTCCCAGCACGCAGGACTGGCCATTACATTGTGACAGCAAATCACAAACATGAGCCAGAGTCTTCTAGCTCTTCCTCACAGGGGTATAGTACAAGTTAGAGTCAGGAATCTTAACTGAGGAGGGTATGGAAGTGGCGGAAATTGCATTTGTATTATTTACACATTAGCCCAGCTAGCAAATCTGCCTTCTCAGTGGAGATGACCCACGGCATTATGGAGGGCAAGTCGCTGACCCAGAAGAAGGGTAATAGCAGCAAGGTTCTACCACTAACCGAAACACAAACATGGATAAATGGAATAGAGTCCAAACTCTGGTGACTGGATCTTACTTTGGAATGGCCTTTCATCCATTTCTCATTCCCAGGCTCCCAACCTAAATGCCATTGCTTTTTGAACACCTATCACATTTCACGTTAGAATATGGTCTTGGCAGCAAAGGGAGGGGAAAAGCCAGTGATCTCCAAGAGTCCCCATCTGAGGTCTAACTGAGCCTCCTCTGGCTTTGGGACAGCAAATCTAAGTACATTTTGGACCTCAGGAACCTGGGATAAGAGTCTTTCTCCATGAGGCTGTGTACTTTTCCCTGGGCTTGGTCAAAGCAAGTCAGGGATGGCTCCTGCATGTTCTTCCTCGTGGCTTCTCGGGTCTGGAAGTCTATGTTTACCTGGAGACACAAACAGAGAGCATGGTCACAGGCCCTCAAGGGCCAAGGTGCCTGGCAACTGTTCCTAGCTATGTAATAATTATTAATGACAGTATCTTATATATGTCAGCTGATTCATGCTTTTCAAACTGTTTTCCTGGAGGTCATCCCTTTTGATCCCAGCAAGAATCCTGTGAGGTCTGAAGACCAGATATACCTCACCCCAATTTACAGATAAGGACACTGAAGAAAGGAGATACTGAAAAGCTGGTCTAAAGTAGTATGGAAAGTTAGTAACAGAGTCAAGGCAAAACCCTAATCACTTAACTCCTAAGCCAGGGGTCTTCACCATATCAGGCAAAGGGTGAGACTGAAGGTAAGTATTAATGTGGATTCCGTAAAGAAAGCTTGCCCTACCTACTAGGGAAACAAATGTCCCCGGAAGAGAGACCATGGTTATAATGGACATCTCTCTTCCAAGCAGCATTATAAGGAGCCTACAATGTCCTGGCCACTGGCCAAAGATCTCCTACATCCCAAGTCAAAGGATAATTGAAGAGTTCTAGGTATATAATGCACTGAATTATAGATAGATAGCAATCATAGATAGCAAATATTTTTCTTCTATAAAACCATCCCAAGTAAAATTCTGCTTTATAACTCAGCATAGCAATTCATTTTATTATTGTAATGATACTAAGTTATAATAAGATAATATAAATGACTGTAATGACTCATTAAGAAGCAGTGACAGGGGGTGCCTGGGTGGCTCAGTCGTTAAGTGTCTGCCTTCAGCTCAGGTCATGATCTCAGGGTCCTGGGATCGAGCCCCATGTTGGGCTCCCTGCTCAGCAGGAAGCCTGCTTCTCCCTCTCCCACTCCCCCTGCTTGTGTTCCCTCTCTCGCTGTGTCTCTTTCTGTCAAATAAATAAATAAATAAAATCTTAAAAAAAAAAAAGCAGCAGTGACAGATGTTGAATAGGTGCTTTATCTCTAATACTCAGAGTAGTCTTGAAAGGTAGGGGATATTATACACTTTTACACTGGGGAAAATGTGATTCAGAGAGACTAGCGGACTTGGCCAAGATCACACAGCTAGTAACAAGATTCCAAAGTGGATGCTCATCCCATTAAGCCATGCTGCCTTCCACTAGGAAAACTAACATGGATTCAATGGCATCTACCCTTGCAGAATCCCTATAGGAACACAGGTCCTGCAGGCGCATTTTTGACAGCTAAAACATTCCTAATAGAGCTCTTTTTTAGAAGCCCTGGGCTCTGCACCTTAAAAGTGATCCTTTTTTTTTTCATTAAGAGCCATCAGAGAGGTAAGGCTCCGTTCAAAGACAGTACCCATTAAGACTGGCTTGAACCCCCACAAGGAGAGTGATGTGAGCCAGGAGCCATGGATAGAGGTCTTACAAGACTCTCGCCACTGCCAACACACCTCCCTCGGAGCCTGCACATCCACAAACTCTTCAAAGATCCTATGGGCCTTGGAGACCAGCTTTGCAGTTGACCTGGTCTTCTTGAACTCCTCACACGCCAGCCAGAATTCCAGGTTCTCCTCGCTGAACTCTGTCTTCAAGAAGGCGCGGAATGCAGCCACCCCATCTGTGGATGTGGTGGGTGGGGAGGAAGAGAGAGAGGAAGAGGCTTAAGCTCATGAACTATAGAAGCAAGAGAGAAAGGCAGCAATAATGTGAAACCAGCCCGGACTGTCCAACCCCCAGTGCCCCACATCCTCTTGAAGACTCTCTCCTAAACACACAAGTACACTCAGAGGCAAGCTCTGCTCCTGCTCAAGGACTGTAGGAATGTGAGGGAGAAATGTTGAGGAAGCCATAGTAATAATGATTATGAGAAGCCCTGGTCACTCTTCATCAGCCTTCGGGGGTCACTGCCTGTCCCCTAGTGCAGAGTCCGCTGTCCCCTGAGTCCACTGGTGAACCTGTGTTTCTAATGAGGCCAAAGTAATATTTGTAATGCATTCCCTACCCTAATCCACGTTAACCACCCTGAAACAACAATCTGTTACAAGACAAACTACAGGAGGGTGTTAATGCCTCAGGGCAAATCCTTCACTACTACCAGAAGAACGTCTGAAAGTAAACACTGAAATTCAGTCACTAAAGCCATTCTATTACCTTCACAGGGTTCCCAGCCTCTTCTAAAAGACTTTTGAGGCCCTGTGTTTTAATGGTTTAGCCTGTGGATACTTTATTTTAAAATATCTTGCTTATCAAATTACATGGTTTAATTAAGATTAATTATAATTTTTCTCCCGAATGATTTAATTATGAACACACCTTTTCATTTTTTTTAAATCCATGTCATGCATATTGCCAAACAGAGTTTCCAATCAGAATAAGATGAGCAGGGTTACCATGTAGATTTGGAAAACAACATCCACTGATAGCCTATACATTCAGTTAATGTTTTTATATTAAGATATATTTTATAAATTATCTTAACCCTCAAAACACTCTCCTCCACTCAAATTAGAGCTATATCTTTCTACAAACTGTCCTCAGGGAATGGGCAGACACAGCCTAGAATGAGGTGACTGCATTGGTTAAATATGACTCTTACCGGAATGTTTTCTTTCTTTTCTAAAACTTGTTAAAAGGACAATATGTCAACAGTTCTTAATTCTGAGAGAGTGGATCACCTGAGCATCTGAGGCCCACCAGTGTGCACCAGGACAACGTGCCGCCCAGGGTCATCCCACGGATTGGTGGCGCCCTGCTATCGACATATTTAAATGTTTGTTTTTACTTTTGTGAGACATTTTCATTTCTAATTAAAAAGTCATTGGGTATCTTTGTCTTTCAAAATAGATGTTGTAATGTCCTACACTGGAACAATTGTCATAAAAAACCAAGACTTTTAGTTGCCAGAGCCAGGAACTTGAGAGAAAAGGGTTTTGATGGAATTCCCAAATCGAAAAGAAATCTAAGTTTGGAGGCCTGAGTTTAAAGTGTTTAACAAAAGTAGAGTAGCCATGAAAACTACCCCCCGAGCCAGTACGTTTTTGAGAGTCAATGGGGGGCATGCCTATTAATTACACAGAGACAATGGGCATAAACCACGGCCACCATAGACAAAAACCAAAACATATGATCACCGTAAGACAAGACATATGGTCCTCTAAGATAAGGAGTATGGAGAAAGCAGAACATGATGTAAGGCTGTTTCCCGTCAGGCAGGATGGAAATAAAATTGCTCCTGTGCCAGGGAAGGAAGAGGAGAGTAGTGTTTAAACTCATATGAGAGTTTGGCTCAGGGCCCCACGCACCCTCATTCTTACATTGGGTTTAAAACCCTGAGAGGAGGGAGTAGAAACCAAAGATAAAATGAGAATCAAAGAGAGCAGGAAGCACTAACATGACGACGATTAGACAGAGAAATGGCCAGAGAATCATTCATTCATTTTAACGGTTTTTTTTAAACTACCAATGTACAAAATATGTCAGGTCATAAAATCTACCCATAAAATCCCTTGTGGATGCTCTTTTTTGCCACACCTTGTCTCCTCCAAGTTCTTTTAGCGGTAACCCAGAGGTTTCCCCAGGCTCTGAGGAGCTCAGATCTGAGAGCTAGCCTGCCTGCCATGAGATTGCCACTGCTTGCAGAAAGGGCCCCTGCCAGGAGATTGCCACTGCTTGCAGAAAGGGCCCCTGTAGCAGAGGCCACAGGCAGAGGTTGGCTGGAATACCATTTGGAGCTGTGGAAGCCTCCAAAGAGACTCAGTGCCCATGAGAGCCAAGGTGGAGCTGGTCCAGCAAGGCAGTCTCTGAGCAGTGACAGGTCCACACATGGCAAGAGCCATGGATGCTATTGGTGGATGCAGGGGGGACATGAGGACCACAGGCCAAAAGCCTTCTCCTGTGGGCAGGGATTGGGAAGGAAAGGGCAGGGGGAGAACCCTAAAACACTGTGCATTTATCTAAAAGAGTAAATGCAAAGTGGCTTGGAAGAGTCACTTGGAAGGGCCTCTTGTTTCTAAACTGGAAGAGACCAAATCCTTTGAATGGCAAAGCTGAAGTTTGTTGTTTGTGTTAGATTTTGTGTTGTTTTCCATCGAGAAAAAATTGAATCCAGTTACAGATAAAGGAAATTGCCTTTCTGCCTCCCTTGATGGCATTGGTGAAGATAACCCCACTAGGGAAACTCCCCGACCTCATGCGAGACAAGAGACAGACATTATCTCCCTTCACTGAAGTCTCAGCTTTGTTGGGCCTTTGTGTGGATTGAAACAGAGAGAACACCTGCAAGGTGCTCTCAGGAATGTTGCTGTACTTCTCCCAATCTTACAGGGGAAGAAGCTGATGCTTGGAGATCAGGCTTGACGGAGTTCACGCAGGTAATACTGTGTAGCATTAAAAATACGAAGTATACTAACTCCCAACCCAACATAGCAATAATGCCTCCTCCATTCATTCACTCGCTCATTCATACACCCATTAAGGGACCCGGGCATTCTTCGAGATGTGCTAAAAACAGGCACAGCTAAGCCCTCAGAACTTGCAGTGAAAGGGCCGTTCGAGCCAAGAAAATATAATTTGGTAGTTCCTTTATACACAATAAGTGGGATGGCAGGGTAAGCATAGGTTGCTGTGAAAGCACTCAGCAGGGATGCCTCAGCCAGACCTAAGGCCCTAAGAAGGACGGAGAAGCTTCTAAGCTGAGATGTAAAGTAGGAGGAGCAGGAAGCTAAGTGAAAGAAGGGAAGGGGGGATGGAGAAGAGAACTGTAGGAAGGGAGAGCCACACCAGCGAAGGCCAATAATTAAGAATGTTTGAGTAATTAGAAATAGCTCAGGAAGACTAGTGTTTAATAATAATCACGTAAACAATTATTGAGCCTACTTATAAGATACATCAAGAATCCTGTGAAAGAGCCAGAGAGACAGAAGGATAAGACAGCACTGCAAAAACCCAGGGAAGCGAAGGTTTTGAGGAAGAGAAAGCGGCCATGTGGCCAGTGCTACCCAGAGATCAAGCTAGCTACGGTCCGAGAGGCAGTTGTTGGATTCAGTGATGAGATTCAGCGACCATGGGCAGTTGCAGCTTTAGTGGTGTGATGGGGGCCCTGGGCACTGGGGTGAACGTGGGGGTGAAAGAGAGGAGAGGAAGCAGAAATAGTTCATTTAGATGTTTCTTGCAAGAAGGGGAGGAGAGAGATCAGACAGCATAACTGGAAGGAAATCAGAGGTCAGGAAAGAAGGGCTTGGGGTTTTCTGGTTTTGTTGTTGTTGTTGTGTGTTTTGTTTTTTGTTTTGTTTTGTTTTGTTTTTGGTAAGATGGTCTTGAGTATGTTTGAATGCTGATCTAATCAGAAAAGACTGCTTGACTAGAAGGAGTTGAAATTAAAGGACAGAAAGAGTGTAACTGATAAAATGTTGTAGAAATAAGCCTGAGAAGAGAATTATGATGGAGCGGAAGAGAAAGGGCTGCATGTGGATACAGGGAAATTTCTAGTTTGGGTGCAGGAAAATGAAGGAATTCCTGTCTGATTTTAGCTGGAGAAGGTGGTGGGACCTAGGGATGGCAGGGTTTTATTTTTATGTATTTATTTAGGATTTGGGGCATAAAATTTTATTTATTTACTACATGCCATATTTTTTGCTGGGGATTTTGCAAACACCAGCTCAATTTATTTTCACAACAATGCTGATACATAGATAGTAGCACTCTGGTTTTCCAAACGAAGACATTAAGACTTACTTACAGAAGTCGAAGATGTGTCCCAGTTCCACAGCTGGCAAGGGGAACCAAGTTTTGCTACCAGGTCCATATGACTCTAAAGCAAGATCTTTTTTAGATGTATTTGCAGGCAGAAGGAAAAGACCAAGGGAAGAGAAAGAATATATCTGGTGAAGACAAATCCTAGAGAAGGAGGGGGACCAAGAAGGAGTAGGAGAACTTGTCTCCCTTAAAGTCAAAAGTAGAGAAAAAGAAAGTGGGGTGGGTGAGGATAGAAAGAACTGGCCAGGGAAGGGGCATCTTTGAGATGTATAAGGCTGAACAGCTTTGATCTTCATTAATTTGGGGTGAAGTCCCCGTGAAGGCAGTCTGCCTCCACGTGCTAGGCTGTGAGGATATGGCATGAGTAAATCAGATGAAGTCACCACCTCACAGAACTCAAAAGCTAGTCCAGTGTTACAGACATTGAGCAATAATTTAAAATAATTAGTTGAATATTATAAGTCCAGTGTGTGATACAGGGGTTTGGGAAGGGTTTGGAATAGGTACTTTGGAAAAATAAGCAGGAATAGGGTAAGAAATAGGCAAAGACTTGTGAGGTCCTAGGTTCCAGCTCCTGAACAAGGTTATGAGGCACCAGGAAGGGAGCAAGAACTTTTAACTCTGAGGATGCGCCCATCGTTCAAAGAAAGGACCGTCAGTTCCAGGTTGGCAGACAAAGCTTGAACCCGGAGAACAGCAAGGATTTAGGATCTAAACGTTGGAACATAGGAAAAGAGGAGAAGGATAAACATGAGGTTAAAAAAAAAAAAAAAAGGTTGACGTTAGAGAAGGAATTTTGAAAATGGACCACTGCCGGCCCTGAATGCGCACTTACTTTGGGCCAGGCACCACATTAGATGCTCTATGAACCACCAGCATTTGCTCCATATGGCAAAGTTAGAGCATAGGTCCTGAACTACTGCCATTTTGTAGAGAGATAAAGGAAGCTTAGAGAAGTGAGATCACTTGCCCAAGGTCACAGGGTTAGTAAGTGGCATGGATGCCAAACTACAAAGCCAGCGTTCTTACGTGAGTCAGTGGTCCAGTCCTGGCTCGGCATGATGGCAGGGCCTACAGGAAGCTTACACCAGCAATGGCTGGAGGGGCAGGGAGGGGAGTGCCATCTCAGCCCAAGACAAGGGGGCCATGAGTAACTCCACAGATGGTGATGTTTCCAGAAATGATGGCAACAGATGAGGTGGGGAGAAATCGAAAGTCACTGTGGAAGGCAGAGGAGTATCTTGGAGTAGCAGAAAAACCTAGAGACAAGGATGGACATGGGCAACAGAATTCAACTGAATGACATTGGAAGCAATTGAGACTGACTCAGGCGGGGATGGGGATTTGATATAAAATGTGTGGTAAACTCATACCCAGCTCATGATCGCCTGTTGGCTTCACTGAGGCAGCCTACGGAACCCTGCCCGTCCACCTGGGACAGAAGCACCACTGTCCCAGTTGGGAGCATCTGTTCTGATCAGAGTCAGGCCCATAATTAGCTCTGTGACCTTGGACAACACATTCAACTTCCCTGGGTCTCAGCATCCTCAACTGTAAAGTGAGAGGGATGGATCCAATTAACTCTCCCTGCGTAAGATCGTGCTCTGCTCTGCGCTCCTTTTGCAACTCAGGCCTGCGTCAGACACAGCTCTCAGCCAACTGTTTCCCACCTCCCCCCCAGGAACATCGTCACCACCACACACTGAGGACTTACCCTGGGCCCAGTTCTGTGTTGTCCAATCTACATATATCAACTCATTCAATCTTCACACCCACCCTATTGTCAAGGCAGAGGTCCTGGAGTCAGACAGCCTGGGTCTGAATCTGTGCGACCTCAGAAAAGGGTCCTAACATCTTGAAGCCTGCCTCATCTCATCTGTAAAATGGGAATAATACTGGGACTTGCTGCCCCAGATTGTTATGAGGACGAAATGAGGCGATCCAGCAGTCAATACATGTTAGCTCTTATGGAAGCTCATTTCACAAAGAGGGAAAGTGAGACTTGGAGAGTTTAAGTTCAATGTGTGGGGTCACTTGGCCAGTAAGAGGTGGACAGTGGATTCGCACCCACATCTGTGTGACTTCAGAGCCCACTCTGCCTGTGTCTCCTCTCGTGATCAGAGAGCCTCATGTTAGCTCTCCCTCCAAAGAACGGATGGACAAAAACCCCAGATCAAGCAATCACACTGAAAGTACTAGGGCAAATGAGATGTCTAGCTCACAGAGCTGGAGGTTCTCCTGCAGGAGGACACCTGCCATCACCTTATCTGTGGTGACAACTGAGGCCATGAGGTGCTCCTGGTAACCTGGAATCTGTCTAAACTCTCTTCTCTCCCGCAGCATGGCCACCTCCCTGAGGCACAGGGCCATCCTAAAGAGCAGACTGGCACACTCCCCAGTGGTGGCCTGGGGACACTGTAACAAAGTGTGGCTAAGTGACCTTGTAAAGACGTTGAGCTCTTTCAGGCGGCCTCAACCCAAGATGCAATCACCTGAATTTCCAGAGCTGGCTTCAGAGAGAGTGGGAGGGGGACCAAAGCAAAATATGGCACTTAAAATTTGTCAGGGATTTCAAAAGAAGAGCTTGAGGAGAGATCAGAAGTTGGGGGGAGAAGGCCTAGGGAGGTGAGATGGGGAAGTGAGGGGGAGAAGGCCTAGGGAGGTGAGATGGGGAAGTGAGGAGGAGAAGGCCTAGGGAGGTCCGGACCTAAGAAGCAGCTTCTAGAGAACAGACTGTGGCAAAGAAAAAGCTCACAAAGCCCCACACAGACTGTGCCTGTCCACAGCCCTCGTCCTCTGCTCACCCACCCCTCTTGGTCCCAATCTCTTCCCACCCTGCCATATTCCCAAGGCTGCCTCTGAACAAAGCTGGGGTGAGGGTCACCGTGCAAACAAAAACTTCACCTGAGAACAATGGAAGTGAGAAGGGGGTGGAAGGCCCCCTGAGGCTGGAGGAGACCTTCCCCTTCCCAGAGCAGACAGCACCAGCTGCCTTTGTATACAGCCCACCTGGCCCAGATCTGGCCCACCTTTCCTGCTTAGGGGACCCAGCAAAGGAATTGTACGGGACCAGAACAGACGCTTTTCTTCCCAGCTATATCCTTTCCTCCTCCTTCTAACCCCTCCGACCTCTTCCCAGCAAACTTTCTGCCTGGTCCTCTCTCTGACTCTTCAGCATCTTTCTCAGCCCCTCATCCTTTTCTTCTGTCCTCTGTCCCTTTTTGCCCCTCCTTCCCTCTTCCCCCTTCCTTCTCTCTACCAGGACCCTCTCCTTCCCTTCTGCTTGTCCATAACTGGGTTTGGTTAAAATGAAGGATGTCCATTTATTTCTGAAAGGCTCATGAGCATTTACTGGCATCTCTCAGCGGGACCTGCTTTGCATTAGCGGTGCTCCTCTGCCTGGGCCCCTGTGTACCCCAGACCCTGCTCCTTCCCAGGTACCTAGGGAACTGGAGGCCCCCCTTTAGTACCTCCACAGATTTCAAGAAGCTGGAAGGAGTGACTTCTCTCTGATCCCTCATACTATTCTGCCTGGGATTCTGTCCTAAAGCTCTTCTGTCCTGGCTTGGACATGTAACTAGCTCAGCACCACCTTGGGCACCATGCTTAAACACTCTGTGCCTCGTTCCCTCATCTGTGAAATGTAGATCCTAACAGGACCTGCTCCATGGGGCTTTTGGGGTGAGGTGGAGTTAATACACACAGGGCCCAACCCTCAGTGAGGGCTCTGGGCGTCTTCCGGACCATTATGCCTGTAGAGTAATCATGCAGAGTAAACACATCTAATTCCCCCGAACAATCCTGGTCACTTAAAGGTGGTAGGTGGTAAACAGTTCAGGAAGATGGAAGAGAAACAGAAGGATCTGCCTTTTTTTTTTTTTTTAGTTTCATTTTTTCAATTCACTTTGGTTTTCTTTGTATGGCATGCTAAGAAGTCAAGGCTCTATGAACATTACACATTTTTTTTTAATTAGTATCCGTCCAGTCGCAGGAAGGGAAAGGCTTATGTCCAGAATTCCTAGAACACTCGGCAGAATCCGGGCATCCCCCTGAGCATGCACAGAATCTACAAGAACATCCCCATGGCCACACATGCTACTGCCCACCGGCACTCTCCCGCTTGGTTCTGTGATGCAGGGTGCTTACATAAGAAAAGAAATTGGGTCACTATGAATGAGCAGTGCAGCTGGTGCAGCAGGGAGGGTGGCTTAGGTAACAGTTCAAGGTCCAGGAGCCCTGATACAGCTGGCATGTGGGTGGGCTTGAGCCTCACTCATTTCCCAGGCTTGGAAACATACCAGATCACAAGAAAGTTTTTTTTGGGGGGCGGGGGGAACCTCTCTGTTTACTAAAGTGCTGTCCCAAAGACCAGAGCCCTCTTGCATCCCTGATCAATAGGAAAAAAATAAACTGGTGAATGGGTTCCAAGGTCAGACATTGGATAGGAAAGGAAAATATATTTATAAAATCCAGGATACATACACTAATGGTGAAGTCAAAAATCTCTTTCATTCACAACTGAGTTCACCACTTTGAAATTTGTGATGAGAACAGCAGTAGGATCAAAGTCTTTTTTGTGTGCGTTATCTGTAAAATACAGGTTTTTTAAAACAAATAACGGGCTTAGCAAGGTTTAGGTAAGGAGATTATTTAGAGAATAAACCATTTCCAGTTACTGACATTTATTGGAAGCAACTACCATGCTAATTATACTTCAGTCTTGTGAGAAACATAATTTTCTTCAATGATCTTCACTTTGTTAGTATACATACAGCAAGATGGTATGTTACAATAGTAGTAGGACCTGACAGTTGTTAGACTCTTTGAGCCAGAAGGGACATGAGAGACCCTAGGATCAAGCCCTAAACTGGACACAAGGGAATGGTGAGGCTCTAAGGTTGAGTGGCTTCTTATTCCTAGGACATGGTAGCAGCAGACTGCGGACAGCCTGGGTCTTACAACTCCCATTCCAATGTTCTTTTCTATTTCATCAAGCAGAAGCTGGGTCAACTATCATGAGAAATTAGCAAGGAGTTTTCTATTGAAGGGAAGACAAAAGAGAAGGGTCCCTGGTAGGGTAAAAGCATTCACAAATGACTCCTTCAATACCAGAGAAGTATTATAAAACTCCAGGTGCACCAGTCCCTCACCTAAAAGATTCTAAATGTCCAGGAATATTTGTCTAACTAGCCTGATACAGGAACACTGCTGGGAAGCTCAAAGAGGGAATATATCAGATTTGCCTGTAGGCCTTTTGAAAACCAAATCCCCAGAGGGAGTCTCTCACAGTCCCTGAGGGGAAGTTGGGAAGGGATGAGGGAGGGGTGCCAAAAGCTCATGAGGCAAAGGAGGGTGAGGTATTATGGAATTTGAATAAGCCCCCGTGCGATTCTAATACAGTCCCCACTCAACCCTTGCGTTCAGCCTTCAGCTGCCTGTGGAAAGAAGCTGACGTCATCTCTAGCATACAGGAAGTGTGAAATCCATGTTTTCTCAGTGAACTGAATGTTGTATTACAGCAAAAATAATCCAAATCGTTCTCCTCTATGGAGCCCCCCCATCTCACGTTCTCATGCTTAGCATTTCACAACCACAATCACAATTAATTCTCAAAACAACTGTGCAAGGCAAGTCTTACTCCCCTTTTACAGATGAGGAAAGCAAGGTTTAGAGAGGTGATGTAATTGGCTGGAGGTCACATAGCTAGCAAGCAATGGAATGGGTGTTGGAGGCCCATCCAATTGCTTTTCACTCAAACGTTTTGCAGCAGGCTTGGATTCTTTATAATAGAATTATCTATTCCAGGCACTCCTTGTAGAAAGGCTAAATGCACCCATATTCCTGGGTGCAAGTAAAAATGAGAGCAATGCAGACAGGTTAGCAAGGAGGAAGAAAAGCTTCTTTTCAATCCGTGTCGACTTCCCATATCTCTTTCTAACCCTTAGCCTCCATTTATCCAGAAAACGCACTTGCTGTATATGTTTATTTACTGCGAACAGCGTCCACCATACCTGCTAGGTAGCTGGCATCGGTGATCCATGGACGTCATACCATCGAAGGGACATTGGAAGGCTGTAATGCAGTGTTCAGTGGGTTTCTTGGAAAGCACAGGCCACCTGCCTCCCAAGATGCTCCAGATCCATGCTTTACTTCCCTATGTTTTAGAGCAGTGCTTCTCAAGCTTTGGTGGGCATAAATATTACTGGAGGGCTTGAGGAAAAATTACTGCACCCCACCCCCCAGAGATGCTGACCCAGTAGGTCTGAGACAGAACTCCAGAATTTTCATCTCTTCCAAGTGCCCAGCAGCTGCTGGTGCTGCCTTCTTTGGATCACACTTGGAGTAACACTGTTCTAGGATTTTTTGGCTTGGAGAAGGATGTGGGGAGGGCGAGGCAATAAATGGGAACCGGATAGTTAAATTGTACATTCTAAAGCTAAGGACTGTTTGGATGAATAATTAAGGAATTTCATTAGCTTTAAAAACTAGATTTAAAAACTAGATCTAAAAACTAAATTTTAGCTAATAAAAACTTTCATGTTTTTGCTTGTTTTGGGTTTTCTGCTTGGTTGCTGTGTGACTAGATCAAGTCATTGTATTTTCCTATATCTCAATCATTATCCCAGAGGGGCTAATTTTAAAAAACTAAAAGCTTCTTTATTGGTCTCCTCTTCTCAGAGATGGATACTAACTCTGTGAATGCAAAAGAGCTTTCAATTGTACTAGTCCACTAACCTGGCATTCCCTGGGCCTGGCGGGGACAGGTCAGCATAGACCCTCCACACTCTGTGCAAACAATGAAACAAAGCCAAGGACCAAATGGATGCCCAGGGTGAGGTGCTCTGTCATCCAGGTGTGGGATCAGGCTGAAAAAAGGAAGAGGAAGGAGAAGGAACCCTGTCTACACTGTCCCCTTAAAACTGGAATGAATCCAACTTTTATGTCCAAAAAAAAAAAAAAAATCCCACAAAGGAAGGAAGGAGGAAGGAAAGAAGGAAGGAAGGAAGGAGAATCAGAGTTTGAACTGATTTAGAGCTCAGGACTGAATGTCCCACTAAAAGCTGGACAAATAACAAGCATATGCCTGAACATAATGAGAAAATCAAAGCAAAAGACATACAGTTTTGTGCACGCTCTCCCGCAACCCGTCAGAAAAAATTTCCCACAAGCTGGGAGCCTTCACTCTCCTGGGTATGAGCTGCAGAGACAGGAAGTCTTCTGGGTGTGTGCACACACACACACATGCACACACACACACCCTCGGGGGCAGCCTAGGTGCACAGCTCACAGACACCAAGTCTAACTGTCCCTGAGTGAGCAGGAAAAAGATGCCAAATTAACCCACATTAGAAATCCTTTGGAAACAAACTGAGGGTTCTAGAGGGGAGGGGAGTAGGGGGATGGGTTAGCCCAGTGATGGGTATTAAAGAGGGCACGTATTGCATGGAGCACTGGATGTTATATGCAAACAATGAATCATGGAACACTACATCAAAAGCTAATAATGTAATGTATGGTGACTAACATAATAAAATAAAAAATAAAATAAAATAAATCCTTCGCTGGGGCGCCTGGGTGGCTCAGTTGGTTAAGCGTCTGCCTTAGGTCAGGTCATGATCCCAGGGTCCTGGAACCGTGCCCCATGTCTGGCTCCCTGCTCAGCGGGGAGTCTGCTTCTCCCTCTCCCTCTGCCTGCCGCTCCCCCTGCTTGTGCTCTCTCTCTCTCTGTCAAATAAATAAATAAATAATCTTAAAAAAAAAAAAGAAGTCCTTTGTTAGCTAATAAAGTCATCGGCAATTTCAATTTTATTTTTCATTTCTTAGTTTAAAAAAAAAAACCCTCAGCAGGTATCTATCCCCCAGACCTCCGTGCATGCTTCTTCAGCTTTATCCTTGTAAGCAAATGTGATTGGAAACCAAACTGCTCCAAATATTTACTTTCCAGATTTCTTTTCCCTCTTAAGTTTAAAAAGTAAAGTTGCTTTCTTCTTCTCCTGAGGTTTGAACCTGAGAAGTGCTGCCTACACAGCGGGACCCTGTCAAGGAGAGAAAGCCGCATAACACAAGTGCTTTAGCCCCTCATTTGGTTGCTTGAACCATTTCAGTTTTGAAGGGGTTTTACATAACCCTGCAAGCAGCGCTGACTCAAACCACCTGCCTAGGTGTTTGCTAATGGCCAGTCTCAGCATCCTAGAACAAGAGGGTAGGACTGGATCCCCAGTGTCTGAGACATCCTCTTCCAGATCCTTCAGTGCATAGATGAAGAACCAGATTTTCCAAAAGATTGAGGGATTCCGTTAAGGCTACCCAGCTATTTGGAAGCAGAAGTGAGTTAAAATCGTCCTTACGCAGGTCTGACAACCAGCTAATCTTCGTAACTTAATTGTACAGAAGCATGTTCTCCAATTAAGTGGAAACCATGCTCTAAACCCAAAGCAGACCTGCTGCTGTCAGGTCAGTGAGGACTTCTAATACTGACAGAATGGAATTGAAGAGGAACACCGAATGTCAGGATTCTATTTGAAATCTTGAAGCTCCCTCGTCTGTAGGCAGCACACTGTATTATTTCTTATGTGATTTGTATGCATGTCCATGTCTCCGAAGGCTGCACTCTCCACCAGGGAGGTACTGTCCTGTTCATCTTGGTGCCCTCGCCCCCAACCAGCTGCTTAGCACAGACTTCAAACATCATCAACACTTAGTACACCTTTCTTTAAATAAATGAGTGCCCAAAACAGCCAGGCAGAGCAGGGAGGGTAAAGATGCTCTATAAATTGAGAATGGGAACAAAAATAATTATCTGAATTATCCGAAATAGAAAATTCAGGGAGGACAGTTTCCTAGGTATAGAGGATTTCCAGGGGGGTGGTTTCTAGACTAATGCACATTTTTTTCCGGAAGCCCATTCAGTGATTCTCCTTTCTTTACTTTTTAGGACATTTTGCTATCTTAATTGAAAGCCCTGCACACCTCTGATCAACTGCTGTCCCTCCTAAGGGACCAGCACACATGCAATCCCTTTGGAAAAGATTAATCAGCCCTAATTGAGTCACAATATTAGCCCAAATTAATTAGACTTTAAGAAAGTTGTCAACACCCTTCAAGGTAACCTGGCTCTGTCGCCTCCCAGGGAGGAGTCGGTCAAGCTCTAAAACCTTGCAATTCTGCCAGTGACCCATGAATACAGGCCTCTTTCTTCTCAAAGACATTTACCCCATTGGCTTTTTATTTCTGTACTAAACAGAAATCAAAACAGAACATCAGACTCCAAGAAGGATCACAGAACTTTACAGTTCATTCTGCAGTGGTCTGACAAAGAAGCAATCTGGTGTCAGCTTGTAACCCCTTAGTGGAATCCCCATCTCAGAAAAGTGTTACTGCATTCCTGGAAACTGAAGCCATCCCCCATAGAAGCAGAAGCAAGCATCTTCAGGTCTAAAAGTCATTGAATCAAATAACATGGAAGCTCTTAAATCTCCAGGTCTTGCCACTGCAGCAATCCAAATATACCCTGAGATTGCATCTGTTAATTGAACCACCATAAACTCTGTCTGTAATGGCTCAGCATTAATAATTAGCGGTGAAATTTGCAAACCTATTCTTAAGGCACGTTTATTTTGCATTCAATAAATAAAAGCATCATTTAAAAAAAATCCCACCATATTCTTTCAAAATACCTTTAAGTAGAGAACCCCAAATCATCTAAAGGTGTCCTCTTATGAAGATTCCCTGACCCAGGTGACAGGTAGCACACAGGTATTTCTATCACCATTTCGGAATGAGGAAACAGCCTCAGGGACTTGAACTAAGTGAGTCAGTCATGAGGCTGAAATAGAAACCAAACTCCAAGATGACCTTGAAGCAAATGCAGCCAGAAAAGAAGGTGTAAGTTAATAGTGACGTTTGTTTAGCCTATTGTGACTCCAGAAAACAAGTCAAAATGGCCTCATAAAGAACAAGCCTGGGGCACCTGGGTGGCTCAGATGGTTAAGCGTCTGCCTTCAGCTCAGGTCACGATCCCAGGGTCCTGGGATCGAGCCCCACATCGGGCTCCTGGCTCAGCTGGGAGTCTGCTTCTCCCTCTCCCTCTGCCTCTCCCCCTGCTCATGCTCTCTCTCTCTCTGTATCTCTGTGTCTCAAATGAATAAATAAAATCTTTAAAAAAAAAAAAAAGAACAAGCCTTACTGTCGAATCCTAACTATCACTGTACATATGCCATTACCTTAGCAAATTCACCACATAAGCTTGCTGTTTGTGACATAAGCCATATGTCATACACACTGTATCTCTGCTGCCTTGTTTTCCTTCCTAAGTGTAATCCATAGAATGCTAAAATGACTGTCTCACAAAACTACATGCTACAAATATATGCTTATTCTTAGATTTTGCATTTCATTTTAAAATCTATTCAAGAGCATTTAGTAACCAGTTTATTAGGATCAGGGGCCTAGTCAGAGGGAAGTGCTCATCCAGCTGAAAGAAAAATCACCTCTAAAGACATCTGAAGATTGGGGGAGTCCATCAAGGCCACTCAATTGTCTAGTAGCTGAGCTGGGTCAAAATCAAGAACACAGGTCTGACTACCAGCCAATGCCCTTAACCTCATTGTACAGAATCATGTTCCCCAATTAAGTGGAAACAAGACTCCAAGCTGAAAACAACCCTTCTGCTCCCAGATCAATCAGGATTTCTAATATTGACAGGAGGAATTTAAAAGGAGCACTGAAAGTCTACGTGAAACCTTCTTTTCTCTGCGAAAGACCCTTCTCTCTTCCTCACCCCTGCTCTCTCACTCCCATGTATTTCAATGGCACTAGGATTTCAAAGCCCGATGAATTTGGACTTGCTTGTGATGAGAAAAAAGCAAGAGCTAAACAGTTTGGCCGGCGTCAAGGTGTCCTTCCCACAGGGAAATATGCATGATTATTTCTGCAATTTTTTGGGGGGGTGGGTATGGGAAAACAGAAGAGGAGAGACAGCAGAAATGCATTCTAGTAAAACCCACCCCAGCCAGAAACTGAGGAGTGTGATACAGCTGCAGTAGTAAACCCCCAAAATAAAAAACAAGAAAACACAAAACTCTGCCAACTCAAGTGACTAACAAAATGCACACAATATTCATTTGATGGATAAGTAAACCAAGACTCTCCAGCGACTTGGCGGAGAAGGTCATTTAATTTTATAAACAAGATCTAAGATGGACACTAGACTGTCATTCCCACTGAGCCCATCACTCCAACTCCCTAAACTAAATTCTTTCTTGCTAAAACTGCTGAAAACATGAAGGCTTCTTGGGACCATCCTTTCAACCCAGAACACAGAAAAGAAGGCCCTCTTCCCACTACATTTAAATTACGTCTTGTTATCTATATACTCCCCTAAGCAGGAGGCTCTGTGAGCGTAGGGACTGGAGCTGTCTGGGGCACCCGGCATAGTACCTGGATCATGGTGGGCATTTGGTGTCTCTTTTGCTAAATGGATGATTTGCCGCAACATGATGAAACCTGAATTCTACTTACACTTATGGGACAGAAGCACGTCAAAGGAATCTGCCCACCTCGTGGCTTCTTCTGTGGATAGTCTCCTAGGAAAGAAGAAACATCTCTCTTGAATATTTCTGAAATGACCCTCCTTCTCCATCAGCAACCACTGAGATTTGCTCGGGGAAACAAATCAGAACAATGGCGGGCAGGGGGTGGGATGCAAATGAAAACCACCTGGATTCCTGCAAGTCTGTTGCTGTAAATGTGTACATTCTTAACTAACTGATGGCAAACCTCAGTACTGGAATTCAGTGTATTTGTATATTGGCTTTCAGTCTAAAAAACCAAGCTAAATAAGCGCAGGATATAAAGTTGTCAAGATAACAATGGAAAGAAACTGGCCTTAGCGTCAGAAAAAGTAGGCTGAGCTCCCGACTCCATATTTTACCATGACCTTAATCTCTTCACCTCTGCAATGGGGATCACGATGCCCACAACCCCAAACCCTGTAAGGGTTAAATGAGGTGCATCTATGACATCATTGAACCCAGTAGTTGCCCAGTATAGGCACTGAATCCAAATTATCTGAACCTAAGCAGAGTTTTAGAATACATTTGAGTGTTTGTTTCCAAACTGAGAGCTCAGACTGACAACTAAGTAGAACCAAGAAGCATCCTTCACCACAGCTTTATAAGAGTGGTGGATAATACAGTTTTCTGAAAAGTAAAAAGAGGGTCCCTATTCTGAGTTAGGTCACACATTCTGAAAAGGAAAATTCACATACATGCACTCAGGGATATAAAAGGAGCCGCCAAGTGGCAGGAATTTATTGGCTCGGCTCATCTGGTCAACAACTCACTAGAGAACAGGTCCTACAGCTCAGTGGTGGGTGCCCCACGGTGAGCACCCTGGGAATGCCGTGTGGCCAAACTACTCACTTTAGAGCACGGTTGGGTTTGTCGGGAAGAATAGCTGTGAAATCGCTACACGAGTCTGACTTGTGAGACAGGCATCCCAGGCGGGTCCTCATCCCTTTGTTCCTGCAAGAAGCACAGGGGCAGAAGGACGGGGAACTGTCATGATCATAGCTGTCAGCTCTATAAAGGGCCCCGGGAACTCTGCTGCAGGAGCCCGCACTGCCTCCCCTGACCCCCCATCCTTCCCCAGGGGGTCCCTAAAGATTTCATGAACAAGAGGAGAAATACCTGGAAGATCAAGGGATATATATACTCACTCCCTAACTTGACTCCTGGCATAGTAATAAATACCCTACCCCTAGAGGCTTAATGCTCTTTCAAAGCTAACATGCAAGTTGATAGTAAGTCTATGAAGGTCATTATCTTGGAAGAATTTCTAAATTAAGATTCTCTATAGGGAAAGGAAATACAGTGAAGACAAAATAACAATCCACATTTTGCTCTCCCATCAGGAGGGCAAGACAGCCGCAGCTCCTAATTGCAAAGCCCCAGAAGAGGTACCCACACGCACGCACGCACGCACAGAGAGTAGAGGGTTGCTTGCATAATACAGGGGTGCGTATCACAGAACCTCCAAGCACAAATGAAGCTTCCAGGCAAATTAATTCTGACTCAGGTGCTCCCCACTCATCCCCCAAACCTGGGGATACAGATTCATGAACGGCTACGGACCAGCCAGGACCAACACCTGCAGGTGAGGGCCAGAGCAGCTGGTACAATCAGCAGCTAAGAACCAGGGCCCCTTTCTCCATTCTTTCAGTTACTTAACTAAGCTCTCATATTCCTATTTGTATTTTGGCTTCTCTCAATCAACCTGTTTAAAACTTTAGCATGTATGTTTAAAATTTTCATATTTTTTATTTTCCTAAGGACCAGACATTTACATGTTATCTGTTATGGAAGATCCGATGAGGAATTACACTAATGTCTCTCTCCGACGTCCAACATTAGCCCCTTTTTACCTTTAACCACAGATCAGCAAACTGTGTCCCTGAGAGATGACTGTTTGTGTAAATAAAGTTTTATTGGAACACAACAACACCCATTATTTACATATTGTCTAAAGCTGCTTTCGAGCACCAGGGCCAAGTTGGGTGGTTGCAACACAGACTGTATGGCCCATAGAACTCAAAATATTTACTCTCTGGCCCCTGACAGAGTAAGTTTACTGACCCCTGACCTTTAACCCATGGCAGCTCCTCACATGGAGAGCAAAGGGAAGTGGGAAGGGTTGGCTGTAATCCAATCAGGACCAAAGAGTGACTTATAAAAGAGCACTGCCACGTGCACGCTGGTAACAATGTGCCACAGAAATAGTCCCAGAGATGTTATTCTCCACGTGGAAAGGAAGTCCTTCTAGCCTGGCTTTCCCTTCCCCTGATTTGTGAATCCCGGGCCTGGGCAGAGACGCTAGAGGCCGTCCAATTCAATCTCTTCCTTTCACTCCAAATGGGCATCCATCCCTGACCCAAGCTAGTTATTCACAGAAATCTTATCCAACAAATCTAGTGGGATGGTATTATATTTGGCAAGGATTGACAACATTTGTATTCCACAGCCCATCTCCAAGAGCCTTTTAAAGCTGGAACATCCAAGTTCCCAGATATATCCCCTCTCCTGCAGAAAACTGGGCCTGCACGTCCTGTGCTCCCACCTCTTATCTCTGCCAGGCGCATGATGAAGCCATCAATTTTGTGGCGTTTTGAAACATTGGCGATAGCTATTCTCTCTCCTGCGATGGTGAGCATCCTATGTCCACTCACTCTTATAAATCACAGGGTGCTCTGCCCCCAGGCCACGTGAGCAACTGATTAAGGGCCTTAGAGGCACCACATTCCATGAATTCAAGGAATGGTCTTGCTTGGGCTGCACCAAGGCCAAAACCCAACCTCCAGTGAGTCAGTTCACTCCTCGGTGCCCCAGGATCATCAATCACAGAATAGTCAGGTCGATGCCCCCAAGAGCAATTAAGAGGACTTCAAAAAAATGGCAAATCCACACAAGCCATCTAACAACGTTTAGCAGGGGCTAAACCCTTTAAATGTAAAGGGTATACTCGT
>NC_138374.1:99695692-99745226 GCF_054177405.1 Leptonychotes weddellii | reverse complement strand
AGGGAGGGAGGGGAGGAGGGAGGGAGGGAAGAAGGAGGAAGGAGGGAGGGAAGGAGGGAGGGAGGGGAAGGAGGAAGGGAGGGGAAAGAGGGAGGAGGAAGGGAGGGAGGGAGGGAGGGAAGAAGGGGGAAGGAGGGAGGGAGGGAAGAAGGAGGAAGGAGGGAGGGAGGGAGGGAAGGAGGAAACAAAAGTAAAAAGAAGTAAGTTTGCCCTTATCTTTCTTTCCTGTGCCAGGACCGTATAGAGGTCCCTAAATGGTTTGATGCAAGCTCATGCACAGTCCCACCCCATGAGTCCCGCCAGTCAATGGGAGGGTTTGGCACTGAGGTAGGTCCTGCTTGCAAGGCCACGACTTTGCAAGAAGCACCCCAGAAAGGAGAGCACCGTCCACACCAATGGCCTGAGGGGACGGACCACCCATGGGAGTCGAAGGCCAGGCAGGCTCACACAGCAGGGGGGTGGGAAGGGGCAGAGAGGGGGAAGGGCAGGGGCGGGGAGACAGGTGAGCATCATTACCTGCGTGGCATCAGTAAAGCGGCCATACAGGCACGCGCTTACGGTTAACCCTCTGGCCGGTGTGCAGGGACGTCAGGGCGGGAGATAGGACTGCGGGGCACAGGGATTTACCCTTTCACGTCCTCTCACCTAAAATCAAAGAATCTGCTGTAAGAGGGGAGCAGCCCTCTCTTACCTGACTGTGCTACAAATCCTCTTGGATGGCTTTCCTCTGACAGAGGGCCTCCCCCCACACAGCCCCTTCCCCACAAATGCCTGCTTGTCCTGATGAAGGATGACCAGCTAAGGATGACCCGGGACAAATTGCTGGCTGTATTCACATTGCTGCCTGTTGGTCAGGAGCTCCTATTTCCCCAAACACTGGCCATGACAGTGAAGTGGGGCACATTGCCCCAGGGGAGGAAGGCTCAGGCCTGGCAAGCCAAAAATTACTGCTCTTTGTCTTATTGCAGTGGGGCCCAAGTGACCAGCCAGCCAGGGATGGTGGGGGAAGGGGGGGGTCAGCACTTGCTCCAGAATTCCTTGATTGGCTGCTCTTCTGATTCTGGCCTGCCTCTCAGGGAACCTGTCCTGGAGTCCTGGAGCTTTGGGAGGGTGTGAGCAGGGGGAAGGGTGGAGTAACTCCAAGGGAGACTAGTCAGGCCCCTGTCACTGCACAGGCCTGCTCCTTTGCAGGATCGCAGGCACAAACTGAAGAAATGAATATGCAAGCCACTCTCTTTTGCCCAGATGGAGGCCGCCCGACCTTCCTCAACCTGGGACTGGCCCATTTCAGACCTGAAGTGGGGAGAAAGTCTGGAAAGGAGATACTGAGGTTGAGGGCTTGTTGACTGATCATCTCTCTCTCCTGAGGGTCCCCTTCTCAGTGCTTCAAACCCTTTGTTCCCACAGAAATGATAGGAAGAATCACGTGAAGAGAGCAGCCTATCCGTAAAGGGCTTCCCTGGGGAACCCTGACACCAAACATAGAATCCATTTTAAAAGAAACCTAATTTAGATAGATAAGGCCCCTACTGGATCTACTCTGTTTAAATTATTTTGGTATTACACAGAATATTTCACAAATACTTTTTTTAAAAAACACCTTCTCTAATAATACCAAAATTCATAAAATTAAAAGATTGCTTTGTTAAAATTAAAAAAAAAAAATAGCTAGACTTTGTATCAAAGCTCATCCTCCAGGAGACTGGGCTGAGACTGTGTTCCCTAACAGTAGGAACAATTCCTTAATCTTTGTCCTAATGGTGCATCTACCTGCCTGCCCAGGAGTCAGGAAATCAAAGCCCTTCCCAGCTTTAAGGTTCTCTTCCAGCTGCGAGAAATCACTGTTTGGGGCACCTATGCCTCATTTTCTCTTGCTTATGGTCTACCGCCCGGAGGAGGGGAACCCCGTGCCAGGGGCCTTCATTACGCTGGTGCTGAACAGAACCAGGGATGACTCCCCCACAGACGGAGCAGGCAAGGTCATTTGGGGCAGGTATTACCAGGCCTGCAGTCACTGCCTTGTCGCTCTTTCCGTTCCCACTGCTAGCTCACCCTGGCTTGCCGGGACTGCTTCCATGCCTGCCTCTCTCCCTCCCAAATCCAGCACTGCCCACCACTGTCCCCCAGACCTTCCACCCTCCCTTCACTTAGCCTTGACTTCAATTCAATCAGAATCTGCAGGAGATTCTGGCCCCTGCTTCCTCATTCATCCCAGCACCTTGGGGCTCTAATTCCATCTGGCCCTTGACTTCCGGGGGACAGAGTTTGGGGTCCCCAGGGCCCAGGAAGGCCCATGGCAATGTGCCCTGTTAGGTGGACATCAAGTGACAGGTGACTCTGGGGCAGACAGGATGGGACATAATGGAAAGAGGGAACTCAAGGAAAAAAAAAAAAACAAAGGTTAAAAGCAAAGAGCAACGATTTTTAAAGAGGGGAAGAGAAACTAAGAGTCTCAGTGGGGAGAAAGCAATCAATATGCATGGAGAGGCAGGTTAATTAAATATGGATAATGCAATCAGCCCACATGGGTACCTTGAAGAGGAAAGAGAAAAGCAAAAGCAATACTCACTGTCTTTGACCAGTCCTCATGGCCTGCAGGTCTTTGCCAACTGGGTGGTCAGAGAGGCTGCGGGTTAAGGAGTTCTGGGGAAAGAGTAGATCTTTCTTTTAGCAGTCAGATCCTTGATGGGTGAAGAACATGTGTGCATGAATGCACAGGCACACTCGTGCGTGCACACACACATATACACACGCATGCATGCACAACACACCTCCCCACCACTTGAGCCGGGCAGCAAGCGGCCCCGCTGAAAGCTCTTCTCTCTGCTTGTCACATCCAGTAAATACTGAAGCAGCCTACACCCAGCGGGCGGCGGCTCAGCTCCCGGGCACAGTCTGCACGCCCATCCTCATTGGCAGGATGCAGGAGGTGCCCCTGAGCAGAGCTCGCCTGGCACTCCTCCCGTACCTTCCTCTTCACTAACCTGCTTCCTTGCTGCTCTGGCTGCAGCTCCGGGAGAAGTCCCCACAGCCCAAAGCTGCCTCCCTCTGCACCCAGAGGCTGGGCAGGGGGCAGCAAAGCTGTAGGTATTAACTCTTTCCAGCCACCAATGAGCTGAAAACCAAGTGTCCAGGGGGCCCTCTTCTAATGAGCTCTGCTGCTGGCTGAAGGCTGGTTGCTGCTCAGGGAGCAGGGAGCATAAAGATCTTGCCCCAGACAGCTGCTGACAGCAGGAGCCAAGCCGAATCAAATCTCCTAATGAGCCAGGAGGAGGGGGGCTGTCTTGCTGGGTGTGATGTGATGTGATAAATGCAGAGAGCAAGAAAGCTACGGGGCAGGTCACACATCTAAATTCCACCCCCTTTCTCCCAATTTCTATTGTGCTTCACTACCAAGCCAAACCACACAGCCCTGAAATTACCCCCTCCGCCACATCCCAGCTGTCCCCCTTACTCGACAGAGGCATTTCTCCCCCAGTCTGTCTCTACTCCCACCCCCCAGCACCAAACACACCACTCCTCACTTCTTAATGAGAAATTTCCACCTCCTCTGCCTCCTCAAAACATGTAGATTTCCAACTCTGTGCTCCTGGTTTTTCCTGCAGTGGAAATTCACCTCTCTCCCTCACCCATCACCTAGCGACTTCCCCGTTTGCATTTGTTATGAGTGAGACTTTTCCCTTTGTTCTGCCCAATCGGCACATTATCCCTAATTTTTCTGTCTTCTGCAATTTTTTCTTCCAAACGACCTTACCCATATAGATCTTCACACTGCCTGTTTCAGCTCCAGAAGGAGGACTGTCTCTTCCTCTTGCCCTAGTACAGTAGTTCTCTGAGTATGGTCCTTGGACCTGCAACGTCAGCATCACCTGGGAATGTGTTAGAAATGCAAACTCTCAGGCCCCACCCCCAGACCTATAGAATCGTACTCAGGGGATGGAGCCCAGCCTCCCAGGTGATTCTGATGCATGCTAAAGTTTGCAAACCACTGCCCTGGGACAAAGCTTCCCTTCTCCCCATTCCACTCCAGTCTCCTGCTCCCTCTCAGGAACTAGCTCCAAATGCACCTAACCTTTACCATAAGTCATTTTGGACACCCGGAAGGCGGCATTTGCTGGAGGCAGCAGAAAACTCTATGGAAAGTGATGGCTTGATACTAAAAATATTAGATTGCATTTGTTTAACCTTCTATAATGTAGAAAGCATGTTCATGTATTGTGACTCAACAACCCTATTCCATAGCCAGAGAGAATATTATTATCCCCGAGTTACAGATGAGAAAACTGAGGCAACTCAAGGACCAGACTTGTTTTCTTAGAACTCTTATAGCAGAGCTCTTCCCACCACGTCATGCCGGGACCCAGAATTCCTGGCAGATCTATTGGTGGCATAACCTGTATTCTCCCAGTGACAGGAGTCTGCCGCAACCCCACGTTGCCTGACGAGAGGATGAAATAAAAAGTCTGATGCTGCCTCCACAGTGACTCATTGTCTCTCTTGCAAAATGTCCACAGTGTGCCTCTGTTAGGTAGAGGGAACTTAGTGTTATGAAATGAGACGCAAAAGAAATGTTTCCCTGCCTTGAACGCCAGTGCTAGCCAGGATTTAGAATTGAAGCATAAAGAGAATCCTTTGCTTCTGGACATATTCTTGATACACTGCCCCATACCAAACAGGTCCACAGATAAACTGGGAATAAAAGCCCAGTGATAAGCACTTCCCTAATCCAAGATTAGGTTATACGGTAAGATGGAGCCTCCCAGATTCCATGCACACAGCCATTGTCCAACAAGCCCTCGGTATGTGCCAGGTACTGGGCTAAACATTGCGCTACTGGTAACTCTCGTAACAAACTTAAAAGGCTGACATCTTTATCATCCCCATTTTACAGATGGAGAAACAGAGACAAATCAGTTACAAGTGGCAGAGCTGGTGCCTGATACCAAGCTTCCTGTTCTCAACCCTTGCTCTGCCCCTTGCTTTAACACAAAGGTGGCATCATCACAGGACTCCTCGTTCAGTGCTAAAATAGTGAAATAAAGGCCCCCTCCGAGTCTCATGCTGCCCCATCTGGCATCCAGGATTTAAAGGCACTGAGGAGATAGGGCAGGGCTGCGGAAGGGCCCAAGTCTCTGGTGGGGGCTGACTAATATTAACTAGGCATCAGAATCTTCAATTAGCCTTTGGAGAAATAATATAGTCCTAGGAAGTCAATAAGCCAACCCAAATGTTTAAGGAAAGATATAATTATTAATAACATTTTAAGAAAGAGCAGGAATATAAAGAGCAGAGGGATAAGAGCGTGTGGACATGCATCTAGCAGGAGTAAAAAGAAAAAATTTAAACTTTTTTTTAAAGCAAAACATTCCTGAACACCGAAGCGTAACCACACAGCACCCTAGTTTGAGAAGCACAGACCTAGTACAGGCCCCCTCTCAGGGAAGGCCTCTATGTTAAATCTTCCTTTCTGCAGAGGCAGGTGCATAAGGAATTCCAGGGGCTGTTGGGGGGGGGGGAGGGGGCGAGGCTGGCGGCGAGAATTAAGCAGAACCGAGGGGGTAAGCATTCTGGCATGGTCTCCTTTCCTGAAGGAGAGAGATAGGCAGAGGCAAGCAGGCTGGAGTACTAGTGAGGAAGGCACTCACCTACTTGGACTCTGTGTCCCAGGGCTTATAGCCCTGGCCCAGGAATAGAGAGCTCTGGATTCCTTTCTGGTTACTGCTTCTGAGTTTCTGGCTGGAGACTGGGCACGGCACGTTTCCGCTGGCGGCGACATGTGGATTTTCCCAGGAAAACAGGCATTACAAGCTGTGCTCTGCCTTCTCAGCCTGCCCTGCACCTCTCAGCTCTTCCCATTCTCGGTTTGCTCCTCCTGGGAAACCCAACCTTCCCAGGCCTGGGCCGCTGCGTCTCTCTGGCATTGCTGCTCAGCCCTGCCTCTCATGAGCTCCAGACTGGCTTTTCCAGAGGACAGCTAGACAACTCCATCCCTCTCAGACTCTGCAGATGTAACTGTGTCAGAAACAACCACCTTTGCCTCCAAATCCTCCCTTCCTGCCGGGCTCCCTATGCTTGCTAATGAAATGACTCTGTCCTAGCCCCTCAAGGTAATAGGTATAGGTATCTCTGGCTTCTTTTTCTCTTTTGCCTTGTTGAATTGATTTTTAAAACTTCTCATTATATTTCTGAAATATTTCTCAACTTTATCCACCCCATCCATTGACACTGCCGTTCAGAGGTTATTGGGCACCCACCACGGCGTATGCCTCTTCCACGGTGTCCTAAGTAACTGAGCTTCCTGCCCCCATGTCATTGCCTCCCCCATTCCCCATAAACCTCCTGGCTGCTACACTACTACCAGAGTTACCCCCTGAACAGGTACAATAAATGGTCTGTATAGTCATTTTTGATGGGCTTCATGGTAGCGATTTGTCCTGCCTGACATTCTAACAATTCGGTCCCATTTACCTATCCAGGCTTATATCCCATCGTGCATACACACAGGCCTGATTCCTCCGCTGCCCCCTCTGCCCAGAATGTTCCCCACCCTTGCCCCCGGATCTGCCTCTTAACTCCCACTTGCTTCTCTAAACCTAATACCTGCAAGATAAAAATTCCCCTTTCCAAAGCTTTTCAGAACGGCCTCAATCAGAAGGAATCCTTCCATCCTAACACCACCACCACATTGCTGTGTGACTCTCTGACAGCCCGTAACGGAGTCTGTAGTTTATCCTTGTGATTTATGTTTTCTGATCCTCCCAAATGACTACATGTCCCACAAAGACAGACTCTATGACTTCCTCCCCTTGCTATCAATTCTCATTGCCTCGTATGAAGCAGGTGTTTAATAAATGTCAGCTGCATTTGATTTTGAGTTCATGAAAAAAATCTGAAAAATCACCGAGGATTCCTTATGGCGGAAGCACTTTAGACTTCTGCAGTCTCCGGGTCAAGTCTGAAATCGGTCTAATGCTAATGACTCTCAGGGGCAGCAGCATGAGTACCTAAGGCATTTGCAAACTATTGTTCCCCACAGCCTCGTCAGGGCAGGGTGGAATTAATCAAGAGGAAAAGGAGCACCTGGCATTGTCACACAGGCCACAAAAATGTAATTAAATTGAAGATAAAGGGAATTAAAGTCTGCAATATAATATTTTTAAAAGCCATGTTAGTAGAGGTGCAGGTTTATTGCCAAACGCCCGCTGTGTGTTTATTTAATCAACATACCACCTAAGACAGTACCATATTAAAAGCTTTTCATAAAACAGTCATTCAGATATTAGATTTGAATTCTGGTCAGCATGCTAGAGCTCTTCCACAAATCTTTTAAAAGCAATTTCCACTTTGTAGCTTCCTAGTAACAGCAGAAACATGAATCAACATATGCTGCATTGATTTGGGGTTTCCATGGAGACTGGAAGGACACAGGGAAAGGAAGGACAGAAAGAGGCCACTCGGCCCAAAATTCTACTAAAAAAAAAAAAAATACGTCTCTATTTCATTCCTCTGAGTATTAACAGCCTCATTTCCTGCTCATCAGTTCAAGCATCCGGATATTTAATTTGTAATAAGCCTGCTCAACTTCTCACAAGAAACATCAGAAGGGTGGAAAGAAGTCAGCAGTCAAAGGTGTCAGCCCATGAGGTTTGCAAAGAGAACCGAACAAGCACAGGATCTGGAATGGGAAGAAAGGACCTCTGGTCCTAATTCTGTCATTAACTAGCTCTGTGACACTAACTACCTTAACTAGTTAGCTATGTGATCCCTAACATAATGAAGAGCGTTGAATTTCAATTCCTTCTTCTGTAAAACCCAAATTACCTGTCCTGTCTATTTTTCAGAATGGTTGTAGGAAAGAAATGAAAAAGTCTGTGGGAATGAAAATGCCTTGCAAATTCTAGTCCACTGTATTACCCTACCACAGGCGGTCGCCAACTTACGATGGTTCCACCTGTGATGGTTCCCTTATGATTGTCTGATTTTACCACAGTGAGAAAGTGATACGCATTAAGTGGAAACCACACTTTGAGTTTTGCATTTTGCCCTTTTTCCCAGGCTGGTGATATGTGGGATATCAGGGTGCTCTGTCCTGATACGGCTCTGTGGCAGCAGCCACAGCTCCGTCAGTCACGTGATCACCAGAGTCAACCACTGATACGCTTACAACCACCCTGTGCACTTACAACCATGCTGTTTTCCACTTTCAGGGCAGGACTCAATAAGTTACATGAGATATGCAACACTTTATTTTAAAATAGGCTTTTATGTTAGATGATTTTACTCAACAGTAGCTAATGTCAGTGTTCTGAGCATGTTTCAGGTAGCCTAGGCTGAGCTATGATGTTTGGTAGGTTAGGTGTATTAAATGCATTTTCAACTTACGATATTTTCAACTTATAATGAGTTCATCAGGACATAACCCCATCCTAAGTCGAGGAAAATCTGTGTTATGCTTGGTGATGCTCTGAGCTTCCTTTTAAATGGAATTCTGCCAACAAGCAAGTCTATGCAAATTTTTTTTAAAAAAAAGAGAGAGAGAGAGATTGCTGATTTAGTGGGAAGTAGACTGACCTGGAAAAAAGAAGAGTGGGTTGGACCAGCCTGAGTTTCAATCCCCACTCTGTAATCTTCCAGATCTGTAACTGTAGGCATATTACTCTCCTTGAGTCATTTTCATCACAGGTAAGAAGATCGCAGTACCAATGTCGTAGGCTTGTTAAAGGATTGTTATACATATTAACTGAGGGATTCGCGCAACGCTTAGCAAATGGCAAATGAGTGTTTAGTGTGAGCCAGTAATATTAGCTATCTCATCTGCTTCGTCATCTGTAAAATGGGAATTAGAATTCCTACTCCTTCCTTACTTCACATAGAGGATTACTTGGATGACATCTGCTCAGCTATTTGATAAACTGCTCCAGAAAAGGCACTAAATAAATACAATGTTATTATTTAAAGATGCATGTTTACTACCTGCTAATGGAGGTGACACAAAAATGAAACACATTTGTGAGGATTTTCAAACGTCTAGGAGTCTAGGCGGAGAGGAGGTGACATGTGTCTGTTACCTTTTTCATTCTCTCTTGTTCTTCTCGAGCTTTCATTTGTCTCCTTGCTACTCACAGCAGCCTTTTCTTTTTTCTACCTCTCTTCTCTCTTTACTATCTTTATACTTCTCCTTTTAAGTGTGTCTAGAAGGAATTTTAAAATTAAACTTCAGAGACTTTGGAGTCTAAACTGAAATTGTTCCTTAGGCTTCCTAAAATTAAATGGTACACCAACATGGGGCAAAATGACACAAAATCAGGAGACATCATAGGATTATAGGAATTACAGGACTGTCCCTCTGGCAGTGGTCACCAGTGTTAGATACATATCTATATATTTAAAGAAACACATCAACCAAATGCAGTATGTGAGATAGATTTTGGATCCTGATTCAAATTTAAAACCATAAAAAAAATCAGGAGACAATTTGGGGAAATTTGAGCACTGATTAGGTATTGATATTAGAGTGATATTGATGTTGAGGTTATTTTTTTAAGCAACTTATTAGTTAGAGATACATTCTGACATATTTAGAGTTGAAATGATATGCTATCTGGAAATTGCTTCAAAATCATCTAGGGTGGGAAGCAGGAGGTAGTACACAGGTGCTCATTGTTCTATTCTCTTGAGTTGTGTATATTTGAAATTGTGCATAAAAATGTTATAAACGGTGTGACCACTGACAATATGTGCTTCAGGAAAATGAGCCTACAAAGTGTAAACTTTTAGTGCAAGGAAACTGAAATATAGAAAGAGGCCATTTGAATGGGAATTGATTTCCTGTGTTGTAAGTTTTCTTCCCCATGAATAAATCCATTTTCAGAAAAGCCTTTTATTTGACTTCTAGGGAGCAGGTGCCAAAATTCGTAGAGATTTAGAATGGGTATGACTCTTAGATATCACCTACAGAAATTAAATTTTAAAGAATTTGCCTGAGAAATCACACTTTTTTTTTTTTAAGATTTTACTTATTTATTTGAGAGAGAGACAGAGATAGCAAGAGAGAGCATGAGCAGGGAAGAGGGGAAGAAGCAGGCTCCTTGAGCAGGGAGCCTGATGCAGGGCTCGATCCCCGGATCATGACATGAGCCGAAGGCAGAAGCCTAACCAACTGAGCCACCCAGGCACCCCCCAAGGTCACATTTCTTAAAGCATGGCCAGAACTCCAGCCCAGAGCTCCAGGGGTGGAATCCCACTACATCCTATCTTCCCACTGCTGAGCTGCCCACCCACACATCCAGAATCTAGGGCAATAAGTCAACCTCAGATGAAGATACAAATGATGATCTGTTCACTTACCTCCCCAAACCTTCTCCATTCCTATTATAACCAGAGACTTAAACAGTAAACTTGGTTTTTATGAGCTAGTGTGAGCTAGTCCAGTGGCCAGCAGCTGAAGGGCAGAAAGCCACAGTATAGGGAAAGACAGGGCAACAAGCACAATCCTTCACACATCCCCAGCCGGATCTCCTGTTTCACCAAGACAATCGCGGCCTCAAGTATGAAATATCTCAACCTCTTTCCCTGTCTCCTCCCCTCCAAGTCTATCTGCATTTACACACAAGCTTACGTCCTACCCACCACTCACAGATGTGTCTACTGAAGGTAAATCCTTCCTCCTCTTGCCTTGAGCCCCTCCTTCCCACCTGCCCAACTTTATCAACCCTTTATTTTTACTCTGTCCTTCTCTCATGTTATTCTACACTTACAAATAAAAATACTTTCATTTAAAAAAAAATTCTCCCTGGTGGGGGGGGGGCCCTCCTTTTGTCAGCAAACTACCTGAAAACATTTCCTGTTTCCCTCCTTCCTATCCCTTCATCAGACCTTTACAATTTTGGCCTCCATCCCTACCATTTTGCTGGATGAGCAACCTCTATATTGTGAGGCTCAGCGGTCCAACGGACCTCTTAGCTGCACTTGCCATGGTGACCATTCAGTTCAGGTACCTCCACCTCCTTGACCTCCTCAGCCTTACACGCTCCCTAACCGGCCTTCCTGTTGGTCTCCTTTGCTGGCTGGCTTTCCTCTGCCTACCTTATAATGCTGACATTCTCCTACCCTCTAGCCTTGGTTTCCTGCACTTTTCTCCTTAAATTCTCCTTGAGCAATCTCATCCTTGCCCATAGTCCCAACTACATCAGGTATACTGACCATTTCTGAATATTTTCCACTAATTCCGGTCCCTCTTCCAATTATATAGATTTTTATGTCCCATGGATTGCTGAACATACCCCTCAGGTATCCCACAGACACAACAAATACAAATACATCTAAAAATTGAGCGCATCCTAGTCCCTTCTTTTTCTGACCCATTCTACCCCCCACCCCCATCCCCCATGTCACCTCACACACACATACAAATCTTCTTCCTCTGGAATTCCTGGTCTCAGTTTCTGACACCACCATCCACTGAGTAACTCAAGCCGGAAATAGGGAAGTAATTAGACAGGACTCCTTTTCTCTCATCTCCTATAGTCAGCCAATTACCAAATCATACTGATTAAATCTCCTTGCAATTTGCACATCTGTCCCCTCCTCTCCATCCTTACTAGTACTGCTCTGCTCCATGTTCTGCTCCATGGTCCCCGGTTCTTGTCCTCAGTGTCTTTGGTCTCTGATCCAGACATGCTTCTCTACATCAGAACGTGCCGTGATTAGGTGCCTGCAAGTCCCTTCTCCTAACTGGACTCTTAAGGCCATCAAGAGCAGGAAAGTGTTTTCATTCATTCATTCATTCATTCATCCACTTATTCAACTAATATTTTTTTTTTAAGATTTTATTTATTTGACAGAGAGAGACACAGCGAGAGAGGGAACATAAGCAAGGGGAGTGGGAGAGGGAGAAGCAGGCTCCCGGCCGAGCAGAGAGCCCGATGTGGGGCTCGATCCCAAGACCCTGGGATCATGACCTGAGCCGAAGGCAGACACTTAACGACTGAGCCACCCAGGCGCCCCTATTCAACTAATATTTAGGTATCTCCTATGTGCCAAGCAACGTACCAGGCATAGTACATTACCTATGCACGTTGCATATGTGAAAGCCGTATTTTTCGTCTCTATATCTCCAACATCGAGCACAGTGCGTAGAACCAAGAAAATGCTCCATAAATGTTTGTTGAACCTAACTGAACCAGCCAGCAGACAGGTGAGTGAGACCATGTTTAGAGCAGGATGCTGGCAGGGAGAGACAGCTTGAAGTCATAGAAATGGCACAGGCTCCAATGTCTAGTGATGAGGGTTCAAGTTCCAGCTCTGCCCATTCATGGCTGGTCATCTTGGCTGAAGGCCTTGCTTTCTAATTGATGAAATCAGAATTCCTAAGGCCATGCCAACCTCCTGTTTTATTGTAAGAATTCAGTAAGATAGATAAGCAAACATGGATTGTGCATTATTCAGTCTCCATGAAGTCGCATTGACAGCATTGGAGTCATAGAAAGCAGGGACCCAACACCAAATGGGGGCAGGGGTGGAAGCTGCAGAGGAAGGGGCAGCAGGCCAGAGAGACAGAAGCAGCAGGACCTAGTTTTCAAAGCCCTGGGGCTGCAGTATCAGCATTAGGGGCTGCCACGATTGCAATGTGGCTCTCTCCTATCTCGCAGTGCCAGGGCGCTGGCTATCAATCTCTTCCCCTCCTTAGACAGTGACAAAAGCTTTACCACTTGCCATCAGGGTCTACAGCTGTGGGCAGAAAGCAGCTTCGGCCCTCTCCTCTCCTCTGAATATAAAACAAGCTCTTGCTAATCTTCCATTTTCAATGACTTCAGCCCATGGCTTTTATGTCCTCCCAGCTCCATTCTGGCCAGCCACTTAGAGTCACGCGAAAAGGAAACCCCATGGCCATCAGACCGGGGATGGGCTCCAGCTCCGGGCGCAGCGGTTTAGTGGTAGGAAATAGTGGAGCGGAGTCCGGGCCACCTCCAGGGACAGCTCTCCTGCTGGGATCTGCTCCTCCCTGCACAGAGCCCTCAGGGAAAGGAGGTGACTCGCTTTTGTGCCTGTGTGGGGTGCACATTAATGTCTGTACTGGGGGCAGGGGGAGGGGCCAGAGCTGTGTGGGTGCGCTCTGATGCACAAAGATGCTGAGCAAATTCTGACACTTTTCCTGGCGGGCGAGACAAGGCCTGGTAGGAAGGTAGGAATCTGCCTTAAGCCATTTGGCTTTTCTGAGGCCTTCTTCTTCTAGGACTTTTGGTCAAAAAATTCAAAAGCCGTTTGGAAATTCCATACACAGCACACTAATAAAGGCCCTGATGAGAAGGCTGACGCTGCCTGGACAGTGAAAAATATCCTGATCCCTGAGGCACAGATGGGAGCAAGGAGCAGTTCTAGCATCTCTGGAGATGGAGGTGTTTGGACAAAGAGGAAATTAAAAAGCACAAAACAGAGAGCCTGGGATCGGATAGGCAGCACAAAAATGCTAAAACATAAAGTCATTACACACAACAAAACTCACGTTTATATGGCACAATCACAACCTCCAAATTGCTTTCACTTCTCTGGCCGAATCTGATCAAGTTTCTTAGCCTCCACGAGCCTCAGTTTGTTACGGGAAATTGAGAAGATGAAACAGCATAACATAGGGAAAATACCTAGCCACGCTGTCTGGTACACTGTGATCATTGGCAGCTACCATTATTCCTTTTAGTTTATCTCACAAACACCTCTGGAGGTAAGCTGGGTGTTTGTTCCTGTGCCCATTTTACAGACCACAAAAGCAAAGCTGTTCAGTAGCCCTGAGTGAAGGGCCCAGGATAATTCCACTAATGGCCCTAGGGACACTTGAACCCAGGACCCCCAGGGTTTTCCTACTCTACACACATTAAAACAGACTCCGTTGCTGCTGCATACTCATCACTGAGATCTGCATTTGCAGGATTTTTTTTTTTTTAATGGAAGTATAATGGGTTTTGTTCAGCCATCCATCCACACTCTCACTCAATCCCCTGGGAGTACCTGGCATTTGTGAAATGGCTATCTATTTAATTCAACTAGACAACGATTATGAGAAAGTTTTCAGATTCTTTGTGTGTTAGGAAGTGGGTGAAATTAAAGGAAAAAAGTGCCTGTCGGACCGGGTCCCTAGGGGCAGCTTACCGATGCCCGGCCCTGGGGGGCTACGGGGCACTAGAGACGCCAATCCCTGCTCACCCTAGTCCTATCGACCTTCTCCAAGAAATCTACTCTGAGGATTGAGCAGAGAGCGAACGGTTAATAAAAACTAGTTTACTGGATTGATTGAGTGCTCATGCGGCTATCATTCCCAAAATAATAACAGCCATCAATAGCATCATAAATACCACATTGCACATTTACAGCTTTGAGATTTCCCCAAACATGTATAGACTCTCATGATAGCAGCTATCTTGCTGCCCCACTTTCCAGCACCCCCTCCATCATCCAAAAAAACCCTGAAGTTTTCCAAATCTGTAGGAACAAATAATCCAAAGATAACCCAAGTTGCAGGCTGTGGTAGGCTTTCCTTATGTCACTAGGTTGAAACCCCAAGATCAGGACTTACAAGGACCTGAAAACCAGATTTTCAGTATGTGTGTGAAACAATGGATTGAGAGTGAATGGCTCTAACACAGAAAGAGAAAAGCCACTCTCCTCCTCTACGCCTCCCAAAAGTCACTACTGAGACAGCCCTCAGAAGGACCCATTCAGCTGATGCCAGGGACTCATTACCTCCTATAAGTGGCAACTGTGCCCTCAACTCATTGCTTAGCAATTGCTGACCTGTTAAAAAAAAAAAATTGGTAGCTACGTGTGGTGATGGATGTTAACTACATTTATTGTGGTGATCGCTTTGCAATATGTCCGTATATCAAATCATTATAGTGAATACCTGACACTAATATAATGTTACATGTCAATTATATCCCAGTTAAAAAAAAAAAAACTCTTGCCCCAGCGAGTCTAGTTTTAAGAATACATCTAAGAAAAACAATCCAGAAGGTGAGCAAAATTTTAACTATGATGTTATTTCAGTGTTGTATATAATAATAAAAAAAATTTTAATTAAAAAAAAAAGAAATCACCAACCTGCCAATGGATATTAACTTGACTGGGGGGGGGGAGCCTTTCACAATGTATCTGTGTATCAGATTGTCACATTGTACACTTTAAACATATCACAATTTTATTCATCAATTCTACCTCCATAAAGCTGGGGGGGGGGGGACGGAACACAGAAGAAACTGGTGACCTCCCATGTATTTTAATCTCCCTCCGACTCATTGGGATGGTGAGTCCTTCTGCATCGAAATATGTCACCAGTGTTAGTCACCAGCAACGCTGGAGACCTGCACGCTGACAAAACTAAACAGATGCTGTGGGCAGCCAGACAGCTGTGCAGGTGTCCCACTTGAAACAGCAGCAGTAAAGACATGAATGGAACGAAAAGAGACGGTGTCACAGTGCAGATATCAAACCTACGATATTTTCAGAGCTCCCGCAGGGCTCTGAGCAAAGAAACCGCATCTCTCAAGGGGGGCCAGGAAACAGGTTTCAGGGGACGTGGGGAGTTAGGACTGAGGAGAAAGGAGAATAAAAAAAGAACCTTTGCAGCTAAGGGCCCACTAAGTGGGAAGAACGGGCACAGTCCAGCACTCTTGCTCCTGGCAGGGGTGACAGGCTAGTCCCCCTCTGCAGAGCTCTGTTAGAGAATGAAGGAGGACGACAAGAGGATAGTGCCTTTTCTGCCCTGAGGTGCCCTGCCCTTCTCACAAGACTTGTGGCTGGGGATGGCCAGTCCAGGGACCCATTCAGGCCCTGCTGGAAGGAGCTGCTCTCTCTTACCTGTCTGGCAGTGGGCAGTGCAGCGGGGAAGGTGTGGCTGGCCCCGGCCCCAGCTGGGCATGGCTCGGTGAGGCCCTGAGTGACAGAGTCAGCCACCTCCTGGCACATGGGAGAAGGTGGCGGAGGACGGCCCACCTCACCTTAGCGCCCCTAGCACAGCTGCTGTAAAGTGCCGCTCGCTCCCCGCTCCCGCTGGCTCTGCTCGCCGGGGCTTTGCATCTCATGAACAGGGAAAGAGCGAGCAGCAAAGGAAGGGGGTGGGGAAGCGGAGGGAGGGAGAGGGGCACTCTGACAGATGATGCGCGCTGCCACCCAGAGGCAGAGTCGCAGAGTCGGGGGAGGACCCAAGACTCAAGACTCGAGCAGGATGGCACTGCCTGTGTGGCTCTCCCGCTGACAGCTCGTCACTGAGGGGCCGGCTGCTCTGGAGAATTCAGGGAGAGACAGAGAACAGAGAGGGTGGCAGAGCCAGGAAGTGGGGACGGAGGAGAGCGCCGGCTTGCACAGAGGGGAAGGAGGTGAAGTGGGGTAACTGGAACGGGGGAGAGAGGATCACCTGCTTTGGCTCAAAAACAGACCAGGTTGGAAGCATCACTTTATGAGGTGTTGTGGAGGAAAGACTGAAGCATCATATGCCTGGCCTGCCTTCAAGGTTGTCTCTGTCCCCCCTCCCGCCCCCCCGCCCCCCCCACCCCGTTCCATAACCAAGCAACAAGCCCACCCTGCCTTAGGAATTTGGAATGGCTAGACACTTTAGATCAAGCACAGCTCCAACTTTCTCAAAGAAAAGAAAAAGAATTGGCATGAAAGAGTATATGCATTAAATACTTGGTGTCATATGTCACTCTACCCTGCAGGCAAGTCTGAGTGTCCCCTCCATCATCTGCCCAACCTCTGACCAGGGGGCTGCGGTGGCAAGAGCAGGAGCAAAGGGGAGCACGCCCCCCACCGGGAGGGGATGGAGTGTGTCACTGATGCTTCTGTCTGTAAAGTTCCGTTTGGATGGTCAGGAGCAAAATCTGCCGGGCAGCTTGGGCCAGTGCCTGGGGAAGCTTCTGAGCCTGAGGGGTACCCCAGAGCATCTGATGCTAGAGTCTACTTGACCTGCCACTGACACGTGGCGGGTTCACCACACAGGCCCCAGAGCTGACTGTCATCGGGCTCTACTTACAACCACAGCAGAGGAAGAGGCTGACAGGGAAGAAAATAAACAAACAGTGGAAGCCGAAGAAGACCAAAGGAAGCTGCAGCTAGCTGGGGCACAGGCAACCGGCTCAGCTAAGGAGGGGAAGAGAGCACTCAAAGAAGGGACTTCTCCAGAGGGAGGGGACTGGAGGCAGAGGGGGTGGAGAACCGGTGTGCTGCGAACTTCTAGGGAGCTGTCCACCCCTGGTGCAAGCTAGTGCTCTTCTTCGGGCCTGTCTCCAGAGTCCTGACGAGTGCTGCCCCAGATGAACCCTCAGGGGTGGCGGATGGTCGGCACACCGCCTCGCCTCTGCAGACGGTCACGGTCCCACCATCTCACTGAGGCATTAAACGTCACACCAGTTCAACAAAATCAGGTCAATTCAGCAAGCCATCGTTGAGCCTACTGTGTGTTGGGGGGATGCAAAGGCGACAAGACAACTGACTTACATCTCACGAGATCCAGAGGAGAGAGAGATTTAACTACGTGACTCTAACACATGGATAAGTAAGCTGAAGACTCAGTGACACCGCGACACCGGGCGGAAAGAGAGACAGTCACCTAAGCCATCACATATGTCCTCCCAGAGGAGGTCTCATCTGACCTGCCCTTTAAAGGTGACCCATGGATTTTGACAAGCTTGAGTTTAATGGAGAGAACTCAAGACAGAGGAACAGCCTGGGCAAAGGCACAAAGTCTAGAGGTGCCTGGTAGGTTTGCAGAATAGTGAGTGCTCTTTCTGGGGAGGCTGGAACAGAAAGTGAAGTGGGATAGGAGGCCAGCGTGGAGGATGTGATTCAAGGGGCTCATTGTGACCAGATAGTAAAAAACTTTAAATGAAAGAATGTTGGTCAAGTCATTTTCATGATCAGACTTGTGCTTTGAGAAGACACTGAATGGTGAAGGACTGGAGGAGAGGGAATGATAATCAAGGTTATGCTGTAAATCCCCAGGCGAAAGGATGGGCACCAACATAAAACAGTGTGCCCAAGAGGAAAGAACAAAGGACAGAGACTTGGGATGGTTGGATCAGCCGGACTTGATCTGGTGTGAGGGATGGGGGGGAGTCCAGAACAGGGGAGGGTGGGAAGGAGTTGAAAATGACCCTACAATCTCTCATTTGAAAACTGGCTTCAAAGGCTAGGGGACCTCAGTCCTGCCCTGCAAGGAACTGCATGGATCCAAAGAACCCAAGAGAGCAAGGAAATAGGTCCTTCCCT
Organism: Leptonychotes weddellii; assembly: GCF_054177405.1. Taxonomy (NCBI): domain Eukaryota; kingdom Metazoa; phylum Chordata; class Mammalia; order Carnivora; family Phocidae; genus Leptonychotes; species Leptonychotes weddellii. The sequence continues at coordinate 99,726,971 of NC_138374.1, read as the reverse complement.
AGAGCCTCTAGAAAGGAACAAAGCCCTGTGGACACCTTGCTTTTATCCCAGCAAGACCTGTGTCAGACTTCCAGCCTACAGAACTGTTAGAATGTGATCATTTGTTACGGCAGCAGTAGAAAATAATATAAAGGAACTGTCCTTAGTCATAGTTAGGATATGTTTTGCATAATGTAGACATACAGAAATCATTGAAGAACCAACATCAGAAATTAGATAACCTCCTCATTTCAGTGAAGCGTAAGGTCTAAATATCTCCCGTAGAGTATGTCATTCTCATACACACACAGAAATGCAAGCACTCATGTGCACACACCCCCCCCTCCACAAGTGAATGTCTGAGCTCAGTCTTAAATGATTTGTTAGGCTCCCTCCTCATCCCAGGCATATTCTACTTCTAGCAAAAGTGGCCGTATCTCTCTGATTGATTAGCCATTGTTGATGAAGTCTTTCTTTGCTCTCCCATATAGTATCACCTGTCAAAGGAAACACAATTAATGCTTAAGGCTTAAGAGAAGAAAAGTAGAGAGGGGGACAACTCCTTTAGCAGAAGAGAGCCTCTGGCAATGAGAAAGCAGAGCCTACCAACCCGAAAAAAGAAAGTAAACAAACACAGAAACAAAATCAAAATAACCCTATCCCAGGGTAGGAGAAGTAGATTCTGAATAAGAAGAAAACAGAATAGAAGAATGAATAGATACAGTTAATCAAAGGAGCAAAGAGAGCTGCTGAACCTCACCCTCTGGATCAATCTATATATAGCTCTGTTAGAGTTGAACCCTCTCTGTACTTGGATGCATATGGGCACAGGCCTGCATGTGTTCATGTGCAAACACACACATGAGCATCACTCACAGAGTTGGAAACTTGCACGTATCTGAAGGTTATTTGTAGATAATAGAATTTATATGTATCCAGGAATTCTGTTCTCAACCAGATCATTCTGTAGGAGGTCTAAATGATCCTTCAACTATACCCACTTCTCCCCTATCCCCATGTCTACAGGCAGCAGATGGAAATGATGAAGAACATGGATTCTGGTACATTAAGAAGAGGTACTCTGTATACAAATTGCAGTTCTGACACTTACTGGTTTTGTGACCTCGAGCACATCACTTAACCTCTCTGTGGCACAATTTCCTTTCCTGTAAAATAGGGATACTCATAGCACCTACCTCATAGGGATGTTACAAAAATTAATGAGTTTATATGTAAGCAGCTTGGACTACTAACAGATATTCCATCTGCTCTCTCAGGATTTATGCCCCCCCTTGATTCCTCATAACATCCTGTACTTATCCGTGTGTGTGTGTGTTTAATTATCTGGTTTCTTGTCTGCATATTCCCACTAGACTATAAGTTCCATGAAGGCAGAAACTATATCTTGTTTCACTTTGCTTTTCTCACATCATCCCATGTGCTCAAAAAATCAAAGATGAAATGGAGCTTTCTTTTTTTTTTTTAAAGATTTTATTTATTTCAGAGAAAGAGAGAGAGCACAAGAGGGGGTAGGGTTAGAGGGAGATGCAGACTCCCTGCTGAGCAGGGAGCCCGATGTGGGACTCAATCCCAGGACCCTGGAATCACGACCTGAGTCGAAGGTAGACGCTCTACCGACTGAGCCACCCAGGCACCCTGAAGTTTTCTTTCTTAACCAAGATTAAATTCCCAGAGTATAGGCTTAGATGTCTAAAACATGTATCAGTACTAGCTCTCTGTGGGCAAGCCATCCAACTTCTTTGTGTCTCCATTTCCTCTTCTATTAAATGACAGGGCTAAGCTAGGTTATCTATACATTTTCTTCCATTTCCGTAATTCTACAATTTTGTCCTACATTTCTCCTGCTCATCTGGAATAAATCCTTGGAAGAGTTTGGACAAAGGATGTTTAGTAATTTGATAAGACCATTGCTCAGGTATTTTCTATCACAGGAGTGTAGACTGCGGAAGTGATGGCCCTCAGTTTGTTCACAGCTCTCTGTACCCACGCCCTTGGATACTCTCTCCTGCACTGATTCTAGATGCAGCCATGTAACTTGCTTTAACCAATCAGACAAGAGCGAATAGGACACAAGTAGAGGTTTGGGGAGCACTTATGAACTGGGGTTTTCTGTCTCTTCCTGCTCTTGGAATCCTGCAGCCTCCATGTGAAGAAATCCACACTAGCTTACTGAGTAGAAACATGTGACCTAGTCACCACTGTTGTACCAACCAACAGCCAGTCAACTGCCAGACATGTGAGGTCGTGCTAGATAATCCAGCCACCAGCCAATCCACCAGCTGACTGTGGACACATGAACAAGATCAGCTAAGCCAGCCCAACCAAGATTGCCCAAATGACCTACATCATCATGACCTCAATAAATGGTTGTTGTTTTAAGCCAAGTAGTTTTAGGATGTTTTGTTACACTGCAAAAGCTCACTGATACATCATAGAGTAGCCCAGATTTTGAAGCCCATTCTGGGTACTTCAAGCTCCATTCCCTGAACACCAGTCATTTTTCTTGTACCACCCCCCCAACTTCATTTCTAACATTAAAGAGCAAAAACTGACATAAGCAATTAAATGAAATCCAGGCTTTATGAGAAAGTCAGTTTGTGTTTGTTTCTTCTGAAACCTTGGACAATCTTTCTTTGCTTCTGGGTGGTTCTATAATGGGTATATTAATTTACCTGCCTATCACTTATCAAACACAGCTTTGGAAGTTAACTTTGTGCAGGCGATTTTGCCGAACTGTCTAATTTTTCCACAGGAATTGCTTACTCTCGGAGAGCAAATAGTCATCCTTCTTTGCCCATCACAGTCCCTAGTGTAGCATTTCAGTGATTTCCAGACCTGTAAATCATGGCCCAGTTACGTTTATAAAATTCCCAAATGGCAACCACAAAGTCATCAAACTTTTATTTTTCCAAATAAGAACATTAAAAAGTTATCTACCATTGCCATCATTTTATAAAATAAAGATAATTTCAATGCCAAAAACATACAGGACATAATCTCAGAAGGAAAGATAATTCTTCCCATAAAAGTACAGTTGGCAACCCCGCACCACATTTAGGTACATAAATATTAATATAAAGAAATATTTAAACACATGCAAATGCCCATGTATGCACACACACACACACACACACACTACACTGTGTTATTTTTTTCTTTCATTTCTCTGTGACCAGTGATTTATCTTTGGCACCTATGGATGGACTTGATTTGGGAACCACTAGCCTACAACATTGCATATACAAAACAATTACGTAGTAGAACACCTAGGGGATATTTTAGCATTCGTAACCTCTGCTAAAGGGGTTAGTCTTTTTCTAGACTGACCTGGAAGCCTATACTAGAGCAGGCTCTGATCCTTATCACTGCAGCAGATACAAGTGAGATAAATTTGCAGCACCACAAAAATGGACATGTTGTAACAAATAGCCGCCAACTCACATTTTCCCAGAACACTCTGAGGGAAAATGATCTTCCTCCATTCCAGCACACTCAGAATGGCGCAGCTAATGGAGATCAGGAATCCTACTGAGGGGACTCTGTGGACAAAGTCTCAATTTTGAGAAACTGCAATGCTGCTTACAATCACTCTTAAATAGGCATTTAAAAAGCATTCTCTCCAAGACTAATATCTAACATGAATGGCCCAGTACACAGAAGTGGTCACTAAACAATGCAGAAGCAAATGAAAGAATAAGATAGTTACTACCTGAACAGAAGAGACATTTCCCAGTCTGCACCCTGTCCTTTAGATATGAAACATTGGACATAAACAGCAGAATACACTACAGTGCAATGTACATGTTGTGCACATGCTTAAGATACATGTTTGGTAAACCACTTATATACAACCTGTGTCAGGTAGATGTGGAATTTCAAAACTTCCATAGATTTGTGCACCTGCATCTACTCACTTACGAGCAACCTGTACCCATATATACTCAATATAAAATCTGTTGAAAGGATGAATGAATGAACAAATGAACCTCTACAAGAGAGATGATTTACTTATTAATTTAATCAGCATATGTTTATTTAGCACCTCCTATGGGCCAGGCACTGTGCTAAGGATACCATTGCTAGGAATACTCCCATGAACAAAACAATCTTGGCTTCTTCTCTAGTTTTCATTTTCCTTACTCTGCCTTCATTCCTTTGTCAAAACCCATCTAATTTAAGAATCCACCAGCTAGTCCCGAAGATAACTCATAGACATCCCAAGGCCTTTCTCAATGATGACTTAATAAGCCCATCTTTTGTTTTTCAATTGTGGTTGCTCCAAACCTAGTCTCTTATTCTAAACCATTAGGTCTGAATTTATTTCTAGAGTTTGAATCTCTCTACTTGCCCTGGTGATCTCAAATCTGGCTCACCTCCCTTGACTTTTCCAATCCTTCTGCCTTAGGTAGGTATCTCCACTCAATTTCCAGCCTATTAGGGGGCAACCACTGAAGCCAACCCCTTCCTAACAAGAAAGAAGCTCTGACCCCTTCCATGAGTCAATTCCCTTATTCTTAAATAATCTTTCTCTTGTCTTGAAAAAGAGCAACCCTTCAGCTATTGTTAAAAATAGATATCTGAACCAGGCTGAACTCCAGCTGACTACTGTAATCAAAATTTTGATACTCAGAGAGAGCAGACCACGTAAGAGGAACCCTGACAAAATACTATCTTAACAAGGCTTATTCCTTGTTGAAAGATGGAAATAAAATACATTTTCTCAATTCTAAAACATATTTTTTCCTCACATTTTAACATTTCTGTAGCAAGATGTTTTATAATCAGCATATAATTATAATGTGGTAAAGGTTGGTGACCCCGATCTGTGTCAATGCCCCTCAAAATATAAAGCTGTATTAAAAACATAACTCATCTTTCAATTGACAGAATCTTATAACTGAGAAAATGTAGTGGGCCATGACATTGCCAAAGGCCAAGTGAGGGCTTATTAAAATGACTCAAATTGAAGAAGGAGAAAAGAAAGGCCATGAGAAAGGGTAGGGATTCCAAAATTTTTAATGCATTAATAATGTCTCTAATTCAGGGAACCAGAGGAATACTGGGAAGGATGACACAAATAATCATTTTCCTCACTTGACAGTTTCTAGAATGGCTTATGATCATTGAAAGTGAAGGGATTTGAGTTCCCCTGTCTCTCCCTTCCCCTGCTACCCTCTGGCATAGGAGCTGCTGGATAATAGAATGAAGAACATATAAAATATATAAAATATATTTAAAATATATAAAATATATAAAACATATAAAATCAAGGAGAAGGAAGACGCCAAAGCCACGCAGATTCTACAAACCAGTTGATAGACTTTGAATAAGGAGTTGACACCATCTGGGTCATTGTAGGGCTTGTTTCTTTGTTTAGATCTTTGTTTTATTTTATCCATCATAAGGACTAAAGAGGGCAGGTCTGGAACCTCACTGTTTTCATTTGAATCCCAGCTCCACAGTGTGTGTGACTTTAGGCAAGTGACTCAACCCAGCTGTGCCTCAGTTTTCCTATCTGTAAAACAGGGATCATAAGTGAGTTGATACCTTTACACTTACACTTACTTTACACTCCACACAGAAGCACTCAATAAGGTCATTTATTATTACTTTCTACTTGAAATTTCCTTAAAGAAAAATAATCCCTTCTCTCTGGAAAGCCGAGAAAGAATTCCATAAAGTCCTAGAAAAAACTTAACATCCTTCCCTGATGCAGAATTATTTCCCCTCTAAGATTAAAGTCACATATACCTTTCCCCAGGACTTTTCCTTTTGGTGGGTTAAAAAAAAAAACAGCAATATTATTTAGGTGAGGGTGAATTTGCTACTGGGCAAAATCCTTTTTTGGTGTTCAAATTTTCACTAGTCCTGAATAAGAAAAGGGCAGGGTGGTCCCAGTTGGAGTCAGATGCTTACCATTATTTTGTTTAACCCGGAAGTGAGTCTTACTTCACAAGCACAGAATTTACTGATGAAACTGGGACAGGAGGAACTAGCCACTGTGTGTACACATCTCCATAATCAATGTGTAGTTCCATACAATCAACTTGTCCATGTAAGTGCTCAGAGACTTACAAAAAAGAGTCTGCAAAAGACCTAGAGTCTGCAAAAAAAAAGCAACCAGAGAAACACAGATTATTTATTTAGACTGTTTTTTTATATATATATAATCCTGCAGAAGGTTAAGCAAAAGATGGGTTATTGCATAGACAGAGCTAGGACTCATGCATTCTGATTCATTCTTTCATATTAAAAGCAGCCTCTCCATTTTTGCAAATGACGTATCTGAGAAAGAGTGTCCAAAATATATAAAGAACTTATACAACTCAACACCTCAGAAACAAATAACCCAATTAAAAACGGGCACAGGACATGAACATACATTTCTCCAAAGAAGACATCCAGATGGCCAACAGACACATGAAAAGATGCTCAATATCACTTGTCATCAGGAAAATGCAACTCAAAACTAAAATGATAGTTTGAGCTATTACCTCACACCTGTGAGAATGGCTAAAATAAAAAATACAAGAAACAACAAGTATTGTCAAGGTTGTGGAGAAAAAAGGACCCTTGGGTACTGTTCGTGGGAATGCAAACTAGTGTAGCCACTGTGGAAGATAGTATGGAGGTTCATCAAAAAATCTAGAAATAGAACTACCCTACAATCCAGTAATCACACTGCTGGGTATTTACACAAAGAATACAAAAACACCCCTATGTTATTGCAGCATTATTTACAATAGCCAAATTATGGAAGCAACATAAGTGTCCATCGATAGATGAATGGATAAAGAAGATGTGAGATATATATATATACCCAATGGATATTGTATATATACAATATTACAATGGAATATTATTCAGCCATAAAAAATGAAATCTTACCATTTGCAACAACATGGATGGAGCTAGAGAGTATAATGCTAAGTGAAGTAAGTCAGAGAAAGACAAATACCATATGATTTCACTCATATGTGGAATTTAAGAAACAAGAAATGAACAAAAGGAAATAAAAAGAGACAAACCAAGAAACAGACTCTTAATATAGAGAACAAAGGTTACCAGAGGGGAGGTGGGTGGGGGGATGGGGGAAATAGGTGAAGGGGATTAAGGAGGGTCACTTATCATGATGAGCACTGAGTAATGTATAGAATTGTTGAATCACTACACTGTAACCCTGAAACGAATATAACGCTGTATGTTAACTATACTGGAATTAAAATTAAAATCTCAATTAAAAAAAAAAAAAGCAGTTTAAGCAGTTTCTCCTCCTGCTGTACTTTCATTGCCCTGAGCTCCTCCAGCCCTGGGCCAGAGGGTTTTCCACATCATGATAGAAAAAGGCCCTCATTCATTTCATCTATTCCATCTGACATTAAAGATATTGAAAGGGGAGTTATGGCTGAGTGTGGGTTTCTATCAGCAAGGCCTCACGTTTGGAAATCAGAGAAATTGGCTCTCTGTGTGGGTAGTGGGGTACAAGGGGGAGGCGGGCTTCTGCAGACCCACAACTGCTCCAGACACCTCCCAGGGAGCAAAGACTAGCTTGGAGACCCAAGCCTCAGTGGCAAGAGGACAAGGGAAGCGGGCCTGAGAACTTTCCCAACTCCAGCCTCTGGGGATTGGCATTTGCCACAGGGAGCATGGAAAGGATTTTACAGGAGAGGCTAGACACGTGCCATATGGCTGTGTCCTCAGAAAACTCTCATGAACATCCCTGTTGGAGGCTCTTCTCCCTGCGCGCTGGCTCCCCAAAGTCGGCTTCATTGCTGCGGGGACTTTAGGAATCCAAGGGGATTCACAGCACCATGGGGATTGCAATGAGGATGCAGGGAAGGAAAGTCTCTTGAGCGGCCTGCAACACGCTGCAGACTTGGGGTCTTCCCGGCAGGACGGATATCTCTATTCCAGGAGCCAAAGGTCTGAAATCTGGAGAAAGGGCTCCCTCTGGACCTATAATGAATGCTGTGCTCCAGCAGTGCCAGCATGGTTCAGCTGTTTGATTAATGCCACATGAAAAGGCAAATTTAATAGGAGAGCAAACCCTTCCAGGGTGCCTGCACTGGATAAGATCCGACACCTCACACCCCCGTCAAGAGGACTGCAGAGGGGTTGGTAAGACTCCTTCCAGAGCTCTGGGCCAAAGGCAGAAGTGTGGGAAGAGTGTGCCTTGGTCTCAGCTTCTGAGTCCTGAATGCATAACAATGTGCCCTGAGAGCCAGCCAAGGGGAGAAGGGCCTCCATCTGCTCCTTCCCCATTCTCTGCTCCAGCGAAGGGGAGGGGGCATCCTTCAGCTGTTAGGCTGGTCCTGTCTGGCTATTGGCTGACACATTTTGAAAGCCACTCTCAAAGGCTTTGATGAACTGGCTTGTTGCTGGGCAGCAGCTGAAGCCATTTGCCCTGGAAAATGGAAGGAAGCAGGTGTAACCACTCACCCCAAACTGACCCCCCCAAAATACACCCTCCCACCCCACATACACTCTACAACTGATTGGGTTACTTTGTCCCTGTACATTTTAATGAGTGCACCAATTTCTGACCTCTTAGCATCCCTTCCCTAAAATGAAACCAAGGGCAACACTGTTCTTGACCTCTCTTTCAAGGGAAAGGAAGTGCTAGCCCAGGGTGGTATCCTGGATAAGACTCCAGGTTCTCCTCAGGCTGACTCTGGCTGCAGAAGATGTGGGATTGCTCTCCCGATGTCTACTTTCCATAGCCTTCACGAAATAGCAGAGAGGCCGGAAGTCTCAGGAAGACTGAATGCTTTTTATTAGATTCTCATTTCATTAAGTACAAAAAAAACCCAACCCTGAAAAAACACTTTACTTAAGAATTAATGCAATCTCTAATTTTTATTAACTGATGGGATTTTATATCTGAAAGTGCTTTGAATTTAAAATTTAATATTTGAAAGGACTCTTTTGCAATCAACTAATTTGATCACTATCACAATCTAGTGGGCTAAGTGCCTTTGAGGAAATTGAGACACCAGAAGAAAACTAAATTATCTAAGGATTTATTCTAGTAATATAGCAGAACTGGGATTCATATTCGAGTTTTCCCAATCCCAGCTGAATACCCTCTCCAAGCTTCCTAATTTTAATAAATAAATTATATAGATCATGAATCATTATTTAAAACCTGTCGTATAAATTTACCCAACATGTGTGTCATGTTTTCTTGCAAACCTGTTAAATGCTGCCCACATGACACTTAGGCCCCTTCTTCCTCTACCTGCAGCCCTATCTCAAATGAGGCAAAGAAGTGAAATTGGTGGCAGAGAGTAGAAGAGTGGGAGTTTGAGCTGATGGACAACAGACAGCCACTGGATGTCCTTGAGCAGAACTGTGACCTCATCTCAGCAGCATTTTAGGAAATTGTACCTGGCAACAAGGTACTAGTCTCCAAAGCAAAGGCAGATCAGAGTTATCACTTCTCTTGGGCCATATTCATGCCCGATCTTGCTTTGGGACAAGTGCAACTTTTTGCCCCTCAAAACGTACCACGAATGAGTTTCCTGCAGCTGCTCCTGGGATGAGCTAAGACTTCAGGGTTGACCTCAAGATCAGTATTTAGAAACATCTGTTCCATCCAGCAGCCTGAAAAACTGAATGCTACTGACAAAGGATCTTGATTTCCTGCTGGTGATGGGGCAGAGCCTGGATGAAACTGGGAAGCAGGTTCTTCTATCTAAATAGGCAGAGTCAAAAGTCCAGTCAATCTTTGAGCTGAAATCCTTGAGTTGTCACCTGTCCTCTGATCTTTCCTCCATCACTAATGGCTTCTCTGCTTTTAAAGCACTTGCCTTGTATGTCAGATACTCGTTAACAAAGGAATCAACCAGCTAACCTGGGAGAGGGGTAAAGTTCCAATCCTTAGTAAAATATTTCCATCATCTCAGATGTCCTAAATAAGCACATATTCCATTTTTCTGTGACTTCCTAAAGAAATTCAATTCTTTAACTTTGTTACCTAATCCCTAAGTGATAATAATGATGGGAATTTTAGACCAGGTCAAAGGCATGGGTCACCAGGGGATGACCCAATATTTCCAAAGAGATAACAACTTTTGTCTCATGATACCTAGCATACTTATATCACAGTTGTCTAATTGCAAGCACATGGCCCAGTAAGTCACCTCTTCTAAATGAGAGTGCATGGGATATGTAGGCAAATGACAAAAGGGCAGGAGTACTTTGATTGTTTCCAGCAAGTTCATTCATGCGCTCATCCATTCATTCATCAGAAAACCTGTTATGTGCCCTGCACTCTGCAATGCTGGACAAGATAGAGGGGTCCAGAATTGTCCAGATTCAGTATACAATTCCAAGTTAGAACCCTGACATAAATTTTGCAAAGATCCCTACCTCTAGGGGTGCCTGGGTGGCTCAGTCGGTTAAGCATCTGCCTTAGGCTCAGGTCATGATTCCAGGGTCCTGGGATCGAGCCCCATGTCAGGCTCTCTGCTCAGCCAGGAGTCTGCTTCTCCCTCTGCCTGCCGCTCCCCCTGCTTGTGCTCACTCTCTCTCTCTGACAAATAAATAAATAAAATCTTAAAAAAAAAAAAATCCCTACCTCTAGGCTTCAACCTCTCCAAAGTTCCAGCTCCTCCCCTCTGAAGAGGAAGGACCACTTTTTCCTGCCACCCAAATTTCTGGGAGAGATGCTCGTGTGGTAGCAGAAGTTATAAACCAGAACTCTTCTCTGGGGGCTGGGAAAGTTGTGGCATCTAATCTGAATGACAAACTGTTCTGGTCTCACAGGTCCTACCTACCACCCACACCCCACCCTCCACCCTGAACAACCTGGAGAGAGAGCAAATAGAAATCATCCAGGGGTGGCCTAATGGTAAATCTGTATAGACTTCAGCTAAGAAAAATACTACCCTTTTGTCTTGGGTCTTCAACTCACCACAACTCCAGGGTTTCTATAACTTTATTTTCTCCTAATACATGCTTATAGCATCCTCTCATCTTTTCCCTCTGTTCTAAAGTAGAAATGCAGAACCAATATCAACTATAACCTGATTATCTATAAAAATTGGGCCAGCACAGGGTCATGGATAATAACCACAGACAATTCTGAAGAATCATTCCAATTTGCTTTGGCCTACATTTGTTTATATGTGTGCATTTCAAAGTAGATTTACCCTCCTAATTAGGTTTTGTTGGCTTTCCTTCAACACACATTGACCGAGAAGTAAGGGAGGGGGCCGTGGAGTGGGCTGAGTGTTAAGAAAAGCTGGTTTGAGATAAAAATTTGTAGGAGTGAAACCTCAAGTTGCATCATTCACTTAACAAATATTCATTGAATAGTAACAAATGGGATAGCACGGCACTTGGTTTTGCAGGAGATACATAGTCGGGATGAGATACAGTCTCTGCCTTAAAGAAGTTTGCCACCTTCTTAAAAAGAGTGCATAAAGACTTTACATTTATACAATGGAGATTTCACTATAGCTTTAAACATAAGCCTAAATAGCACTGTTTGCTTTTTTTTAAGATTTTATTTCTTTATTTGAGAGAGATAAAGAGAGAGAGAACAAGCAGGGGGGAGGGGCAGAGGGAGAAGCAGGCTCCCTGCTTAGCATGGGGGTGGGGCTCAATGCCAGGACCCTGAGATCATGACCTGAGCCAAAGGCAGACGCTTAACCGACTGAGCCACCCTGGTGCCCACAAATAGCACTGTTTTTAACCCAAATATCCACAGGGCCCAGATGGCTTTTGATCTAGTGAGACTCAGATAAATAATGATTCCTCCAGCAACCACACTGCAGATTTCTAGGTTTCTCTGCTTGTATAAAATGCAAGTTACTCAGCTTATATAAAATAGCACAGGAATCACTTCCCAAAGTACATGAGTGTTCACGATAATGGGTTGGAAATGTTTCCCCTTGAGATTCCACATCTGAATTTACTGACAAGTTAATCACTGAGGAAGCAAATACTTGATGTCTCACGTTGTCCTCAGTTTAACGATTTCCAGGCAAGCCCCACCACAGTTTTCCCTCTGGTTTATATCCCTGCGCCTGGAATCTGTTACACTCCCTCAAAGTGCAGAAGCCTTCCCAATTCAGTCATCCACAGAAGCAAAACATGCCAATTTGGGAAAAACAAGTAAGGGGGCAGGGCTGTCTTGGACCCACATGGAAAGTGGGACAAACGTATAGTGCCATGCACTAACCTCCACCCCGGTTCTCCCCACTAAAACTGGTTCCTTTCCACTCCCTCTCTGTTATTTCCACCAAAGGGAATTGGCAACGTGGATTATGTGCATGTCTCTTGTTAGGTGTGAATCCCAGATCCACTCTTCCTGCCCCCATTTCTAGGAGTCCATCTCAGACTCAAGATATCCTTGGTAGAGTGCGAGGAGAGAAAGTGTCCCTGTGCTAGGAATGAGTGAAGAATTCACAAAAGGCACCTCCAGCCAGGACTACCAAGGGCCAACATTTTTAGCATTGTTGTCAGAAGCACTCATGATACACCCGGCCACTGATGCTCGTGCAAGCCAAGTGCAAATGTGAGTCTTGGCCTCCTGACTGCAAGGCATCTATGAGCTCTGTTTCAGAGGTCAAACAACATTTTTTACACACAGTGAAGGTAACTATTGTTATGTGAAATGACAGATACATTATGGATATTCTTATTCTGTATCACAGTTTAAAAAAAAAAAAAAGCTACTCTATCTACAGTAATACAGCATTAATATAGGTGAGTGTGAAGTGGAAAGCCTTAGAAATGATCCCCTAATATTCACTGAATCAATGCTATAGTAAGAGTAAATATTTGTACGTGTACAAGCAAATGACAACTTAAATAAAAGGACAAGGGATGTGGAGGGTGAGGTTCCTTTTAAAATAAGCCTGTGTATAGGAGAACTGTCGGCCCTTTCCAATTCTTGGAAGGCATTCAAGTTCCCAGAAATGCCTCTCATTCCCCTGACTCAGCAAGGAAAAAGCAGCCATCGATTTTAATAGCTTCTCCTATAACTGAAGAGTTTTAGGAACAACTCAGGGAGCAAGAGGGTGAGATTCAGTGCTTCAGAATCCCAAAGAAACTTTTCGGACCTAGATCCTATAAATCAGGGTAATAATTTGGCTCTCCTGTTCAACCGGTGCTAATCACGCCTACGAAAGCTGAGCCACACAGGAGAGATTTGAAGACCAAGATAAAACAGGTAATTAACCACCTAATTAGGAAGACCTGATGTCCCCAGAATGCCTTCCCTACTCTTAAAATTAATATGGGAAGATATCATTTTTTCTGAAAATCCAAATTTCCCGGAAGAAGTAACACTAAATTGTCAGTCATATACATCTCAGTGTGAATTTGTTTCAGATCATTTTCTAAAGGTATTGATTGGAACTAGAAAAGATCATGAAGACCCCACATGCCTTGGAGGATACTACTATGGTAAACGGGGCCTTGAGGAAGATGGCTGGAGAGGCAAAGACAGACTTTCTACTTTGCTTTGCTCGGAGCTGGTCCAGCTGAGGAACATGGCCTCCTGCCCACTAAGAACACTGGAGCAACTGTGAACATTGGCCATTTGAGCTTGGCTTTGAACCTAGAAGTCCAGCTTTCTAAGAACATTGGCCATTTGAGCTTGGCTTTGAACCTAGAAGTCCAGCTTTCTAAGAACATTGGCCATTTGAGCTTGGCTTTGAACCTAGAAGTCCAAACCCAAGTATGGAGCAGGGTAGGACGTCCTAGAAGCGTCAAGAATTTGATTTCAGTATTTGTCAAACCATCTTTATTCCTTTTCCTACACCTACCTCTACCTGCCATCAGGATAATCATTCCAATAACCCCCTAACTTGGGACCAGATGATCTTCATGCTGTGGCCAGAAAAAGTTCAAGGGGCAGAAGCACCTAAGACAACTATCTGGTCAGCATCATCTTCAATAAGTAGAGGTGTTAGATACTAGCTATATGCCAGCACGGTGCTACATTTTTTATGTGGATCATTTCTTATGATCATCACAACAACATGTGTGGTAAGTTTATCATTGCGCAATGATAACAATGAGGCTGAGAGAGGCTAAGCCAAGGTCACATAACTTGTAAGTAGGGCAGCTGGAAGTGAACCAAGGTAGCAGCAACTCTTGGGAAGAAGTGCTAGTTAGTTGAAGAGTCAACCAGGAAAAGTCTGCTTCCTTCTGTGTGTCTTCCACTCAGTGACCTCATCCCTTCACAACGTGACCTGGCAAAAGAATTTTTGCCCATAGTACCTTCCAGGTCGTAGTGGAGAGGAAAGCCTGGCCTGGGCCCTATGATGTTCTTCAAGGAGATGCATGAAAGAGAGACAGGACCTGACTCACAGCCACCATTAGCCCTGTGCTGAAAAGCAGCCCTCTCTATGGAGGCAAGCCTGGGCTCCCCCACCCCTGAGATGAAATCATGGCTCAGACAAGGGGTTTGAAGCCATCAATGGACAGACAGCATAATACCCATGACTTTCACCGCATGTTGTCTTTCAGCTGCAGAAATAAGGGCAGGATAATTTTAGCTCTGCGTGTCTTAACACAGCTCCATCTCTCCTGCCACCAGGCTGGCTCCAGACAGAGGCCAATTGTGTCTTCTGCTCCCAGGCTCCCAGACCCTGCAGAGAACCACTGACTGCAAAGTCTGGGGAGTAAGTTTGAGCGTCAGTGCAGAACAGGGCTCAGGGCTACCACGAGCTCTCACCCCAAGGGCTAGAGCTGTGCGTCAGCAGGAAACCACTTCTTGTCTGACCACAGGCCTGAGGTGGTGACCTCTGAATGAATATCCAGACTGCTGCCCCAACATCTGCTCACTGACACATAGCTCCCCTCAGCAGCTCTCCACAGGCAGAGGACAGAGGAAGGAAAGAATCACCTGTGTGGAATGCCGGGACGGCCAACATCCTTTGACCTAGAAAGAGTGACCCAACCAAAATGCCTTTTCTCATTTTCCACATACCTTCTTCTCCTAATTTCTCTCTTTGGTTTTAGTGGCTCGTCCTTTTCCTGATTTTCCTTCTACTTTTGCAAATGTGCTTTTATGTATGTGTAGGGTTATGCCTTTTTTTTTTTTTATCCTTTATAGGACATTGTACACCTCTCTTGCAAAATCCCCCTTTTATGGGTCTTATGTCTTAGTGGGAAAACCTAGGGTCTCATCATTTATACTCTGACCAGTATTGCTCTCTTCAACCCATCTCTCTTTGCTCATCAAAGGCCAGGCATGAGTGCTTACTGAGGGAAAAGACACAGAATCTCTGAGTTATGCACACACACGCTCTTCCCACTCAGGCCACAATATGCTTGGCTCAAACTCATCAGAGCCCTTTGAAAGGATGACCTTTCTCTTTTATGGTCTGATTATGGTCTCCACATCAGTATGGTGCCTTACACCTAATTGCCTTTAGAACCCAGGGACTGAGCTTCCTCAGTTCTTGGTGAACTATGGGCCAAAGACTGAATGGGCACCTACCATGGTGGGGGGGGGGGTACAAGGCATTGCCACTGAATGACACTATATTTCATTGGCACTCCCCTACCTAGTTGGAATTTTAGTTCTGACAAGCTATCCCTATTCTCTGTCTTTAAGAAGAAAATACCAAGTTGCAAACTATTGTCAAGTTAATTCTTCTTTTTTTCTTTTAAGATTTTATTTATTTATTTATTTGACAGAGAGAGCAAGAGAGTACAAGCTGGGGGAATAGTAGGAGGGTGAGGGAGAAGCAGGCTCCCCGCCAAGCAGGGAGCCCGATGTGGGGCTCGATCCCAGGACCCCGGGACCACGACCTGAGCTGAAGGCAGACGCCCAACCATCTGAGCCACCCAGGCGCCCCTAATTCTTCTTTTTTTCAAATCTCACTACTGCCCTTTACTTGCTTTGTGAACTCAGGAAATCCTAACAATGTCTTTGCTTCAGTTCCTTCATCTTTAAAACAGAGATAATAAAAACCACTATCCTTTAGGGCTATTGTGTCAAATAAATGGGAAACACTATAGTTCTTTGTTGCAAGCAACAGAATCCAACTCTGGACAACTTAACCAATGAGACAGCTCCCAAATTCAAGAGGAAAAACCGAATGCTCAGGTCCCAGAAAAGGCATGGTCCAGAGAAACACCAAGATTCTTGGTTCCGGAAATGAACAATTTCCCCAGGGCAGCCCTATCTGGACTAATCAACCCTATTCATTTTTCCCACCTTGTTTCATTGAATTCAAGTTTCATATTTCCACAGGGAGAGACCCTGATTGGTCCAGAATAGGTCACACACCCATCCTCATTACCAGGGGAAGGCACAGAACTTGGATTCACAGGTGTGGTATAAGGCCTAAAATTAAGATCCAATATTACATGTGCCTTGACATCTGGGGAAAACAGGGAGGACCTCAAGTGGCCTAACCACAGATTCATTCTCCTCCCCCCACCCCATTCCTGCAAATAAGGTCCCCTAGCCAAAAGACCTTTTGTATCAAACAGACACTATATGGTGCAATTCCTGTTTATCCCTGAGTAGCTGGTTTCAGTTCCCTGCCAACTCATGGAATTACTCAAACAACCCAATCACATCCTCATGTGAGAACCAAGGGCCACCTTGTCCTCTTGATACTATGAAGTCTGCCTCCCACAGCCCCTGCTGGTTTACTCTACTCCCAAGGGCAATCCCCATGTGGCTCTGTGTGACATGCAGTCTCCACCTTCTCACTGAGTATATATGACTAAGAAACTGCTGTCAATCCCATCTGTCCAGTGCCAGGTGTCATGCGTCTGGCTATCCTATAACCATCACCAATGGGGTG
The DNA here is from genome assembly GCF_054177405.1 of Leptonychotes weddellii. Taxonomy (NCBI): domain Eukaryota; kingdom Metazoa; phylum Chordata; class Mammalia; order Carnivora; family Phocidae; genus Leptonychotes; species Leptonychotes weddellii. The sequence goes on along the minus strand of NC_138374.1, from coordinate 99,710,190 downwards.
AAGAGGAGGTGATAAAACAGGTCCCCAAAGATCACATACACTGGGTGAGTCCCAAGAGAAAAATCCAGGTGGTATTACCAGAAGATGAGGAGGAATGCAGGAAAAGCACAAACAACAGGTGTTCGATACATCATGAAAAGTGTTCAACACAGAGCCTAAAAACCAGAAAGTGATCCAAAACAGGTAGGTAGTAGTAATATTATTTCCACATTGTCCTAGAAATCGACGGTCCCTGAGAAGACTCTCCCACTGTAGCATTTTCTATGTTCAGAGAGTACTTTTCGCCCCCTTCCCTGGCACCTCTCCCTAGCACCTTCCTGGCAATGCAGAGCAACAGGCATCAGGAAGTCAGAGGGAACACCCCCTTACATGACACCCCCTTGCGTGGGATTCCTGACTTGAGCAGATGGATGAGGCACCCGGAGTACATCACACAAGCACCTTGCTCTGCAATTAAAGTCACTGTCAGCCCAAAATGCATCAGGCTGGAAGTGAACAGGTGATGAGCCAGTACCTCCTTGCACTGAAGCCTTCCCCTGATTATTTCCCTCCTCCTGGTAAGAGTTAAAAACACGACGTCCAGCAAGTAGTGGCCTTCTGCGCCAAAGTGTGGCCACCGCACCATGATGTGTTCTAACCACAAATGCTAGACACAGAGTCCCCGGACCTCAAACGTCAACCTGTTGCCTATCGTTCTGCCATTAAAATGTAATTCTTCCAGTGTCTGAGAGTCCTTTTCCAAATAACACGGGTCCCACCTTGTCAGCAAATACCTTTGCAGAGGTTTGCTCTCTTTAAGCTGAGAACCAAAATAGGACACAGACTGGGTACCTGACTGCAAGCAGAACACCTGACTAGGACAAGACCCAGGAGGAAGGAAAGGAGGACTGGGAAGTGGCTGGGGACACACACCAGTGACAAATATCAAGATAGCTACTCAGTGGACCAGGGGCAACCAGCATTGGCCCCACCTTCAGCTGTGGGACCACCCAACTTAGGGATGTGGCTGCGGGCAGGGATCACCCTAACGCCCCTGTCTGCCAAGTACTTGGCATCTGCATTGACAGCAGGAACATGCTGGCCCCAGAGATTGGCTAAATTACCTGAATTTTCAGATGCTGCACACAGCCTGGGATCCCAGCTCCTTGAGCACCAGAAAACCCTAACTCCAGCTTCCCACCATTTTCCTCCTTGGCTTTCCACCACTCTGGCACTTCACATTTGTGTTATGTTTAGAAATAAAAATTCTTAAGTAGCAGGGCGCTTGGGTGGCTCAGTCAGTTAAGCATCTGACTCTTGATCTCAGCTCAGGTCTCGAACTCGGGGTTGTGAGTTCAAGCCACATTGGGGCTTGGAGCCCAGCGTGGAGCCTACTTAAAAAAAAAAAAATTCTTGAGTAGCTGCAGGCATAGCTCTCCGCAGCTTAAAAGTGCATATAATAACAACAGTAAGAACAACAATTAAAGACTTTCTTAAATGCCAGGGACTTTATAAATATTATTTATTTCCCTACAATAATCCTGAAGGTGGGCTTTGTTACTCTCGTTTAACAGGTGAGGAAATCTAAGCCTAGATGTCAAGGGACTTGTCCAAGTTCACACAGATAATAAGTGGCTTAGCTAGGACTCAAATCTAACTGCAAAGCCTCTAACACACTCATTGCCTCTTGAAAAAAAAGGTGCTAACTTATCATCATGTCCTAAACATGCTGGGAAGCTTAGCCATACACCCATGAATGATGCATGAAAACAGGACAGTTTTTCTTGGAGTTTTTACTCAGACATTCAGAATGTAAACTCATACAACTACTTGGATGTCAGTCCACGGCCACATTTGACCTTATTACCCAGATCCCGAAGAGCCCAGACCCTGCCCTAGAAGCTAAGTAAATAAACATATCTCGCCACATCTGAATTCTGCCATGAATCCTCTAGTCTGTTTCTCGAGTCTTTATTGATATATCTTCCCAATGTGTTCACATATCACCCACGACCAGAACATAAAAATGGGTCCCTGGCTTGGAACACCATATGAACAGCATTACACCTTTTAAAATGTGGGCATCCTTTAAAATAACCACATTTTATAATAAACAATGCCATTTAGGATGTTCCGAGACAGAACCATTCTTTTCCTTCTGTTCTTCTATTGTAGTCATGGAGACCTCAGATTTGGTTGAAATGAACAGACAAAATTAAAACCTGCACAAAAAGTTGGCATCAGAGAAAATAATAATGACTGTTTATATTTCAGTGATATTTGTGTGTGAGGAAATCAATCATTCTACAGATGCAACCTTGTTCTGATCTCTCACTAAGGTAGGAAAAGGACAGGTGCTCTTGATGCTCCTAAGACCCACACGGGACAAATGGTGAAAACCATGATAAGGAGACAGGGAGTCTGTACTACACAGAACTACGCAGCTGAGACATTAAAAAAAAATTGCACCCACCCAGTTGTTTGGCATCAGACTGGTCTTTTTAAATTTCTTTTAAAGATTTATTTATTTATTTGAGAGAGAGAGAGAGCCCCCACCCTGCCTGGCCAGAGACACGTACACCTAAACCTTGACCCCATCATTGCCTATTTGAAAACACCCTTTTTCTCTCCTTCTCTTTAGGATCACTTTTTTAAAGTAGCTTTATTTTTTTTTTTTTAAGATTTTATTTATTTATTTGAGAGAGAGAGAATGAGAGACAGATAGCAAGAGAGGGAAGAGGGTCAGAGGGAGAAGCAGACCCCCTGCTGAGCAGGGAGCCCGATGTGGGACTCGATCCCGGGACTCCAGGATCATGACCCGAGCTGAAGGCAGTCGCTTAACCAACTGAGCCACCCAGGCGCCCAGCTTTATTATTATTCTTCTTCTTACAAGAACGTATATAAAAAATATAGTAAACAAAACAGAAACAAGAAAATTAAAAGTAGACACAATCCCATTACCCAGAGATAAAACCCTGTTAGCATTTTGGTATATTCCTTACAGACTTCTCTATGTGCACAGATAGAGGCATTTGGTACCAGGCATTTGGGCAGAGGAAGAAGGAGAAAAGCAGACTCCCTGCTGAGTGGGCAGCTAGACGTGAGGCTCCATCTCACAACCCTGAGATCATGACCTGAGCCGAAATCAAGAGTTGGACGTTTAACCTGAGACACCCAGGCACCCCATCAGACTGGTCCTAAATTAATCATCTGAAGCTAATGATTAATCACTCAACTCGGCCACATTGGTCCATACAAACAAGAATCGCCAAATTTACCAATAAGCCATGAAGAGTAGCTGAAGTCACTCTGTTGAATGTACCACTTAAAAAAAACAACAACATTCCCCTGCCCTGCCCTATGTTGCTCACCCTGCTAACTACCATTGTTCCACATAATCTCTCCATTGTCACCAGGGGTTTGTCTCTAAAACACAGATCTGATCACCTTACTCCATATTGACTTGAAACTCTTCCTGACCACATAGGTCCTTCCTGACCTGACCTCTTGCCTACTTTCCTGTTCCATCTCTCACCCCCATCCCCATTGCCATGCTGTAGTCATTAAGAAGACATTCAAGTAATGAGCAGTTATATAAACATTGCAAGCTGTTGCCTGGCAATACAACCCACCCGCCCCCACCCTGCCTGGCCAGAGACACGTACACCTAAACCTTGACCCCATCATTGCTATTTGAAAACACCCTTTTTCTCTCCTTCTCTTTAGGATTACTTTTTTAAAGTAGCTTTATTATTATTATTCTTACAAGAAAGTATATAAAAAATATAGTAAATAAAACAGAAACAAGAAAATTAAAAGTAGACACAATCCCATTACCCAGAGATAAAACCCCGTTAGCATTTTGGTATATTCCTTACAGACTTCTCTATGTGCACAGAGAGAGGCATTTGGTACCACACCAGTTTGACTTCTGAGACTCCATTCTAGTGCCACTTCCTGTAAGAAGATGCTTCTAACCTTTCCTCCCCCGCCTCCCCCAAACTTAATCATGTTCACTCCCACTCACCCTTCAGGTCTTCACTTAAATGTCACATCCTCAGACAGTCCTTTCCTGAACACCCAAAGCAAAAACTGCATCACCCCATTACTCTCTCTGATAGCACAGTACTTTCCTTTCATCCCATTCTCTGAATTTATCACTATGTGTTTTTGTGTTTATATATTCATGTCTTTCCCATTAGACTGTAAGCTTCATGAGAGTAGAGACCAGAGCTGGTAATGCTTATCCCTGTACCCTCAAAGCCTAAAACAGCATCTTTGTCATTAAACAACAATGAGTATGTGTTGAATAATGAAACGAATGGTGGTTCCCTTCTCCACAAACACTCCCACCCCCCACAAACACCTTACCAATCTCTACTATGTCAATTTATTTCATTATACCAGTTGCTCACTGCTAAACTATGTGCTCTTGGAAGACAAAAACTGTCTTCCTTTCTATAAAGTAATACTTACATATGAAGTCATACCTACTCCCGCCCCCCAATACACAGGATCCCGAACACGGCAGATTTCTGTTCTTTTGAATGACTGAAAACATGAAGGAAGCAATTGCTGGACGGGCAGCATACCTTGCCACTGAGGCTCTAGGGTGATCCTATTTCTTGCATAAACCCTTTATTCCTGGCTCTTAGTAATGGTCTCAAGACGATACCAAAATCTAGCTGAAAAGTGAAAACATGCTCTCGATGTTTTCATTTTCAGAAGCCAAACATCCGGATCGTTAGACACATGAGAACAACTAAGTGTCTCTTCATTGAGCTGTCTGACATCTTGGTTCGTCCTGAGTCTAATGAAAAAAACAAAATGAATGCTTTGCCCCTCCACCACCAATACAACTAAATAAATATAAATAATTTTAAAGAAAACTAAATAAATAATAACTGTGATTAAAGCCCACATTTTCCGTGCACCATAATCTTTGCACATTTCGGAGAGCCCTGGTTTACACAGAGACAACTGTTATGTGGGAATATCAGACAGTTTGTTTTCAACTGCAAATAAGAAACCAACTAAAAGCAGCTTACATATCAATAATTTTATTATAGCACATAAAGGAAAGTCCAGAGTTTGGCTAATTTGGCAGCTCAGCAGCATTAACAAAGACCCAGTTCTTTCTACCTTTCTGCTCTGCCTTTCTTAAGAAACATCTTCCTCATAGTTTCAAAGTGGCAAGAATAATTCCAGGTGTTCCATACACCACAAGTAGCATCCTGTAAGGAAGAATGCACCTCTTTAAATGTGCAAATAAAACTTTAGCACACTTCCCCTTCCCAGCTGACTCCTTCCCAAGTCCTATAGACCAAGACTGGGTCATATGGCCAAGCTTAACCCAATTATTGGAAAGGGCAATAAGATTATCATGATTGTTTTAGATCAGTGGTTTTTAAGCTTTAATAGAGTCACCTAGAGGGTTTGTGAAAACACAGATTGCTGGGCTCTATTCCCAGAGTTTTTGATTCAGTAGATCTTGGGTACAGCCTGAACTTGTGTGGTTTTTTTTAAAGATTTTATTTATTTATTTATTTATTTGAGAGAGAGAGAACACAAGCAGGGGGAGCAGCAGAGGGAAGGGAGAAGCAGGCTCCCCGCTGAGCAGGGAGCCCGAAGCATGACTCGATCCCAGGACCCTGGGATCATGACCTGAGTCAAAGGCAGATGCTTAACCAGCTAAGCCACCCAGGCACCCCTGAACATGTGCTTTTTTAACAAGTCCCCAGGTGATATTGATACTGTTCATCCTCGGACCACATTTTGAGAACTTCTGACTTAGAACAATCATGATCTACCTACCAGGGATGGGGAGAGGGTCAAGTCTGTCAGGTATTGTGGTTGCTTGAGAGCTACAGAGAATTGTGGTTTCCTTTGCACGGAAGTGGGTGGTTGGCTGTAGAATGGCAATAGTAGGGTCTGCCACAGTGAAATGGAATGATAAGGGCTAGAAAGTACTGAGAACTTCATATGCACCAAAAATTGCTCTAAAAACAGAATATGCATTATTTAATTCTTCCAAATAATCCTTTGAGGTAGGTGTTTATTATGCCCACTTATAGATCAGAAAACTGAGAATCAGAAAGGCTCCATAAATTGCCCACAGTCACACTGCTAGTAAGTTCCGCAGCCGGGATTTAAACCGAGATCTGTGTGACCCCCACCACAGCCCATGCTCTTAGATACGATGCAATCTAGGGACTTGAGTTTGAATTCTGGACCTGCTGCTCTTCCATGACTCAGATCATAGAGGTTCTGGGGTCACCTACATAGGCCTGATTTCACCTTAGGAATGATCATAGTTTGATGGAAAATGAATGGTGTTTGGGAATCAGGCACAAAATTATGCTCAATACTTGTGTGGCTTGACAACCTTTTCATCTCTCCAACCTCAACTTCCTCCAAAACATAATGAGCATACTAATGCTTGTCTCCTAGAAAAATTGGAGCAAATATGTGGTAAAAATACTTTAGCTGTCCCGGCACATAGCAGGTAGTCATTCTGAGTAGCTCTCATTACTATTACTAGCTCTGTGACCTAGGACACTCATCTGTACAAAATAGTTAGGAAGACTATACAAGCTTTGAGAAAATGCCTTGTGCATTTGTTTATTTGAATAACATGCTGCATTACAGTTACATGTAGTTAAATGAGGGCCGCAATATGTGCTGGTGTAAGAAGGTAAAAATCATGCTGAGATTGGGAGGTGGGGGGAGGGGCAGAAGAAACTACTGGAAACACCAATAACTTCTGTATGGAAAAAGTCAAGCCCATTTTTCTTCCTGAAACAAACAGTGTCTCCTTCCTTTTATATGCCAATGACTCTGAACTGAAATTATTGAAAAAGAATGATACCTCTGACCTCAGCACACAGATATAATCACCTCCCCAGCTCATTTCATGACAACACCCAGAAGGGACTACCTGCAAGTAAAAGGACTAAAAGTTTGGTGTTTCAGAGACTCTGAGAGGCCTGCCCTGAGGGATAACCCTATCTCAAAGAGTGTCCCCCCACACCTATGCCCATCATTACTCTTAATTCCCTTTCTGGTTGTATTTCTTCAGAGAACTTACTGCTATCTGAAATCACTATGTTGGTTTACTTTTGTCTGCCCACAGGAAGGTGAACTCCAAGAAGGGAAAAACTTTGTCTGTCTTGGTCACTGGTTTGTCCTCAATCCCAGAACAGTCCCTGGTGTATAGTAGTTACTAATTAGATATGTGTTGAATGAACCAACAAATAAATACATGAATGGATATTTAAATAACGGAAACAAGCACGTCTCCCTATCAATACTGGAATTTTCATTGGGTATGAGACAGAAACCAATCATCCTAATGATATATGCACTATTTCTCCAAGGAGCAAATACAAATGAAAGGACTATGAAAACTATTATCCACCTAGCTGACATGAGGGCCTGAACTCCACGCTGAGATTAAGATGAGTCTAAACATGACCTTGAGGAGCCTCACGTGATGGGCCAAAACACCTCTAAGGACAGAACATGGCCTCAGGTAAGAGAACATTGAGACCTATAAGAAAGATCCCAGAACAAACCAGGGAGTATTTCTGAGGCTAGCCTGGTTCTGCCTCCCAGCATGTCCTATCACCATGGTCTCATAACTGTGTTGTAGAGAGAGGGGACTAAAGTAAAAACCACAAGGGAACAGAATGGATTCCACAGTTGGAGCAGTGGACAACCAGCATCCACATCTGGAATTGGAAATGTCAGAAATGGTATGATATCAAACGTAGGCAGTACCCTGGTACCTTTAGAGGCATTCCCTTCATAAGGTAGTAGGCAAAACCTTCAGTTGATTTTGGCAGCATGGTCAAGTCAGCCACACCTTGGTGGATATCACCAGTGGTGACTTGAGTAGTCATCTATGACATGATGGCCATGATATCAAAGACATCACCTAAGCTGACTAGAAAAGAAAAAAAATGGTGGAACCAGATGGTAACTGAGAGGATTAGTGCATGAGTACACATCAAATAGCACAGAATCTGGAACCCTAGAATGATATGAGAAATTTAAGAGGGACTAAAGAAGAAAAACACTGTTTTATAGCTGTTGTCATGACCCTCTTTTATAGAAAGTCTTCTTTTTATAGTTTTCATCACCAAAGAATGATATTCTTTTTTTTTCTTTAAAAAGTAACCCAAATAAAACTGGGCCATCTTCTCCTCTCACCTTGAATCCAATCTCAACACACTGGTAAATTAGAAAAACTCTTGCATATCCACAAATCTGATTGTAAGAGCAACAAATGGAAACGGGATGCTTTTATGGAAATTTTTAAGGGATTCAGTGATAGGTGTGACACTTTTTATCCCCAATCAAAACTTCCTTAAAATTGCTTATACAAATAGTTTTTCCCCACCCCCAATTCCCGCCAGCAGTCACTGAAATCCTCCCATACTCCTCTAGGTTCTTTCTTGTCTCAACAGCTCCTTAGACCTCATCAATCCCATCATTATTATACCCAGCTCTCTGTCCTTGCCATGTCTATCACTTACTGCACTCATCACCACAAGGGCTGAGTAATCTTACCCTAAGAAGGGAGTGGAATGTCAGCACTTAGGATCATTTTTTCCTCTATCACAGAAACCAAAACCAGAAAATATAATTTTAAGTTAGAAGAGAGTAAAAAATTAAACTCTAATAATGTACTTACAAATAATAAATGCATTTTCACGAGAGATATCATGAAAAGAAGAAGAAAATTGATGAAGAGAAATAACAGGATACCTTGAAACCATAAATATAAAATATCTGAAATCTACATCAAAAGAAAAAAGCTTTTTTTAATTTATATAGATTGGGAAAAGAAGAAACAACATATTGCAGAATAATCAAAATAAATGCACTAGATTTACATAATTTACAGTCCTTTTGTTAGCTAAGGGTATAAAATATGTTACATACTCTAACTGGATTGCTCACAAAATTGTTTTTTTCCTCCATGCTCCCAGTCTAATTTGACCACACCCTACTTTTTCCAGTCCGATTTATATCACTTACTCTAGGTTCCAATCAGCGTATGCTTAATTGGTCTTAGTTTCTGGGCTATTCACGCAATTTCTGCTTCTTCAGATGTTTCACTTTTAAATCATCTGATGGTTTTATCATTGCTGAAAACTTATCTTAGTTTATTCATCGTTTTGAATTTTTCCGAAAGATAAAATGTACCCGAAGAGAAAAAAGCATTTTCTTCATTTTTCATTTTTCTTTCCTTTATCTCCTTTCAGGTCTTTGTGCTTCTATTTCAGGGTACTAAAAGTTGCAACTAGGTTTTTGTGAAATGACTGAACTTAACCCCACATTATCACAGGAAAATAACTAGTCATAAGACAGCAGTGGCCTACATGGTATAATTTGAGACTATTGAAAGTTCTTTCACAAAAATCTTCACTAACCTGCCCTATGACCTTAAATTCCTATTATGTAAAAGTAAATCCTTTTAGGTAGAAGCTTTGGGTTTTCTGTTAAAATGAAACTGTCCATGGAAGAGATAATATTTCACTTCTCTGCTCAAAAATCACCCATTGACTCCCCATTGGCTACCAAATAAATGCCAAGTTCTTCATCTGGTCACCCACATCTCTCAGAGATGAGCTACCTACCTTCTCAACATCATCCCCACACCCTCCAGAAACTTACTACCCAACATGACCACTGCACTCACATTCTCTGAGCATGTCCAGTACATTCCTTTCTCTAGGCCTTAGCTTTTAATGTGCTCCAAGCATGTTCCCTCTCTGTTTAATTATGTGTACTTATCAATAGCCTACCTTTAGCGTATGGTCTATAGCACTTAAATTCTACCTTGATTATAATTAATTTTTAAAAATCTTCCTGATTTAGTAAGGCCTTCTCTGATTTAAAGAAATCAAATTTAGGGGCACCTGGGTGGTTCAGTCAGTTAAGCATCTGCCTTCAGCTCAGGTCATGATCCCAGAGTCCTGGGATCAAGCCCAGCATCGGGTTCCCTGCTCAGCGGGGAGCCTGCTTCTCCCTCTCCCACTGTCTGCCGCTCCCCCTGCTTGTGCTCTCTCTGTCAAATAAATAAAATCTTAAAAAAAAAAAAAAGAAATCCAATTTATCCACTCATTCAATAAATATTTATTTAATGCCTATCATGTGCCAAATTCTAGAAGTTGAGGAGGAAATAGTGAAAAAAGAAGGAAAAGACAAACCGTTCAAGCTCAGTTAAGCAGAAACAGGGGAGTCTAGTATGTCTTGGCTCAGGTAACTTAAAAAACTAAATTTGGTTTCAATCACAACTGGATCTAGGGATGTCTTCAGAAATAAATCTCTCTCTCTCTCTCTCTCTCTGTGTCTCTGTCTCTTTATCTCCCCACCTCTCCCGCCCCCTACCCTTATCTTAATTCTGCTTTTCTTGGATATGCTTCACTCTCTGGGCAGGATTTCTTCACAGAGAGATAGAAATGGCCACTGGCAGTATTATGCTTGTATCACCCAAAAGGCAATAATGTCAAAGAAAAGAGTGCTTCTTTCCCGGGGAAAGGGTATTTTGGGGATCTGCTAAGGGGAAGTTGAGCCAGGGATACATTTAGCTTGAGCTTTTCTGTGTCTATCAGTCGCTTTCATGTATATTTCAAGTCATTTCTAGCCACCCTGGTATAGGAATGGTTTTCCAGGAGGAATCCTATCACCGACTGAGCTAACTCATTCCGTTTTACAACACAAAGATGCAGGGCCAGAGGTCATATCATGACATGAAAGTGAGCAACACTGGAGGTATGTAGGTAGTAGAGAAGCCAGGTCTGAAGCTTACAGAGTCATAGTTAGTCTATGGAAAACACTTCCAATCATATACATGTAAAACTGTAAGCAGAAAATTTGGTTTTGTTGATGTCTAGTCAAAATATGCACTCCCTAACACAGTGCATGTAATTATAAAATATCTCCCCCACCCCTTGATAGAGATAGGCAAAATCAAACATATCAGAATTGCTGTGTGGCAGGGGCCCAAACCCATAGCCGCACCACAGGTTCTGTGTTTGAAGCTGCATGCTTTATGCACCCCAGTGTGTCATGTCCTTAACACATCTGACCCCTCTTGCCCTGATGAAAAAGGTAGTTCCAGGTAAAATTTTGCAAAATTGCCAAAAACACAGAAAAATGGCCCGAAGAAACAAGTGTCTTTTCCACATACTCCCTCATTGAAAAGTCAATGAATATAGTAAAAGAGTAACTTGGTTACATAATTGTCTCTGTTATCCACTGCTGACTCGCAAATTAACCTGTATTAGTTTGCTAGGGCTGCCATAACAAATTACCACAAACTAGGTGGGTTAAAACAACAAAAAATGTATTCTCTCATAGCCCTGGAGGTCCTTAGGCCTCAGTTCCTCAGCACATGGGCTTGGTTCCATGGGCTACCTGAGTTTCTTCACAACATGGAAGCTGGCTTCCCCCAGAGTAGTGATTTAGAGAGAGAGAGAGAATATGAGCAAGGGAATAAGAGGTACCCAAGACAGAAACTGCAATTTTTTATAACCTAATGTCAAAAGTGACACACCAGGGGTGCCTGGGTGGCTCAGTCATTAAGTGTCTGCCTTGGGCTCAGGTCATGATCCCAGGGTCCTGGGATTGAGCCCTGCATCGGGCTCCCTGCTCCGCGGGAAGCCTGCTTCTCCCTCTCCCATTCCCCGTTTGTGTTCCCTCTCTCGCTGTGTCTCTCTCTGTCAAATAAATAAAAATCTTAAAAAAAAAAAAGTGACACACCATTATTTATGCTGCATGCTATTGGTACCACAGACCAACTCTGGCACAGTGTGGGAGGAGACGACACAAATATGTGAAAACCAGGGGGCTGGGATCCTTGGGGGCCATCTTGGGAGGCTGTCTACCTCCGTAACAATGCACCTCAGTACCTCATGATAGCAATTTTTAGCTGTTTCTAAATTGTTCCATTGTATGCCTTAATTTCAGATTAATTTTGCATTTTATTCAGAATTATTAATGATTCTAAATTGTAAAAGTATTATAGAAGTGTGTCATAAAGTTAATTGCTAAAACAGACCCAAAAATGTAGGAGATGCTCACCATACTCCCCGGCAGGCCTGCTGCTAACTTCTGTGGACCCAGACTGGATGTGTCTTGACACTTCTTTGCATACTTCTTAGACCAAGAAGAGCATCTGAACCTTTCCAGTTTCAAAACCAGCGAGCTCAACTGGTCATGCAGCAGAGCCATGAGAGGGAACATACACAAGGGGGACATGGTGATGGGAATTTGGGGGAGTGATATGACAGGATCCAAGAGCCACCTCAAAGCAGTTAAGAAGTGCTGGGGTAACTGTGGAATCCCTGGAGCCCTAGGAGTGGGGGGAGAAGGACCTAAAAACGAAAATTGGTAATATGTGCCACCATTTTCCAGGGTTGACTTTGTAAGGCTGGTATTCTTGGTATTCTAGAGGTAGTGTGTTTTCTACTAGATTCTATGTCTTGACATCTGGTAGACTCAGCTACACAGTGTCTGAGGTTAAGGTCATGTGACTTAATCAGCCAGACTTTCCCTAGTCACAGGCAAAAGAAAGACACATTATGGAGCTTTAAAAATAAAGTATATAACCCCACCAAAGTCACAAAACATGAATGTTAACAATTCATGAGTACCATTTGCACACATTTTAAAGGTTGCACTGTAAAGAAGACAGTTAATAAATTGTGAACACTTAGGCACAAGTGAAGCAGCTGTCTCAGCTTCCACAACTGCTATTAGCACTGCTTCAATTTCCTCTGGATCTTTAACATCTGGGCCCCAAACTCCTACTCACTGGCTTCTCAGTGACGTGCAGTCTGCAGTTCTTAGTTAATTACAGTAAACTGGCAGTGATTGCCCTTAGGAAAGAATTTCATTTGTGCCTACGTAGGGCTAATCCCAGAAAAATCCGTACATTTCCAAACCTTCTCTGCTCTAAAGAAAACAGCTTTGGGGTTTACTAAGCTTTCTCTGTAGAATGCTTACAAGTATCCTCTAAGCAACCCTAGGTAACCTTCCCTCTTTTCATCTAGGGGAAGAGCTAGTTGTACAAAGCACCCCAAAACCCAGTGCTGTGATGACATACCACTCCACTGAAATCTCCAGCCCACCACAGTCGTCCCCAGCAGAGCTAGAAAGTAATGCACCCAATGTTAAAGAAACTGTAATGTTGCAGCCATTTCCATGGTTACTCTTACAAAGTGAGAAGGAAGCTGGTGGTGGAGCCCAGTCACAGGAGCCTATGTGCTCCAGCAGGTGCCTGGCCTCCAGGAGCTCAACAGCCAGACTTGAGGCTTTCAATGGAGGCTTTTGTTATCTTAGACCCTCCTGGCTGAAGCTGGCTTCTTGGCTCCCTGGGGCCATGTGCACCCCCTTCACCCCCCACCCCCCACCCCCCAGAGGCTGGGAGAGTAAAAGGTGAACAACCCATCAGTTCCTCTCCCTCTCTCATTCCAGCACTCCCCACCCCATGTGAGCAACTGGATGATAAGAGCTAGCTTTTTTTGGATGCTTACTTCGTGCCAGGAACCCCGTCTAAGTATTTTTCAGGTATCTCTTACTTAAGAGATGACGCCTTGGTGTAAAGAGCACAGATTTGAATCAGATTGCCTGAGTTCAAGTCCTGCTCTCTCACTTCCTTGCTGTGTGGCCTTGGATAAATTGCTTAATCTCTCAGTCTTGGTTTCTTCATCTCTAGAATGAGTTAATAATACCCACACCTCAAGGGTCCGCTGGGAGCATTAAATGAGAATATAGAGAGAAAATAACTATTGGCTATTAATACTATGTCTGGATTGAAGACAGTTATGATGAATTTTGATTTTCATGATTTGGAGTTTTTCTCTTCATGACATTTCAAGAAGTAAAACTGACATTCTGCTTTTTACTTATTCTCATAAAATGTGAAGAATTTCCAAATAGAACCTTTTCTTGAGAGACTCATGACCTAAACCAAATTAAATAACTAAAACTAAATATAGTTTTTACAGGCTATTTTGTTTAATGTTATGAATTTTAGAACACCAAAAAATTCTGCAAAGATTAGAATTCTGATATTGTCTACTCTATATTTCTCTACCTTGTGTTAGAATTAATTTATTTTTTTAAAGCTTTTATTTTTTTAAGATTTTATTTATTTATTTAATTGACAGAGAGGGAGAGACAGGGAGAGAGGGAACACAAGCAGGGGGAGGGGGAGAGGGAGAAGCAGGCTTCCCGCTGAGCAGAGAGCCCGATGCGGGGCTCCATCTCAGGTCCCTGGGATCATGACCTGAGCCGAAGGCAGTCACTTAACCAGCTGAGCCACCCAGGCACCCCTGTTATAATTAATTTAATGTTATAAGTGTTTGTAGGTTCAGAAAGCATATAGTTTTCTCTAAAGTAATCTGGCTAATATATTCTCTTATTATGCATATTAACTGACACTCTTTCCTTATTTATTTACCTGAAATTTCTTAGTAATTATCTTTATGTGTTAAAATTATAGT
>NC_138374.1:99661181-99695192 GCF_054177405.1 Leptonychotes weddellii | reverse complement strand
CGAAGGCAGACGCTTAATGACTGAGCCACCCAGGCGCCCCTCAAGTCAGTGTTTTACTTGGTAAACATGTCTGAGACCATGCATCCCTGGCTGCTAAGCACCATGGCGGACAGGGCTAGAAAGGTAACAGCTTTATTTTGAGCAGGGGGCAAAGACAAGGCAGCACTTTACAGCTACATTGTAACTAGATCCTGCATCCCCAATATGCCAATATTAACAACAAATCCAAATAACATGATGTGTTCATCTTACAGGTATTGTTACACTGATATTTTATGATGGTAAATAAGCAATTACACAATCACCACTCACACTCAAGTTCAGAGATGTCAGAAATGTTATTGAAGTACATATTCATCTATTAGGGCTTCAAAGATAAAGCCCAAACCAAAGTTGAATAGCATGTTCTGGCTAAATAACAAAGCCAAGGCGAAGCTGCAGTGTCTAACATTTTAGAATAGCCTATAGCCATGAAGAATGATACTTTAAAAAATAAAAATACCAGGAAAATGCTCATGATTGCATTAAGTACATAAGAAAACAGGACATATAGTTACATAAATAACATGCTCTAAATCATTTCCATATGGACTCTTCAGATCCTGAAGAATAGAGGCCCACTCTAGCTAGCACAGGTAAGAGAAGTTTGGCATAAGGATAAACATTGAACGATATGGATAATGTCCATGAAATCCAAAACTTAATGGAGCTAGTAAAGAGGAAGAAAAAATAGAGGAAGGGTAAATGTGCTCAATTCTTCATCTAACACATGGGGCTATTCATTACTAAAGTTGATTGAATGAGAAAAGGAGATTTGAAAAACATTTTTTTAAAGACTGAAAACAGGAAACCAACAGAACTACCAACTGCATTAAAAATTAGAAGGAGAAGAGGAGAATAGTGTAATACTCATGTCTGATAGGGGATAATCAATACATATACCTTAAAATAATCCATCAATAATGGTAAAGGACAAGTATACTACTTAGAAATAGAAAGGTAACTACCAAAAACACTAAAAACAAAGTCACTTGAAGATAGTTGCCTCCAGCGAGTGGGAATGGAGTAAGACAAACATTGTTGCTCCTTTTAAAGGCTTTCTACATGATCATTTTTTAATTCAAGGTTCATGTATTACCTGAATAAACATTTTTTAATGAAATGGCTGATTGTATTAGAGACATTATCTCCCTAGGACCTGTATAACTGCCTGGATGGTAAAGATGCAGCTTCCTTGGGCGCCTGGGTGGCTCAGTTGGTTAAGCGACTGCCTTCAGCTCAAGTCATGATCCCAGGGTCCTGGGATCGAGTCCCACATCGGGCTCCCTGCTCTGCGGGAAGCCTGCTTCTCCCTCTCCCACTCCCCCTGCTTGTGTTCCCTCTCTCGCTGTGTCTCTCTCTGTCAAATAAATAAGTAAAATCTTTAAAAAAAAAAAAAAAGATGCAACTTCCTCTCTCCACCCCCAGAAATCCCTGAGGTGAGAAGACCCACATCCATCCCCTATGCTCCCTTCTACTTGCTGTGTTAATTCTGATCATTGGCAAAAGTGGGAAACCTCCATTTGTATTCAAAAATCACATCCTTTCCTTTCCCCAAAGACAGTACAGTGAAATTGTTTCTCATTTACATTTTGAAACTCCCTCACATAATAATTCATTATTCTAGGAAAATGTGCATTATTTTATAAATATGAATGGCTTCAAAAAGCAAAGCATTAGTAAAAAATGTAATGTCCTTCCATGCCACATAAGTCAAATTCTGATAAGGCTGCATTAACATACTGATTAGTAATTTTTGCACATTAAAAATTTTATATAAATTTAATACCATTTTCAGCTTTTGTTTAATGAATATTTAATTCAGAAAGCTATGAAATAATAGGTAATTATAGCTCTACAAGAACACATATTGACATGTAGTTTAAAAGACTGTGAAAGGTGCCTTGTGCTTGCAGTGAGTTTATAATTTAAACACAAAGAAAAACTTTAAGGTTGCCAATCAAATATTCATCAGAAGAAAGAATGCATGGAGGATCTCACTTCCTCCGGGCACGTATGCAAAGGAGATACTAAAGATAACACAGGAGCAGGTTTGCCTAAGACCTTGTGTAGGCAAAATTCCAAACACATCCAAAAAAGATGAAGGAAAAAGTTTCCCTAGCTTGAAAAAAGGCAACAGCATATAAGGGTCAGGTTGGTAATAGGGGCCTTAGAAGTAGGAACAAATGGGCAAGCCCAAGAATTTTATTTGAATTTTATTTCCCCACCACTTCTTTTCATTTTTTTCTTAACATGAACTATCCTCTACCATTTTCAACCATGATTCACAATGGAGCCCAGGTCCCTCTTGCTGTCCTTAAGAAACTCGGTGATTCTAATGTGTAGGGACTTAATGCATTCTCTCTGCTGGAGGGGGGCTTACATTTTAAGAGCCCACACAGGTTTAAAACATGTATGCCCTATCACTCCAATAGGTGTTCACCTTTTCTCGCAGAGTTTGGCCAGGTTTCAAAATGAAAATTTTAGAGTCCTTCCAGTAACTCTGTCCCCTACCTTATAGAGAAAGTCCCTAGGCCAGTAGATCTCAAATTCTAACTTGCTTAAGAATTTTCTGGAATGCTAAAACTAACCGGTCCCATTCCCTGATATTCCAAGATTCTGAGTCAGCCCCAGAAAGCTGTATTTTTCACCAACATTATAAGCAATTCTGATGTAACCCATCCCCTAGCCCACAGTTAAAATGCATGCATTGCACTGAAAGACTGAAGAGTTAGAGAAACCTTCACTTCCCACCATTGCAAGGAAATCAACCAGGGCAGGTTTTCTGAAGATTTTCTCTGACCTGCATTCTTTTTTTTTTTTTAAAGATTTTATTCATTTATTTGACAGAGAGATAGCGAGAACAGGAACACAAGCAGGGGGAGTGGGAGAGGGAGAAGCGGGCTTCCCGCCGAGCAGGGAGCCAGATGTGGGACTCGATCCCAGCACCCTGGGATCATGACCTGAGCCGAAGGCAGACGCTTAACGACTGAGCCACCCAGGCGCCCATCTCTGACCTGCATTCTATCTTCTTGTCCTCACCCATGACTTGCTTCTAAAAATTCTCAAGGATCTTTCACTGTCCTTTCCTTCCCAAGCACGGACATGGGACATGGGCACTAATCCACCAGCCCCCTGGTAGCTCCTTCAGCACTCACTCAGAAACATCTGCAGGCCCTGAAGGTTTAGGTAGAAATGAGCCCAGTAATCCTGCATCTTCAGGCCTCACAAGCCTAGCTGTGCAAAGAGACCTGGCTCCACTCTTGTATTTTTAATTTCTCCAATTTGCTGCCTATTGGTTGACTGACTGGCAGTTGGATTCCTTCCTATTTCTTATTTACCTGATATTATAAAATAATTCCGCTTTGCCTTTTCCCCAAGCCCTGTGTCACGCATGTGTGTCCATCCTGCCCCAAAGGAAATAGGATAAACCCCCTAGCTATAATTAAAATGTTTCCTTAGAGCTAGAAAAGATGGAAAAGTCTTCCAAATCAAGATTCTTGCAATCACTGCTGAAAAAAATTTCACAATCTACTTTTTTCTCAAAAGCCAATCCCAACTAAAGCAACATTACTCACCTCAACGTTACAGTGAGCACAAACACAATTGAAACTGCATTGCAGTCCTCAGCAAGGGTCACTTTGGGTGGTCTAGCTCTAGCTCAAGGTTAAGGGCTTATGATTTAAATGAAAAAATTTACAAATCATCACAGAGTACTTGGGAATGTCCTTAGGCCTCCAGTGTTCTACAGATCACAGTTTTAAAAACACCAGTATAATAGAACTCTTGTTACTGCCACTTGTTACCTATGTGACCTTGTTTGTGGCACCTAATTTCTGAGCCTCACCTACAACTAAAGATTGCTCAGTAGAAGGCAGCCAGTAATAGTACAGTATGGAGGATGGACTGCACTGGGAGAGACTAAAGTCTTGAAGACCAGATAGAAAATTATTGCAATGGCCCAGGCATGGCAGATAATGAATGGGACTAAGTCACTGGCAGTGGTAATGAAAAGGGGTATTGACAAAGTTAGAAGGCTAACTTAGAAAGAACCAACATCAGTGATCAACTGGGTATCTCCCCCAGCTAAGCTCCCCAGATGTTGTTTGGTGTTCTGTGAAAACTATGATTCCATCTTCCCAAAAAATGTGGGAAACTCTGCTATAAAATAAGCAGAACAATCCTCACATATCTTATTCCAGAATAATATTTGCTAGATCTATAACTACTAATCCAAATGAAATGAAAAGTGAAAGTCCGTCTAATTCTCTCTTTCTCTCTTTCCCTTGCCCTCTCTTTCTTCCTCCCTCTCTTCCTCCCCCTCTACACACACACACACACACACACACACACACACACTTAATCAGCACTATAACAGTACTTTGGCTATCTAATGCTCTTAATCTTCGTTTAGGCTGCTACATTCCAGTGCCTCAATCAGGACCTATCCAAAAGCAGGTATTAAGTAAATATTTCTTGAATGAATAAATGAACAATGAACAAATAAGTAAACAAGTAGATGGTGGAATTTTAAGAGCCTGGAAAGTACACATATCATCACTCCAAATTCTTTCTCCTGATGGCTGTTAAAATTTCATCAACAGAATTTAAATCCTTTGGCCAAAATCTTTCAGGAGGATGCACCCGGCTTGCTCCGTTGGTAGAACATGCAACTCTTGAACTCTGGGTTGTGAGTTCAAGCCCCATTATTAGGTGGAAGCCTACTTTTTTTTTTTTTTTTTAGATTTTTTATTTATTTGACAGGGAGAGATAGCGAGAGCAGGAACACAAGCAGGGGGAGTGGGAGAGGGAGAAGCAGGCTTCCCGCCGAGCAGGGAGCCCGACGCGGGACTCGATCCCAGGACCCCGGAATCATGACCTGAGCCGAAGGCAGATGTTTAACAACTGAGCCACCCAGGCGCCCGGGAAGCCTACTTTTAAAAAATGGGAAAAAAATCTCTCAGGAGAAGATATGGCTTCAGCAAAAGATTTCTCAGACTTATCAAGATGGCAGAGAACTTAAGAGTAATGATGGTCATTGTGAAGCACCTAAGAAATAATCATTTTAATAATTATTATATTAGTGATATAATAATTTAATAATTATTATTTTAATAATAAATAATTTTATTATTAGGAACTGAATGTTATATGTTAGTAATGATTGACAAATAGGAACATGCTATTATAGAACAAGGAATGGCTGATTGAGTAGAAGTTCCTGGAAGATTCTTTCAAGACAAAAGTAAGTTGGCAGCCACAGTAAAAAGATTCAAGGGTCCTTCACCTTGGCAACTCCAAAGATGATTTCTTGTGGCACATGCCTCAGGTAGAGTCCTGGCTAGAAAGCCAAATATTATTGTGAAGTGAATCACAAAGTGAAGCCATCACAGCTTAATACAACCAAGTTGAAAGGTCACTTTGGGAAATTAAAATATCCAATGTATGAGACTTTTAAGAAACCTGAACACAGAAGCAGGTGTATTTCATGGTTCCATAGCCTTCTCTGTGAAAAAGGATTTCAATGTCAAAAGTTTGAGTGAGGTGGATGGATTTCAAAACAGAGGACACAAGGATATCTGAATGCTGTATTTATAGGCAGTGACTCCACATAGTCTCTGATACATGTGTTATACAGGGTTTTCTGTTAATTAAATCTCAACACAATTTTGTAGCAAGATTATTCATCCTTTGTTTCAGATATTTCCAGGTTTGTTGGGTAAGAAATGATATGCCATGCTCAAGGGTCACCTGGCTGGCTTAGTCGGTAGAGTATGCAACTCTTGATCTCAAGCTCCATGTTGGATGTAGAGATTACTTTAAAAAATAATAAAATCTTTTTAGAAATAAGGAAAGAGTGATGTGCCATGCACCATATTCCAGGAAATTAATTGCCTAGGGGAATTCATTAAAGATTGCAGAATTTTGATGCTGCATTTTAATATCCATTTGCTATATATTCATTGACTTTGATGACTGCTAGAACTTGTTAGCTCACACAGGGCATCAGGTTTCAAAAGCCCAAGGAATTTTGACAGGGTAAGACAAATATAGGCAGCAGGTAAGAGCTAAGCGAGGAGTGGGATTTGGGCCCAGATATAAGTTTGGCCAGGACAGGACTAGGACAGTACATTGGAACAACTCACCCATTTCTCAACTCTGAAGGCACACTGGAGCATGGGGAGACCAGGGACAGCTTGAGGACTGAGGAAGAAAAGCAAATAGAACTAAGGATGATGTCGAGGACTACCCAGGGTTCAAGTGAAAAGAAGAGTAATGAAAAAAGACTCAGGCAGATCCACCTCCAGTACCCAGTGTTCATCTATACTGTGTAATAAAATTAGGAATATATGCAGACACAACATCAACAGACTAACAGAGGCCCCTGAAGCCAATAGTATTCTGTTAAATGGTATGGCCAAAACAAAAGATACAGCTTGGATGACAAAATTATTTATTCCGGCTTCAGATGTGGGTAAACAAAAAGCAGGTCAGTCACAATATGATCTAATACTCTACACTCATAGATGGGTACTGATTGGCTGGAAGCTGAAGAACTCAATTATAATGATGATAGTTATGATTTTCAATGCCTAGTGTTACAATACCTGTAGCAAAAAAAAACTTTATGAAGTCTAAACACTCCACCTCAGAAGAGGGTAATACTTTCCAGATAAAAAATTGGAAGATTCTCATCAATAAGCCAAAGGAAAAAATAACTGAAGGGATCTTGGACTTGTTACAGACGTTATTTTCAATATCCTGATGTTCCTACAATCTTCTTTGACTTTGTAGTTGATCCAAATACTTTTCTACACATCTTTATGTTGTCTTATTTTAAGGTATGGTTTTATAAGAATTAGGCTTGACCAAGATGATCTTTCTGTAATAGAATCTACTAATATTAACTAAGGAGGTAAGGGAATTGACCTAAATACCCAAGTTAGGAACCAAAGAGCCATAACTTTGCACTGTCAGCACTCTGAGGATATTGGGAAATTCAGAGCCCATGATCATGGTCAAGTCAATAAAAGGCTGGGATTTATTGCAAGTTGAACTTAGTATTTTTTTTTTAAAGATTTTATTTATTTATTTGAGAGAGAGCACATGAGACGGGGGAGGGTCAGAGGGAGAAGCAGACTCCCTGCTGAGCAGGGAGCCCGATGCGGGACTCGATCCGGGGACTCCAGGATCATGACCTGAGCCGAAGGCAGTCGCTTAACCAACTGAACCACCCAGGCGCCCGAACTTAGTATTTTTTAAGGCAATGGTGTCTACGGAAATATGTGAACCACTAATATGCTAATATGAGCTACATATGTAAATTTAAATTTTCTAGTAGCCACATTAAAACAGGTAAAAAGAAACAGGTGAAATTAATTTGTATATTTTAACACAATATAGCCAAAAATATTATCATTTCAACATATACTCAATATTTTAAAGTTATTAATAGTATATTTTACATTCTCTTTTGTTATAATAAGCTGTTGAAATTTGGTATATACTTTACACTAACAACACATCTCAATTCTGACTATCCCCATTTCAAGTGCTCAATAGCCCCATGTGACTAGTCACTGCTATACAGGGCAGCACAATCCTAAGATCTAAAATGGATAGTAAAATTCAAATAGGAAAAAAAAACACTTAATGAATATATTGTATGATGAATCAAAATTCCAAAAATAACATATATTATATTACATTATTTATAGATTATAATCATCTGTAACTAAAGTCATTGCAATACATATTTTTTTAAGAAAATAAAGTGGGTTTTTTTCATCTCCAAGAAAATATATTCATTAGTTAATTTTTATGCTAAAATGCTTCAATTCAATAGAATTTGAAAACCAATGCTCTGGGAAAATATGGATCATTTACTACTCTGAAAAAAATAAAAGGCCTGAGAGCAAATTTTATAAGGTCAGGGTGGGAGAGAAGGAAGAGGGTAGGAGAAGGAAGGAGGGGAGAGCATGGCGCCATGCCCCCGACAGAGAGAAGACCCAGTGGGAGGAGGTGGGAGGGTGCTTTATCTCCATTGCATTTTTACCAATAACCAGTCCTGATACTGAATAAATTTATGCCTCTGTACAGCTCTATTACACCCAGTTTGCAACTACTTCTTACTCTGGCTCTCTCTTTTCTATATTCACAGGAGACACACCTTGCAAAGACATGGCTCATCTATTTATTCTGACCAGCTTCACAATGGATACTGATCACCAGGGCCTGCCCCACATAAAAGCTTTGGCAGTGACCTACAAAGGGCCTTTCTGCCCCAAAATGCCTCCTCCAGTTCCCACTGTGATGCCTGAAATCTACAAAGAGCTTTTCCTGTGGGTTAGGAGAGTGTTTCCCAAACTTCAACCATTTGATTATGTCTGTCATTGTTTCTTCCAGATCTGCATAGAACCTACGTATAACTTATTTAACATATTTTCTTTAAATTAACTCTCTTTTTTATAAAAATAAATTCATTAAGGAAACTCCCAAAAAGCAAAACCTATACAATTTGCCATAAATACTCTAAAGATAACAAAAACCATGATTAACATTTTTTTTAAAGACTTTATTTATTTATTTGACAGAGAGAGACACAGCGAGAGAGGGAACCCAAGCAGGGTGGGTGGGAGAGGGAGAAGCAGGCTTCCTGTGAAGCAGGGAGCCCGATGCGGGGCTCGATCCCAGGACCCTGGGATCATGACCTGAGCCGAAGGCAGACGCTTAACAATTGAGCCACCCAGGCGCCCCACCATGATTAACATTTTAAATGGTCACACATGTAACCCCTGAAATCCCTTTGCCTACCACCAGTGGTAAAATGACCACTAATTAGGAAATACTGGGTTAAGTATTTCCAAATACTTAAAAAGGCGACTGACTGCGAAAACATAAATATCATAGAACAGATGGGTAGCATTCACAGATATCTATGAAAACTGCTTGAGCAGGAAACAGAGTTTAGGTTAGTGTTCTCATCTTTATTGTGCATAAGAATCACCTGGGAAGCTTATTTAAAATATAGGTTTCTGGGTCCCACACCAGATTTCATAGAGTTAGCAAAACTGGGTTGGGCCTAAATATTTGCATTTTTATCAAGCTCTTCAGGTGATTGATTAGGACTTAGTTGGTCAGCAAATCATGCTCCTAGAACCCTAGGACACAGCACTGCTACCCAGTAAGAGATGTAAAGCTATGCCATGGAGTACAACACCCTGGGATAGAGGCAGGACACCAATATAGAAGAGATGCATGGGGAGAGAAGAGGGATGTGAACATCAGCTCCATCAATTCCGCTATTTTGTGAAGGTACCTTCCCAGATGAACAGAGCTTAATGCAACAATCTATTTGCTTCAGCAGAAAGCCAGCAACAAAATTACTTTGCTAATTATAAATAAACTGGTTATATCAGCCCTAGATGGAATCTTTCTATGGGTATCTTGTTTTTCCTTCTCCTTCAGAACAGATAAAGGTTATGAGTTTATTATGTCTAGGGTTGAGAATCTATATAAAACTTCCAGTTAATCTTGAAAGTCTACATGAAAGATGTGAGATTTTAGGTTGGTGTGAAAAAGAGCGGTAGAGATTATGTGGTCAACCTTTTCCAGCAAAGTAGGATGAATTAAAATGGATTCTGGTGGAAATTATGTCATTCCTAACAAGAGCCCTCCAGGTAAAGGCTGCCTCAGTAAATGAATCAAGCGAGAAGCAGAAAAACACTCAGCAGAGGCTAGTCTGCAATTTGAGATGCATTCTGGTTTCCCTTTATCTCACAGCAAATACTACAGGTTGCTGTGTCCCCAGTGATCCCTGCCTCCTGGTATTCAGGCCCTCACATAATCCCCTCCCCTGCTGTGTGGGCTGAACCTTAGTGATTTGCCTCTTATTTGTAAAAGACAGCAGAAGTGATGGGACGGTCTATCTGTGATTAGGTTTTATAGAGGTGACTTCCATCTTGCTCACACTCTCTCTGGCTCTCCTTGCTTGCTGTGTCTAATGAAACAAAGTGCTGTGTTGTGAGATGCCGTGTGAAAGGCCCATACGGCAAGGGCCTTAGGGCAGTCTATTGGTACCCTCTCCGTTCTGGAGGCCAGAAGTCTGAAATCAGTTTCAGTGGGATATGATCAAGGTGACAACAGGGGTGTGCTACTTCTGAAGGCTCTAGGGGAGAATCTGTTCCTTGCCTCTTCCAACTTCTGGTGGCTACCGACATCCCTTGGCTTGTGCCTGCATCATTCCAGTCTCTGGCTCTGTGGTCACACTGCCTCCTTCTCTTCTGTGTCTAATCTCCCTCTGTGTCTCCCTAATAGGGATACTTCCGATGGCATTTAGGGTCCATCCACCCAGATAGTCCAGGATCATCTCCTCATCTCAAAAGCCTTAATCTCATCAATTGAAGCTTTACTGTATGGTAAATTTTATGTTATGTGTATTTTACCAGAATTAAAAACTGCTTTTTAACTTAAGTAATGTTCACAGATTCCAGAGATTAGGACCTCAGATCTTTGGGGGTCACCACTCAGCCCACCAAAGGTGGTCCCTAACCAACAACCAGGAGGGAACTGAGTTCAAGCCAATTCTTCCCCAGTGGAGCCTTGATATGACTGCAGCCCAGCGGAAGCCCTGAGTGGAGTCTCTGAGAGACTTGAGCCAAAGAACCCAGCCATGCATAGATTCCTGACCTAACTGTGAGATAATAAATACTTTCATAAGCAACTAGGTTTGAAGGTTGTTACCTGGCAGTGGATAACCAACAGTTGCTTTGTCAAGGCTCATAAAATGCCAATTTAGGGGGCATGTGGATGGCTCATGTCATGATCTCAGGGTCCTGGGATGGAGCCTACTGACAGGCTCCCTGTCCAGTGGGGAGTCTCTTGTCCCTCTGCCCACCCCCCCACTCATGTATGCACTTGCTCGCTTGCTCTCTCTCAAATAAAATCGTTTTTAAAAATGTCAATTTATTACACTGTATTCACATCTACCTAAGATGATAAGCCAAAACTATTTTATTAATTGAGTTGACCTGATATTGTGACAAGAGCACAAGCCATAGAATTAGAAAAAGCCCACTCACTGCATGACCTTGAGCAAGCTGCTTAACTTCCCTGGAATTTGTTTCCACTTGTGTTAGATGACAATAACAGTACTTACATGATAGTGTTGTTGATAATATTTAAGACACATATAAAGCACCTATTTCAGGATCTGGCATATAGTAAGTGCTCAAAAAATAGTAGCTTATACTATTTTTATATGCCTTAAGAAAAAATATATTTTAAAAAATAGAAATAAATTTTAGACTTATCATCTTAGATTTTTAAATAAAATTATAGTTTCTCCAAGGCCAATTATTTGGTATTACCTTAAAAAAAAGGGGGAGGTCATATGGGTGGCTCAGTGAGTTAAGCATCCAACTCTAGATTTCGGCTCAGGTCATGATCTCAGGGTCCTGGGATTGAGCCCCAAATCAGGCTCCCTGCTCAGGGAGAATCTGCTTCTCCCTCACCCTCTGCCCCTACCCCCCCTTGCACACACTCACTCACTCTCTAAAATAAATAAATCTTTTAAAAAATGTATAAAAGAATGTAACATCTCCTGTGACAACCTCTCCCATCTCCATGGACCATGGGTCAGCTATACTCTAGGCAAACTTTCTATGGTCAATCCTTTTGGAAACATTAAAAGTAGTTAATATAAAATATGGAATCAGGAAATGAGGGAATAGATAAATCAAGACCAAATTCTTTTGCTGAAGTCAGTGAACATTTATTGACGGAGAGAGCGAGGGAGATGATGCAAACACTTCAGAGTAAACTAATAAAAGACCTCGAGACCAAGTATGAGTCTGGGAAATAGTCCGGAGATGGATAGAAGGTCAATTTAGGTGGCTGGGGCAGAATGAAGAGGCTGTAATATCACTTGGAGAGCCAGGTAGACAGTTTTAGAAGCATTTGGTGGGGCAAGAGGCTGGAGGTTCCATGGCAAGGACACTGAAAGGTATGAAGGCTAGAGAATTAAGAGGACATTCTCTCTCTTTCATGGAAGGTTTGCTCTGGAGTCTCATCTCTGAACCCGATAAGCACTTAACCTCTGGTCTTTCCTCATCCCTGAAATAAGGAATCATACTGAATCATCTCCCGGGTCCCTTCTAGCTGACACTCACGGTTTCTGCCCACGTGAAAATGGATTATTCTGCCGCCTGTGTGCTGGAAGATACTCAGCTTTCAGGTGAACGATGAAATATGCTTGTTAGAGTCAGCTGCTGTTTTGCTTCTCTGCTCTTTCTCTAGTGTCAGCATGTTATTCCTCTTTAGGAAGAGAATCAGTGCTTAACACAGGAGAGAAAAACCAACTGAAAGTTGGCTTTCCAAGGGGCTTCTGCGCAGCCTGGTAAGACAATTTATCTTCTCCCTCTGCTGATAGTAATAGTCACTGGGGCACCTGACCTTGAGTACTGAGATGAAGGAACTGACGTGTTTTGGATGGGGGTATTAAGGCACTGGAAGTCACATACGTACACACACATTTTCTGGAATTTATGAGGAATTAGGTTTCTTTTTAAAGGTGAGAAAAAAGAACAACCCTAATTGTTCCTTTTCCAAGGTATTTTATATTTACTGGCTTTTTATTGTGCCAGAGATTATTATGAATGGGAAAAGGACATGCTGAGGATTTCCTTATGATTTCCATGTTTTCAGGCCTCCCCTTCTTCCATAAGTCTCTGGTGGGAATCTCAGCAGCCCTGGTATATGTGCAGAGGCACCGATGCTTCCTTTCCTTTTGGCCTTGACCTCTGACTCCTTGTACCTCCCTCCCAGTCACCCAGCCAGCGAGCAGCCAAGCATAGGCCACTCCTCCAGAAGCCCTTGCAGGTGCCAGCCAGTTACCTGGCAACAGTGAGAATCCTGCTAACAGGAGACAAAACAGCAGTGAAGACCAGAGAGAGCAGCTTCTCCCAGAATCTAAGAGACGGAAAAGGAAGGGAAGCAAATGGCTCTTTTAATCAATGGCTTTTTATCCCTGCCCACATTGTTATCCTGAATCTCCAACCCCCAATTTCTAGCACCACCTGGTAAGAATAGCCTCCAATTGGAGAGTTCAATGACAGCGACGTAATTCATATGAAATAGTCTACTTGGGAAGACTCAATAATCACCACTCCCTTCACCCCAGCTCAGGAACTAATCAACCCTAATTTCCACCTGTGCACACACTGTGTTCAATCCAAGGATGTATTCTGACCACCTAACTGTCTTTCATAATGGCATCCTAAACAGTGTACTGAGAGGCACTGACAAGCGATTACCTTACTTCTTGCCTCCCTGGCCATAATTCTACAATGAGAGGGGGAGTATAAGCATACCAGCTGCTAATAGCTGGCATTGACTGAACGCTTCCTCTGTTCCAGGCACTGCACTGAGCACTGCACACATACATATAGCTTCCCAAGCAGCCCTATGAAATCAACAGTATTATTATCTCCATTTTGCAGATAAGAAAACTGAGACTCAGAGTGACCAGTAGTCCAAGATCATACATCAGTTAAGAACAGGGTCAACCTTTGAACACTTATGTTCTCAAGGGTGAGAGATGGTAGGCTTTGCTAAGATGGAGCCTGTCAAGTAAGGCAGAGATGAAAATTGCCAAACTGTAAGAGTCAGCAGATAAAAATGAATTATGTTAAAGTCACCTGACAATGCTAAGAAAACCTTACTCCCTCAGTTAAAGTGGGATTGGGTAATAAGAGAGTCAGATCACAGTCCCTTTTAGCAGAGTCCTGGAAAACTACATATACACCCACAGGCCATGAAGGCTATAAATGCCAGCTTATTGGGAAGAAGACCTCTGAAGACCCTGTCATCCTCATCATTCTGTGACTGGAAGAGAAAAGCGATATGGCCCACGTGAGTCAACGCAAACACAATGGGATTTGGAGTGAGATGACCAGAATGTAAGTTCCAGCTTGGCTGTCCACTCACTTTGTGACCTCAAAGAAGTCAAGTCCATAAATATTTATTGTTCCTATGTCTTACACCAAATGCTGATTTAGGAGATGAGGATATAAGAATTACCAGACATAGGTCATGTTCTGAGGTGAGATCATGGGTTCATGGAACCAGAAGAATTATGAACAATTTCCCACATTTTTAAAAAAAATTTTTTTAAGTTATTATTTAAATTCCAGTTAGTTAACATACAATGTAATATTAGTTTCAGGTGTACAATTTAGTGATTCAACACTTCCATACAACAGCTGGTGCTCATCACAAGTCCCACATTTTTCTTATCCATGGACTGAGATGACTAATTGCAACTTCTGTTGTGAGCATCAAACAAGATAACGGTTGTGAAAAAACACTTACGGATGGCATAATATGTCATGCAAAATTAATGGTGATTTTTAGTGCTAAGATTGAGCTACTAAAGTAATTCACAGATATTACCATGATTATTACCTACATGACTTGACCCCTGCCAACCTCTCCAGCTTGATTTCTGACTAGCTCCCTGTCCCCTCTTCTTGGCCATACAGCCAATATTCCTGCCTTAGGGTCTTTGCACTGCTGGACATGTACTTATCTCATTTATCTGGATGGCTCATACTTTCATTTCATTCAGATCTCTGCTCAGTTATATTCCCCAGAGATGGCCTCCCAATTCACCTTGTCTAAAATAGAGAACATGTGTGTATACACACACAGAGATATACATATACATAAAACACACACATTATAACATGCACACAAAACCCACATGCATACATACAGATATGCTATACACTCAGACACACACACACATACACACGTGTCCAAACACAAATCACTATTTCCTTATCCTGCTTTATTTTAATGCATGGTACTATTTCTTCTTGAAATTATGTTTTTATATGTTTGTTCACATGTTTATTGCCTGACTCCCCCACTAGAATGCAAGCTCCATGAGGGCAGGGACTTAGTCTTGTTCAAGATTCTATTTTGAGTGCCCAGAGCACTAGCTCATAGCACAGCTCCATTATGATCCAGATATAATTCACATACCATACAATTCCCCTATTTAAAGCATAAAATTCAATGGTTTTTAGTATATTCACAGAGTTGTACAATCACCACCATCAATATCAGAACATTTTCATCACCTCAGAAAGAGATCCAATACTGGTTTACAGCCACTCCCCTTCCCCTTCCAAATCCCCCCCCCCCAAGGCCTACTAATCTACTTTCTGTTTTGAGAAGATTTGTCCATTCTGGACATTTCATATAAATGGGATCAAATAATATCTGGTCTTTCAAACATTAAATATTGATGAGTGAATGAAAAAAAAGTTAAATCCAATTTCTTGCCACACCCTGTAGATATTAATAACCCTCAGAAAATTTCCCTCCATGAGTTTCGAGCAATCTATTATCCAATATAGAAAATGAAGAATTCATTTGGCAAAAATACAGCAAAAATCTTATTTATTCATGGTGCATTTCTGGGTTTTATTGTGATGTTTTGACAGGAGTTGATCAGAAGCTTCTCTCTGCATTATCAACAGCAAAAAGGAAGGGCTGACAACAAACAAATACTTGAAACGAAATTCTGAGGGGTCTATTTATTTCCTTAAGAGACCAACTGTTTTCAAACACTGAATTACAAATGATTTAATTCTGATCTAAGGAGAGGCCAACAAGCCTGATGCTCTGATACGCTGATTACAAATCATTCTCTATTCATTAAAGCAGAACCTTGATCAGGCAACTTTGGTAGACATAACTCCATGCATCCATGGACTTGAAAGTCATAAAATGGCCTTTTATTATTTACAACCATTTCATAATTGACTTCATCAACCAAACCGGCTTTCCCCTTCAATTACTTTAAATCAGTGAGGTTTCAGTGCATAAATATGCTCTTCTCCAACTTACATTGTTAAACCAATTCTCGTATTCGATTCACGTAATCGAATGACATCAGCATCTAAGTCAAACCATGAGCTAAGTTCTTAGAATTGGAATGGAACTTCAGGTCATCAGGTATAACTTCTCACCCAGGGCTGGAATCCACGCCATGGCTTTGGCACATCATTGCTCAAGGTTTCCCCCCACCCCACACCATCATTCCAAACAACCTCAAGCGTTGTTCCTTAGAGTAAACTTCCCAAGTATCCTAATTTAAAGATTTTTTCCCACACATACATGACTATCTCCCTGCATCTACCTTCTTTTAGTCCAAGTTCTACACCCTAGGGTAATAGAGGGGCAGCCTATTTCTTTCTGCCCTGGGCAAGGGAGTCCCTCAAACATCTGAAGACAGCTTGCCTCCCTGGGGATTCTTCCTTGAGCTAAACACCCCCCAGCCCATCTTACACCTTGATTTGCAGGCCGTCTTGCTGCTGCACCCCCACACTACTGCCACCCACCCACCCACCTTTCTGATCACCCACCACTGACGAAATTCACTGCAGTCCTTCAGTACAAATCTGCCATGTGGGCATTTAATTACAGACTGCACGACGGAAAGGGGGCCACATTTAACATCCTGTTAAATGCAAACACAATAATATGAATTGTTGAGACTATCAGTGAAATCATCCACACTGAGGGACTTCTGCAGGCTTTTCAGGTTCATTTGTGGGCCAAGGACTGCTTTGAGCTAAAATGAGCAGATTTTCCCTTTGAACAAAGGACAATATCCATTCAGGAGGTTTGACCCCGCAGGTCCTACCTTCAGACACATGTAATTTCAACTGAAGTTATGAACTGAATCAGGAGAGCCAGAGCTATTTCAGCAGCCGTGAAAACAAAAGCAGTAATAGCGAGCTGCTGCCTCCCTTCAATCTGGAGCTTTCCCAAGCAGAAAAAAGTAAATTTCGGTGTGCTTCCCACCTAAAGATACCATACAGAGAATGTTGTGTGTTTTCACAAGTCCTTCCAGCGCTTAATCAGCGCTATAAGGGGAAGGAGCGCAAGCCTATTTTTGTCAGGACCACAGAGACTCTACCTCAGTGAGAACACCGCATCTCCTGCCACAACAGTCTGGGCTGAGCCACCTGATGGGACATTCTTGAGGGATTACCTTTCATCCTGGGCAACCACAGGAGTCAGCACATCAATCAGGCCTGCTCAGGGATGGCCACGGATTCCACGCCTTGACACAGGCTATCCACGGGTAGTTCCTTTCAGGCACAGCCTTTCCTGGCACAGGCAGCCTGCAGCCTCTGGGGATGTTTGGTCAGATGGGACAGGGGCAGCTTGGTCTCCTTCACTAGAATTTCCTCCCACTGTGCACCTCCAGCAGGGGGACTGACTGTGCCATGGTGACTGTGGAATGATGCTAAAGTCAGACCTGGGGATAATCCAAGTTGGCTGCCGCTGACTCATGAGGAGACTCTAGGCTGCCGCTGTTCTTCCATCAAGCGCCAGTGACTCAGTTGTTTAACTCTTGTGGCAAGACACCTGGAAGCTATTTATCTTTTTTACTAAGGAC
Organism: Leptonychotes weddellii; assembly: GCF_054177405.1. Classification (NCBI taxonomy): domain Eukaryota; kingdom Metazoa; phylum Chordata; class Mammalia; order Carnivora; family Phocidae; genus Leptonychotes; species Leptonychotes weddellii. The sequence goes on along the minus strand of NC_138374.1, from coordinate 99,677,677 downwards.
TCATTCACAACGTAAAAATGTAATAATGTTCATTTACCATCACTCCATTACCCTGAGCACCAGATTGCTGCTAATTCAATGTGGTGCTGATTCACTCCTCACATCACTGAGGCAACATTCTCCTGCAATAGCTATTTATGTCCTAGCACCATCTGAGATACCCTTCAGATACTTTCTGAAATGTTCAAGTCCCAGAGAGGCAGCCCGATCTGACGAGAACAGCTCTGGATGCGGGTCCAGGGAAAGCACGTCTGAAGGTCAGTCAGCCCTCCCGTGGCCACGACTGCCAGCTCCAGGGACACCTCCCCCTTATCCTCAAACTTGGGTCAGGACAAACTTCCTCAGATTAAGAGAGTCACAGCCCACCTCGGCTCTGGAGCAGTCCCTTGCTCACTGCAGGCAGGAAGAAGGTGGAGAGACACGTTGGTAGCTGAACATTTGCTAACATTTGCTTCAGACCCACCAGGGGCCTGGCATGAGAACTTGGTCACCCTGCATGGCCTCAAATTCCCCATCTTAAAATGAGGATATTTACCCCATATTGAGGGAAGGCAAATAAGTGACGGAATGAGGATAATTACATAGTAGTGGGGGGGTGGACACCTGATATGAAGCCATTAGAGGGGCAGTAGTTGAGCCTATTTATACAATGAGAGAGTCCTTGGGCTTGCTTTCCCCATCCTCTCTTGCAGAGGGCCCGAGGTCTCGGCTCAAAGAGTGATCATCAGGAAGAAAACAAGCCAAATGCTGTCCTTGCTTCCCGCCTCCATCCCAGGCATCCAGGTGAGAGCAATTGAAAAAATGCTTGTGGAGGACTTCAAACTCCTGAGAGACCAATGGTATATGAATAGAAAGTGTTATTATGTCACAAAACACCGGAGAATGGCTTCTCCGGAAGTCATCATCCACCAGACAGAGAATAGATGGAATCATTTCTTTTCCTTTCTTCTGATCTCTGGCTAACAGCTTCTTAGCCATTTAAGGAGGATTTAATCCACTAGTGGACTGTCCCCATTTGAGGACAGCAGGGCTAAAGTTAGTACTGACCTGAACACGACAACCACAAGGGGGAAGAGACCACAGTTTCTCTCTCTACTGCTGCAAACTACTCACCTGCCAGTTTGCACACCTGTTCCTTCCCCAGAGTTTGGGAGACAAAGTCTTCCGTCCGGGTCTCTCCTTTGAAATGCCTTCAAGCCAAGACAGGCTGAAAAAAACACCTCTATGGCCTTTCTCTCATCCCTGATTTTCACTGCTTTCCTTCAAGGGACCTACTCTTACTGGTCAGCACTGGGCCTTGTTCTCAGCTGCTAATCATTACTTTGGTTATACTATAGCCCCCTTAAAGACCCTCCCATAACTACCACCAATCTTAAAGCTCTGAGGAAGTCTTTCCAGGGGCTAAAGAAGACATTTTTGAGACTAGGGGGCCCACTCTTTTCCCTTCCAATTGCTCCACAAAAGTAGCTTCCAATTCCAGCTTTCCTACTGGTTCATTTCTGAAGGCTACAACCGTATGGTCTAGAGAGAAAGGACCAAGAGAAGGAGTGGACATAGGGCATGAAGATTAACAGGTAGAATTGAAGGTGTTTCACTTAGAAAAGGAGTATCTCAAGGAGATGCACAGGTGTTTCCAAATATGTGAATGTGTGTCATTGTAGTTTTTATAATAATAAACTACAAAAATCCATTCAAGCGAGCTCAACTGAAATGGGATAGTGACAGGGCTTGTAAGGGGACTCCCAGGGAAATCCAAGAGATGGAACCATAATAGGCCTGGGCCTCCTGGAGAATTGGGTGGGAGTGGATTTGAAATTAAGGTGGTCTAAACACTACAGTAGCAGAAGCTCAAGTGCCTTTTTATAGAAAAGTCACCTTTCACATGACTCATCTACAGGCCACCCATCTGCTTCTTCCCCTAACAACTAGCAAATTCTTTTCAAGTTTCTTCATTTAAATATCACTGAGTGGGCGCCTGGGTGGCTCAGTTGGTTAAGCGACTGCCTTCAGCTCAGGTCATGATCCCAGGGTCCTGGGATCGAGTCCCACATCGGGCTCCCGGCTCAGCAGGAAGCCTGCTTCTCCCTCTCCCACTCCCCCTGCTTGTGTTCCTGCTCTCGCTGTCTCTGTCTCTGTCAAATAAATAAATAAAATTTTTAAAAAATAAATAAATAAATAAATAAATAAATATCATTGAGTGAGAATCCCAGCGGCTTGGCTTAATTTTTTTTTAAGACTTTATTTTTTTTTTTTTTAGAGCAGTTGTAAGTTCACAGCAACATTAAGAGAAAGGTACAGAAATTCTCCATATACCCCTGACCCCACATATACATAAGCTTTGCCATTATCAACATCCCCCACCAGAGTGGTACATTTGCTACAACTGATGAACCTACACTGACATGGCATAATCACCCAAAGTCCAGAGTTTACATTAGGGTTCACTCTTGGTGTCGTGCAAACATATAATGACATGTATCCATCATTATAGTATCATACAGACTAGTTTCGCTGCCCTAAGAATTCTCTGTGCTCTGCCTATTCATCTCTTCTCCCTCACCTCCAATCCCTGGAAACCACTGATTTTTTTACTGTCTCCATAGTTTTGCGTTTTGCAGATGGCCTTTTCAGATTGACTTCTTTCACTTATGAATATGCTTTTTAAATTTTTTAAATTTAAATTCAATTAAATGTATTATTAGTTTGAGAGGTAGAATTTAGTGATTCATCAGTTGCATATAACACCCAGTGCTCAACACATCACGTGCCCTCCTCAATGCCCATCACCCAGTTACCCCATCCGCTCACCCACCTCCCCTCCAGCAAGCCTCAGTTTGTTTCCTATAGTTAAGAGTCTCTTATAGTTTGTCTCCCTCTCTGATTTCATCTTATTTTATTTTCCCCTCCCTTCCCCTCTGATCCTCTGTTTTGTTTCTTAAATTCCACATATGAGTAAAATCATACAATTGTCTTTCTCTGATTGACTTATTTCACTTAGCATAATACCCTCTAGTTCCATCCACTTCATTGCAAATGGTAAGATTTCATTTTTTTGAAGGCTGAGTAATATTCCACTATGTGTGTATGTGTGTGTATCTGTGTGTGTCTATATATATATATATATATATATATATATATATATATATATATACACCGCATCTTCTTTATCCATTCATCTGTCAATGGACATCTGGGCTCTTCCCATATTTTGGCTATTGTGGACATTGCTGCTAATAAACACTGGGGTGCAGGTGCCCCTTCGGATCAATACCTAGTACTGCAATTGCTGGGTCATAGGGTAGCTCTATTTTTAACTTTTTGAGGAACCTCCATAGAGGTTCTCCAGAGTGGTTGTACCAGCTTGCATTCCCACCAGCAGTGTAAGAAGGTTCTCCTTTCCCCACACCCTCGCCAACATCTGTCATTTCCTGAGTTGTTAATTTTAGCCATTCTGACTGGTGTGAAGTAGTATCTCATTGTGGTTTTGATTTGTATTTCCCTGATGATGAGTGATGTTGAGCATTTTTTCATGTGTCTGTTGGCCATTTGGATATCTTCTTTGGAGAAATGTCTGTACATGTCTTCTGCCCATTTCTTGACAGGATTGTTTTTTGGGTATTGAGTTTGATAAAATAATAATAATATGCTTTTAGGGTTCCTCCTTGTCTTTTCATGGCTTGATAGCTCATTCCTTTTAGCACTGAATAATATTCCATTTCTGGATGCACCAGTTTATTTATTCATTCACCTACTGAAGGATATCTTGGTTGCTTCCAAGTTTTGGCAGTTATGAATAAAACTGCTATAATCATCCATGTGCAGGTTTTTTTGTGGACATAAGTTCTCAACTCCTTTGGATAAATACCAAGAAGCATGGTTGCTGGATCACATGGTAAGAGTATATTTAGGTTTGTAAGAAACCACCAAACGGTCTTCCAATGTGGCTGTGCCATTTTGCATTCCCAGCAGCAATGAATGAGTGTTCCTGTTGCTTCACATACTTCCCGGCATTTGGTGTTGTCAGTGTTCTAGATTTTGGCCATTCTAATAGGTGTGTGGTGGTACTTCATTGTTGTTTTCATTTGCATGTCCATAATGACATATGATGTGGAGCATCTTTTCATATTCTTATTTGCTATCTGTAGATCTTCTTTGATGGGCTGTTAATGTCTTTAAGTCCATTTTTTAATCAAGTTGTTTTCTCATTATTGAGTTTTAGAATTCTTTGTATATTTTGGAAACAGTCCTTTATCAGATGTGTTTTTTGCAAATATTTTCTCCCAGTCTCTGGCTTATCTTCTTGTTCACTTGACATTGTCTTCCCAGAGCAGAAGTTTTTAATTTTGATGAAGTCCAGCTTACCAACTACTTTTTAGCAGATCCCCCAAATGATAAGTTGTAGTATAGCTGTGGATGGCCTAGCATGGATCAGGGATCCACCTCTCTTCCACTCAGCTATAGCAAGAGGGTGGAGTTGAGTGGTATAAAATTTTTAAAAATTGCTCCTGCTCTGGCAATCTGGTCTGTGAGCAAGGTAGCAGGAACTTCTCCTCAAAAGAAGCATGTAAGGATGAGCAAAGTAGCATGGAAGGAAAGGGCATAGATCCTGGAGTCACACTGCCTGGTTTGATTTTGTGCACAATGGATAAAACTTGAGCAAGTCACTCATCTTCTCTGTGCCTCAATTTGCTCAATTGTGAGGTGGGAAAAAATAAGATTGTTGAAAAGATTAGTTAAACAATCCATATAAGGCACTTAAAATAGTGCCCAGCATAAAGTAGTGCTCAATAAATACCTGCTATTGTTAATCTGTCCAGTACCATGCTTCTCCAGCTTTAATGTGAATATGAATATTTGAGCTTTTAAAATGCAGATTCCAATTGAGTAGATACAGAATGAGACCTGAGATTCTGCATGTCTAATTAGCCTCCAGGTGATGTCAAGGCTTTTGGTGTATGTCTCACACTTCGAATAGCCAGGCTTTCGTACACAGCACATAGGGAAGAGGAACTAGACTATCTCTGGGGAAAAGAACTACTATAAAGTCTTTAAATTAAAAAAAGCAGACTTCGGGGCGCTTGGGTGGCTCAGTTGGTTAAGCGACTGCCTTAGGCTCAGGTCATGATCCTGGAGTCCCTGGATCGAGTCCCGCATCGGGCTCCCTGCTCGGCAGGGAGTCTGCTTCTCCCTCTGACCCTCCCCCCTCTCATGTGCTCTCTCTCTCATTCTCTGTCAAATAAATAAATAAAATCTTAAAAAAATAAAAATTAAAAAATTAAAAAAATAAAAAAAGCAAACTTCAACTCAAAATAAGAAAGAACTTTCTATTAAATAAAGTCATCCTTAAATAGACTATATGAGCTGCTTTGCTTTGTAAGATAGTGAGTTCCCCTTCTAGAAGTAGGACCAATGTCTCCATTAGGTACAGGAGGCAAGTGCCTAGGGCCCATGATTCTTTTAGGGACACACAAAATGTTTTAATTTTAACTTCTTTTAAAATCAGAAGAAAAATGAATACATAATCATGTATCCATCCTGGATTATAGTCAGTAGTACCAATAGAGTCATAAAATAGAATTTTAAACATATTTTATGGAACAAGAGGCCTACAAAAGCAAATGTGCCTGACACTATGAAATTCACAATGTGGCCCTGACAGGATGTCTTCACAGGATTCAAGCTTGAGATAAAGGATAGAGATGAAGGAATGCTAAGGTTCTTTCTGACTTTGACAGTCAATGTCTCTTCCAGGATTCTATGACTTTGTTCTAGGTCTGCTACCTCAAACCTCACATCTGCAAAATTCACTTCCTGCAAGTATGCAGAGTGGCAGGAAGGGGGAGAGGGAGAAGCAGGCTCCCTGCTGAGCAAAGAGCCTGATGCTCATGCTCTATCCCAGAACCCTGGGATCATGACCTGAGCTGAAGGCAGGCACTTAACCGACTGAGCCACCCAGGTGCCCCTTAAATAAAGTATGATTTTTATTCTTACGAAATACATTTGATTCCAGAAGCATTTTGCAGACATTTCCTCATTAATATAAATTGCTTTATCAAAGACAGTGGAATTTTATTTTGTTTTCACTTTTAAAGTGAAAAATGAAGCTAAGAAAAAATTGAGAGGTATGCTTTGAAACTCAGTGAAAGAGAAAAAAATGCCTACAATGATTGCTATTATTATTAATATTATTATTATTATACTTGTGGGTGTAAAGCATACATTAGGCACTCATAAATCACCTAGGAAGTGATTCTCAACCATTGGTACAAATTGAAATTACCTATGTAGATTGGATCCTACCATAAAACTTCTCCCTCAGACCCAGAGAAAAAAAACCCAGCCCTGTGTTTTGAAAACACTCCCTATGTGAGTCTACCATTGTGAGAGTTTAAAAGCCACCATGTCACGGCCATAGAGAGGGATACTGCAGAAGCCTACGAGGGATAAAGTTCCAAGAAGAGAATGGTTGGTGTTTGAGGGTGCACAAAGGTGGAGTATATGGAGATGGAAAAAGATGCTTTGAATTTGGGGGAACATTGGTAACATTGGTGAGAACAGTGACCCTGGGCCAGGGGAGTAAAAACCAGATTACAAAAGTTTGCTTACCCTAATACCCACTCAGCACTCAACAGAGATATGAGGAATCATAAACCAGAGACTGAATGGAAGATAAGAAAGTGGGCAGGGAGTACAGACTTTAAAACAGGGCTTTAACCTGGAGTTCATATTTCCCCACTCCTCCAAGGGATTCATGAATAGAATTCAGGAAACGAATGAACTTGGAGTGGAAAAAAGACTGCATCTTGATTTTCACTCACCTCTGAAATGCAGCTTTTCCTTCTATTATAATTGTAGGCATCACTCTCCCCTAATAGAAGCAGCACCTGTGACTTTGCCATCCGTGAAAATCACGGCTATTTTATTTTTATTTTTTATTGAAGTATAGTTGACACACAATGTTATATTAGTTTCAGGTGTTCAACATAGTGATTCAACAACTCCTATATGTTATGCTGTGCTCCCCAAGTGTAGCTACCATCTGTCACCATACAACCCTATAGTACCATTGACTATATTCCTTGTGCTGTATCTTTCATCCATGTGAATTATTCATTCCATAACTGGAAGCATGTACCTCCCACTCTCCTTTACTCATTTTGCCCATCCTCCAACCCCCTCCATTCTGGCAACCATCAATTTATTCTCTGTATTTATGGGTGTATTTCTGTGGGTTTTGTTTGTTCATTTGTTTTCTTTTTTAGACTTCACATATAAATGAAATCACATGGTATTTTTCTTTCTCTGACATTTCATTTAGCTAATATCTTCTAGGTCCATCTATGTTGTCACAAATAGCAAGATCTCATTCTTTTTATGTTTTTATGGCTGAGTAATATTCCATTGTGTGTGTGTGTGTGTGTGTGTGTGTGTACCACATCTTCTTTATCCATTCATCAGTCAGTGGACATTTGGGCTCTTTCCACAGTTTAGCTATTGCTGATAATGCTATTATAAACACTGGGGTGCATGTACCCCTTCAAATCTGTATTTTTGGATCCTTTGGGTAAATACCTAGTAGTGCAATTGCTGGATCATAGGGTAGTTCTATCTTTAACTTTTTGAGGAACCTCTATACTGTTCTCCAGAGTGGCCATACCAGTTTGCATTCCCACCAACAGCGCAAGAGGGTTCCTCTTTCTCCACATCCTTGCCAAAACCTGTTATTTCTTGTGTTGTTCATTTTAGCCATTCTGACAGGTGTGAGGTGGTATCTCATAGTGGTTTTGATTTGTATATCTCTGATGGTGAGTGGTTTGAGCATCTTTTCATGTGTGTTAGCCATCTGGATGTCTTCTTTAGAAAAATGTCTATTCATATCTTCTGCCCATTTCTTAACTGGATTATTTGTTTTTTGGGTGTTGAGTTTGATAAGTTCTTTATAGATTTTGGATACTAACACTTTATCAGAGATGTTGTTTGCAAATATCTTCTCCCATCCTGTAGGATTCCTTTTAATTCTTGTTGATTGTTTCCTTCACTATGCAGAAGCTTTTTATCTTGACAGAGTCCCAATAGTTCATTTTTGCTTTTGTTTCCCTTGCCTCCAGCAATGTGTCTAGTAAGAAGTTGCTATGGCTGAAGTCAAAGAGGTTGCTGCCTGTGTTCTCCTCTAGGATTTTGATGGATTCCTGTCTTACATGTAGGTCTTTCATACATTTTGAATTTATTTTTGTTATACCACATCTTCTTTATCCACTCATCAAATGATGGACCCTTGGGTTACTTCCATATCTTGGCTATTGTAAATAATGCTGCAATGAACATAGGGGTGCATATATCTCTTTGAATTAGCGTTTTCGTTTGCTTTGGAAAAATACCCAGTAGTGGAATTACTGGATCATATGGTAATTCTATTTTTAACTTTTTAAGGAAACTCCACACTGTTTTCTACAGTGGCTGCACCAATTTACACTTCCACCAAAAGTGTGAAAGAGTTCTTTTTTTTTCCACATCCTCGCCAGCATCTGTTATTTCCTGCCTTTTTGATACTAGCCATTCTGACAGATGTAAGGTGATATCTCATTGTGGTTTTGATTTGCATTTCCCCGATGAATAGTGATGTTGAACATATTTTCATGTGTCTGTTGGGCACCTTCATGTCTTCTTTGGAAAAATGTCTATTCAGGTCATCTGCCCATTTTTTTTAAATTTTAATTCCAGTATAATTAATATACAGTGCTATATTAGATTCAGGTGTACAATATAATGATTCAGCTATTCTATACATTACTCAGTGCTCATCATGATAGGTGTACACTTAATCCCCTTACCTATTTTATACAGACCCCATACACCTCCCCTCTGATAACCATCGGTTTGTTCTCTATAGTTAACAGTCTGTTTTTTGGTTTGTCTCTTTTTTTCTTTGTTCATTTGTTTTGTTTCTTAAATTACACATATGAGTGAAATCATATAGTATTTGTCTTTCTCTGATTGACTTATTTCACTTAGCATTATACTCTCTGGATCCATCCATGTTGTTGCAAATGGCAGATTTCATTCTTCTTTATGGCTGAGTAATATTCCATCACACACACACACACACACACACACACACACACACAGAGAACCCACATTTTCTTTATCCATTCATCTATCAGTGGACACTTGGGTTGTTCCACATCTTGGCTATTGTAAATAATGCTGTAATAAACAGAGGAGTGTTTTTTCTTTTCTTTGGGTAAATACCCAGTAGTGGAATTACTGAATCATATGGTAGTTCTATTTTTAATTTTTTGAGGAACCTCCATACTGTCTTTCAGTGGCTATACCAGTTTGCATTCCCACCAACAGTGCACAAAATTTTTCTCCATATCCTCACTAACACTTGTTGTTTCTTGTGGTTTAGATTTTCACCATTCTGACAAGTGTGAGGTGATATCTCATTGTGGTTTTGATTTGCATCTTTCTGATGATGAGTGATGTTGAGCATCCTTTCATGTGTCTGTTGGACATCTGTATGTCTTCTTTGAAGAAATGTGTGTTCATCTTCTGCCCATTTTTCCATTTTTTTTAATTGGATCATTTGGGTTTTTTGGTGTTGAGCTGTATAAATTATTTACATATTTAGATACTAACCCTTTATCAGATATGTCATTTGCAAATATCTTCTCTCATTCAGTAGGCTGTCTTTTAGTTTTAATATTTCCTTTGCTGTGCAGAAGCTTTTTATTTTGATGTAGTGCCAATAGTTTATTTTTGTTTTTGTTTCCCTTGCCTCAAAAGACGTATCTAGAAAAATGTTGCTATGGTTGGTATCAGAGAAATTACTGCCTATGCTCTCTTCTTTGAGTTTTATGGTTTCAGGTTTCAGGTTTAAATCTTTAATCCATTTTAAGTTTATTTTTTTGTATGGTATAAGAAAGTGGTCCAGTTTTCCCAGCATGATTTATTGAAGAGACTGTCTTTTCCCCCCAAGTATATTGCTGACTCCTTTGTCATAGATTAACTGTTGTAGAGTAAGAGTGGGTTTATTTCTGGGTTGTCTATTCTGTTCTATTGATCTGTGTGTCTATTTTTGTGCTAGTTCCATACTGTTTTGATTATTATAGTTTTGTAATATATCTTGAAATCTGGGATTGTGATACCTCCACTTTTATTCTTTTTCAAATTGCTTTGGCTATTCAGGGTCTTTGTGGTTCCATACAAATTTTGGTATTGTTTGTTCTAGTCCTGTGAAAAATTCTATTGGTATTTTGATAGGGATTTCTTTGAGTGGTAGATTGCTTTGGTAGATTTGCTTTGCATGTAGATTGCTTTGGGTGGTATGAAAATTTTAAGAATATTAATTCTTCCAATCCATGATCATAGTACATCTTTCCATTTGTTTGTGTCATCTTCAATTTCTTTCATTAAAGTTTTACAGTTTTCAGAGTACAGGTCTTTCACCTCCTTGAATAAGTTTTTTCCTAGGTATTTCATTATTTGTGGTATAATTGTAAATGAAATTATTTTCTTAATTTCTCTTCCTGCTACTTTGTTAGTGTATAGAAATTCACAAATTTCTGTATATCATGGCAATTTAAATGTCACATTATAGTTGATATAATGTTGCAAAACACTGTTTACAATCATCTCAATTTTGACATTACAGGAGCTATTAGACCCACTTCAAGATCTGGTTATTTAATGCATTAATAAAAGACACACAAAAATAAAATAAATACACTCTGTGCCAGGATGGTTGCCTAACTTAACTCACAGAACCTCTCTCCTGGAACCTTCTATCCTCAGCCTTCAGACACAAAACAGGTGGCATTCCATTCCTACACTACCCAAACTCTTCCATACCCCTTAAAAGTGAGAGCTTAGGAACAGAGGAGCAAAAGAAGAGGAACTGGGAAGGGGTTTAAAAAAAAAAACAAAAAACGGACAATAGTGGTACATACAGGACAAAAAGTAGTGAGTAAGTAGGAAGAAGAATCAAAGGCAATCCATAAATCCTAAGAGCTGATAACATATACACTCCTCAATATTGTAATTGTCCCCACCCCCCTCCAACCCTGTTCTAGTTCACTGTGCACTGTTCCCTTCCCTGCTCACATAGTTTAATCAGGTAGAATAAAGCCACTGGACAAAAGAGGAAGAAGACCCTATCATACAGTGCTCCCCAAATGCCAGGCCCCTAAATGGGGGCTGTTCTGGGCAGAGCTTTTACAAGGCCCCAGTGAACTGAGGAAATTAATAACAAGATACTGAGTATGCTACAAACTAATATATCCAATTTTGAAGAACGTTTTTTATTCTGAAATTATGGCTTTTTTATATTTTTTAAATTGAAAAGTCCTTTTATCAAATAGTACTGGTATTAGATTTGTTTTATATTTTAATATTCTTACTTGGCAGTATAAAGTATTATAAGCACTGTGTCTATTCCCTAATTTTTAAAACTATTTTTATTGCTCTATACAATATACAAGGCTGGAAAGTACTACCTTATGCATTTTGTTTTATTTACTCCTCTCCTTTTAGAGATGAATTCCAAACAAGGCAATGTGACTCCCACTCCAGAATGTGGGGTTAGAAGCACAAGCATCAAAGCCGGGTTTTGAGACCTGGGTTTGACCCCTGGTTCTTCCACTCTCCACTTTTTGACCTTGGGCAAGGAACTTGATCTCCCCAAGCCTGTTTCCTCATCTGTAAAGTAAGAATCATTTTTACCTTATGAGATAAAGGATAAATTGAGATAATGAATATAAAAGTACTTTACATATTACCAAATAAAGTCATTATTATTACTATCATCACCATCATCATTTTTACTATTGTAACTCAATATCCTGTGGTTAAATGGCAGAACTTGGCTTCCACATTGGACTGACTCCCTGTCCAGTGATCTTCAAACTATCGTTTAGTGAATCTATCTTGGATTGTGTTTTCAATTTAGCTCAAGAAACATTAACCACTTATTTAATATTCCTGCCAAAATTGTACAATCTGACTCTAATCATGAGGGAACATCAGACAAACCCAATCTGAGGGACACTCTAAAAAATAACTGGCCTAGGGGCGCCTGGGTGGCTCAGTTGGTTAAGCGACTGCCTTCGGCTCAGGTCATGATCCTGGAGTCCCGGAATCGAGTCCCGCATCGGGCTCCCTGCTCGGCAGGAAGTCTGCTTCTCCCTCTGACCCTCCCCCCTCTCATGTGCTCTCTCTCTCGCTCTCTCTCTCATTCTCTCTCTCAAATAAATAAATAAAATCTTTAAAAAAAAATTAAAAAATAAAATAAAAAAAATAAAAAATAACTGGCCTAAATTCTTCAAAATTATCTGTCATGAAAATCAAAGAAGGGCCAGAAAACCATTCCAGATGTATGATTCTGGATTGGATCCTGGACCAGAAAAAAAAAAAAAAAAAAAGCATTGCTATAAAAAAACATTATGGGAACAATTAGCAAAACGTAAGATCTATAATTACATAATAGCACATCAATGTTAAATATCCTGACTGAATATTCTTCTTAGAAAATATATACTGAAGCATTTAGGGGCAAAGGGGCATGATTTCTGAAACTCGTTGTTAAATAGTTCAGAAAAACTTATATCTACATATTACTATATGTAACATACGTTTGGCATAATTTCTAAGCAATTCCCTACCTGGGACTCTCTTCTATGAAAAAACCTGTGGTTTCTTATTGTCCCTTATTAAATGAGGCCTAGCACAGAAACCGGTAATTTTTTTATATTCTCCTTCTCACACACCATTAAGAACACAATGCTCATTATATGTGTTGCAAGTGAATTTTCACAACTTAAATAGAAGACTTTACAATTATTCTTGTTGAGTTTATCCTATTAAATTTTATGTTTTTATATATATGGAAAGAGAAACAGAGAGAGAGAAAGAGAGAGACAATGATAGAACAAATTTTGCAAAATGTTAAATGCACCCATTCCACGTAAGGCACTATGTCTGATGATAATACCTGATATTAGGTAGGACTTTACTGTTTACAACATACTTTCACATGACTTCCCATTTGATTGGATTCTCACTGAATTCTAAGCGAAGTACAATGAAGCCATGGCTTATGGGGATGGGGTGGGGAAGAGGGGCCTAAAATTTTAACCAGGAAGGCAAAAACTCATAAACAGTTTTAAAATATTTTCCTCCTAGAATACTCTATATGTTTACCATTTTATCTTGTAAACACAAAGGATCTGGTTTTGTGTCTGGGGCCAGACTGTGACAATGATCCGATTCTTTGACCACTCTGCTCATTTATTCAGAGTATACAGGTGGAGCACAGCAAGGTTCTCTGACTGTGCGAGGTACACCAAGGAGACAGACAGCCCATGTCTCCTATCATGCACCAGATCTGAGGTTCTCTCCTTGAGTAGAGTGTTCAACACAACTGCTCACCATGTTTAAATCCCTCTCTCTCCCTCAATGAACTGGTTTGGTTTTGCTGAGAACATATTGTTGAACTGGACAGTCTGACGGGACTCAGATAAGGTGGTGTGTAGGATTTGATTAATTGTGGCTCCGAATCTGTTCTCACTTATTTCCAAGAGCTTCCCAATGTGACAGAGGCCAAAAGCAAAAAAATACATTTTCCAGATTCTAGTTAGGCAGCTGTAAGCCATCTTCCTGCTACTTTTTCTGTTTTCTGCAGACAGAGATTTCAGTGTTGTCAGCACCCAGTCCCCACCTTTGTGGATGCTGAGAGGTGCTTGGGCCACCGAGGTCACCAGACTCCACATTCCACGGTGATTCCCCAAATCAGCAGCAGTAGCTGCTTCTTCATGCTGTCTTTCTGATCTCTAGACCTATGGCCATTGTGTTGTGAAAGTCAATGGTTGTAGCCTCTGGTTGCCCTTCCCAACAGGAGCAGAAGTCCTCATTTCTCTTGTGGGTCAGTTCTGCAATGTCCTAGGAGTCATTCTGGAGGCTCAGCCTAGAGCACACTCCTTCTACCTCTTCCAATAATTTTGGAAGCACCGAGTCTCCTATATTAATCCGCCTTCTGTTTAAAATACCTAGGGTAGTTTCTACTTCCTGAACTGAACCCTAACTGATGTTTCCCTGTCTCCCAGATACAAGAAACAGGCTACAAGAGATTACAGCGACACAGTGCTTGAATGAAGCTCTCATACAATCACATACAACAGTTGGGATTTAGTGCACTTGGTCCATGGACACAATGCTGACTTTGGACCTCTAGACTCTTTCTCCCTTAGATTACATGGTCCTAAAACGAGATGGCACCTCTGCACAAACTAGGTGAGGGTGCCTAACAGTAACCAGGCTCAAAAAATAGTAAATTTTCAATTATTATTCCACGGCTTTTCTTCAGGAAATTAAAGCAAACTTCCCTTCATTATCAGTTCATGTTTTTACTTCCTAAGGCAAAAAAAAAAAAAAAACAGGGCATTGCTCCAGACAGAAATGAATACAGGTGATGTTAACTCTCCAGATTCAATAACGACGAGTAGGGGTAGAAAACACACCACAGGAAATTTAACCAGGAGAAGGGGTTCAAAACCTAAGTATCCATAAACATATACAGCCTCTATTTTACCTCTGCAAAGGTAAAAGGAGAAAAGATAGGTAGATGATGGAGAGAGTTAACATTTATCTGACATAAAAGGCTCTTACTCAATTTTCACAGCAAACTTAAGAGGCAAGTACATTATTATCACCTGAGTGAGGGGACCAAGGCTCAGCTGAAATAATCACTCAAGGTCATGCAGCTATTAAATATCCTAACTCAAGTGGAGGCGCAAGTATCCTAGCCCAGGCTTCTGTAATGCCAAAGTCTACCCCTTTAACAACTTGCAAAATAATGCCGCTCTCCACAAGGTGAATGATTGCCAATATTCTTTCCACTCCCCAAAATAGTGTTTTCTAAGCTGAAATAGACAACCATTGATTAAACCCAGCAGCCCTCATTAATCAGTTTCTTGAGTGAAAATAAAACAGCAGGTTCCAGCATTTTTATTCTTAGCTCCCTTAGGAGGAGAAAGGAGAGGAAAACGGAAAGGAAGGAAATTAGCATCAAGACCCAAGATGACGGATTCAAATCCATCCTTCTGCCACCCTTGTCAGCAGCCCCTGGATTCCCTCCCACATATCCTTCCCCCAGCTCTACAACACCAGAACTCCTGTGCCTCACCCTTGAGCCCCTGCAAGATCTCCATTCTCTATAACCATGTATTTCTCCACAGCAAGTAAAGGCCATACAATTTCATTTCCCTAATCTTAACAATGAGTTTTTCTGCAACAGGAACTGGCTAAAATTCTCCGTTTAGAATGACAATGGATCTGCCACTGAGAGCCCTCTTACCGCCTCACCTGCCCCTTCTGTCCAGGTGGCCCCTGCTACCCTTGATGACAGTGCCAAGGTTCAGACACTCCTCCCGCCACCACACAAATGGCCAGTGATTCATTCCTAACTGTCCACCCAAGCCTCCACTGCTCACTGTTGCAAAAAGAATTTGTGAATCTCTGGGAGTTGTAACCTTCCCCATTTTTCTTTTTTGCTGATAAATTCTGGGGAGCAGGAGGGATAGCAGTAAGACATCCATCATCTTGTGGGGTTTGCAAGTGGCTGGCGTGACGATTCTCAGCCAATATAACTGCAAGCTGACTTTAATCACGGTCTGTTGATCTCAGCTTCCAGGAATATTGCCTTGATACATCATTCTCTTCCTTTTCTAAACGCTCTGAGGAAGGCTTTCTGAGTCTCACCATCCAAACCCCAGGGAGGAGGGAGGAGAGAATGCATAGAACTGTTATTTCCTTTGCAAGGGTAACTGGAAAACAGTTGGATCTTAAAAGTCCATAGACCTTGAAAGAAGATAATATAAGCTAAAATCTGAGCACATGCAAGTATTTGCAAATGTTAGGAAAATCTGTGCCAAACAAATGTTCCATCTTGCTGAATTTCATTGATTTCCAATAATGTTCACTGAGTATTTCCACATTTTCTAAGATGACCCTTGGATTACCAATAAGGCTAGTTGCTTTTTATATAATTAAAAATCTGGCAATCTGAATTTGAGCCTTCCTAAAAATTTCACTTTCTGCAAAACTAAAACTCAGCTGTTTTAAACATGATTCCATGATAATTAAAACTCTTGATTAAGTGAGGGGATGGCTTAGAAATGGTAAGCTATCGTCCACTGCATCTGACAGTCTACTAAGACAACCCTGACATTTGCATTTGGCAAACGCTATGACCAGTGCCTCTAAATATTTTACACATGTCCCTCAATTAAAAAAAAAAAAAGTTACACATGCTTCCTGTATGCTAAGCAGAAATAACAGAGACAGAGATGTGTGTAATGGCTCAAATACACAAAAGTTTATATCTTGGCCCTATAATAGCCTGAGGTGGATGTTCTTGGTAAGTGAGTGGTTTCTCTCCCAGCAATGTTTCAGGATGCAAGCTCCTTCCATCTTGGACCTCCATCATCCCCTCCGTGCCCTCC
>NC_138374.1:99621854-99660681 GCF_054177405.1 Leptonychotes weddellii | reverse complement strand
GAAAGAGGAAGAAAATAAAAAGAAATGAAGGATATTTGCTTCCATGTAAATTCTACTCTAATGACCAGATCCTATTACTTTTATTACTATTTTCCCCTTCTGACTCAAGCAGATTCTAGCCTACATGCCTCACAGGAGGTTAGCAGCAAGAATAAACAGAAAGAATACTTCACTTCCTGGCTTGCTTTTTTTTTTTCCCCTCCCAAAGAGCAAAAACCCATAGAGGAGAATCAGAATTTGATCAGAGAAAAAGGGCATCAGAGGAAAAATGGGGAGGGATTTCCCTCTGAGAAAAAGAACTGGTCTGTGTTAGGAAGAGAGACAGGTAAAGGGATCTCAGAGGAAAAGGCCCTGTGCCACCTTGGGGAAGCTGGGAGATTGGGTTCTCACTCAGGGCTCCCAGATTCCTCATGGGTTTCAGCCCCAAGTGCCAAAGGGATCCTGGGGACCAAAAGTGGCAGCCATCTCCATGGAACCAGTAGAGATAACTGTTCTACACAATGTTGGCCCTGCATAAGACAACAGAATCTTGACACAACCTCATGGGAAGTAAGAGAGGTGAGCTCAAATGACAAAGGCTAAATTTCCTGTCAGTCCAAGGGGCTGAATGTCCAGAGCCAAAATTAAGTTGATTTACAGAAACAAAGGAAATGTCCTATTTCTTGGATACTTTCATTTGTGCCCTGAGATTTATATCCACTAGCTTTCTGTATGAAAATATGCAAAGGATTTATCATCTTCATAAATTAGCTCTGATTCAATGTCATTACTATAACAGTGTCACTCCTACTCATGTGCATTCCAACATGCTTTCCTGGGGCAGGAGGGTGGGGTGAGAGGGGAAAGGAATGGAGTCATGCACAATGCTGGTGTTGTCCCAGAGAATGTATCTCGTGCATGCCTATCAGGTGGCATACATTTTGGTGGGAAAAAGACTGAGAACCAGTGTTCTATGCCTGTCTCATTCTGACTTGTTTACAGTTTGTTGCTTGCATCCCTAACCATGCCTGGTATAGAACCTCGGACATAAGGAGATGACATAGCACAGCAGAGGCTGGACTAAGACGATCTGTGAAGAAAAGCTCTGCCGGCTCAACAAGCCATGTCACATGGAGCAAGTTTCCTAATCCTTCCATTTTCTCATCTGGGGATAATAATATTCTTACTCCACAGGGTTATTGGGAAGATGAAATGTGATCATTTTAAGGTGCTTAGCACAGTGCCTGTCACGTGGTAAGCTCTATTAATGGTAATTGTTATTACCAGCTTGTATTACAGTAGGCATTTAAAGACGCTGAATGAATAAATGAATGACCTATCTCAGCGTATTGAGAGCAGAAAATTCCCAAAGAAATATGGAATTGGCCAGGTGATCCTCCACTTAGGTGCTGCTCTGGGCCAAATATGGCCACACACTTTGTTTTTGCTACTAAAGTACATACCTCTGGGGCACACATCACACGTCCTGAGGAGGTGGTAAAGTACTGTACGGAGTATACCGTCTCACTTGGTGATCAATCGCTGACATTGGCAAGAACTTTGGCCACGACCAAGAATATACTTTGTCGTGTATTTTCTTCCAGAAATGCTAACTGTCTTCTGTGGGAATTGCAATTTTGGACTCAGCATTAGAATAAATCAATTTCAGGAATAATGGGAAATCAAGAAATGTGTATCCTTCTGGGGATGTATTTAAAACAACCCTCACCCAATAACTCAGCAGAGCAAACAGTTGGACAGTAGGCATTTTAAAACACTCAAATTTTAAGAAACGGTGTTGATAAATTCCTTTCCAAATATTCTCTAGGAAAGCTTCTGCAATGAAAGAAAAATGATGCATGTATGTTGAATGGCTCTGTGTTGCCTTCCCACCACAATTCAAAGCAAGAATCACAAACATGTCATGTTTTCACACATCTTTGGGCCTTTGCCCATGCTGTTTCCTCAGCCTAGAATGTCCTCCACGCCCCAGCTCATGCTATCCCAATCATCCCCCCAATCCTAGCAAATCACAGAAATATAGCACAGAGGTTAACAGCACGGTTCAAATCCCATCTCTATGTTTCCCCAGCTAGGTGACCTTGGGCAAGTTATTTAACTTCTCTGTGAGTCAGGTTCCTTTGGGGATGATAACTGAACCTAACCTTATAGGGTTTTTGGATAATTAAATAGGTAAGTATATGGAAAATGCTTAGAATGGGACAGTTCATGGAACATAGTAAGCACTACACAATTGATGTCATTCTTATCCTTCAAATCCTAGCTCCAGCTTTAAACCCTTGGGAAGGTTCTTTCATTCCCTCCTGGGCAGAGTTACACATTTCCTCCTCCACGCTTGCCCTAGTCTCTACTGTAGTATGTATCACATTCAATTACAACCATCAGTGTGTGTATGTCTGCCTTGCCACTATGCACAAATAGGAGGAATGCAAACACCAACACGTTACCTTGAGAGTCTCCAGGCCTTCCAACAGAGCCATGAACATGAGAGATGCACGGTAAATATAAGGTTAACATATGAATGCATTAATTAAATGGTACCTGAGCTTTTTGAGTTTCTCATGCAGTCAGTATGTTCCCATCCTTGCATGAAACTGCTGAGTGATCGCTGTGGCTGGGCGTGCTTCTAAAAGCCAAACGAGGTAAGGTTCTGAGCTGCCTCAGAGTTTGTATGCTAATCATTGGCATCATAACAATTCATCATTAGCACCATTAACAGAGTGGACCGATGTGATCACGGAGACAGCAGAGGGACTTGGCCCAGCACAGGGCATGTCTCGCGATGAGCTTTAACATTTCCCCCAGCTGCTCTTAGGCCCTGCATTCCTCCAGCGCTGCTGGGACACGGGACAGGTCACAGTTCTGAGGGGTGATGCAGGAGTGCTTAGTCACAGTCTATCTGCCAGTGGAGGAAAGGCTTTGGCAGGAATGTGATCCGAGGAGATGCTGAAAATAGCAAGTCCATCGCAGGCCAAGGGAACTTCCTCTTGTGAGAGTGGGAAAAAGGGATTGATGAAAGAAGCTGCTTCCTGGCAGAGGGAAGAAAACATCCTGTCTGAGCTGGACTGAGAGAGAGTAACCAAGGAAAGTTCTGGCTGCCTCGGGAAGGCAGGGAAAGCACTAGATTTGGAATAAAAACAGTAAGTCTTAATCCTTCCATTTGGTAAGCTTTCCCCTTTTCAAAATGGAGAATCAAATGAAGAAAACTTTAAAGCACCATATAAACGTTTAAGACACGATTCAATACAGCGGGAAAAGGCTCCTTCATACACCAACTCCCAGGAGGGGCTCCCACCTGAACAGAGGCCTCTCCATCTTCACTCTAGGGAAGAAAGAGAGGTCTCTGCCTCCTGTTCATTTAAATTAGCAAGTTTTAAAGAAGTTTAGAAGGACACAACGTTTCAAAGTTTCCTTGGAATAAAACTTATTAGGAATCTGCCTTTGCTTTATAGTTTTTTGGGGTTTTGGCCAGTATAGCTTTGAGATATATGCAACTAAACAGTGTGATTTATGGCCTACGTGGAGTTTTCTTACCTTAAGAGCAAACATTTACAATGCAAATAGTGGCGTGCCTCCAGCTAGCTAGAACTGATTTTGCACATGTCCTCCCAACCCCATGTTTTGTGACATCACATTGGTAGCTTGAAATTAGCCATGGTGGGCGTATTTTACCCTGGCAACTGACAAATGCTGTAAATTAGAGGGGTTTTTTTCCGTTCCAAAAGTGGCTTGCCAACACACCACTCACTGAGCCCAAAAGGCCTCAAGAGTCCTCTAGCCATCACTTTCTACACCAGATGCCACAAAAAGATGACTGCAACCACACACACAAACATTGGATGGGAAACATTACAGAGATACATCACTATGCAGATAGAAACACAAAAACAAAGTGAAAACCTTGGTAAATTAATTGTACATTCCTTCCACACAGGGTTCTGACAATGAGGTGTCAAGTTTTTTTTAAAACCAAGAGTAACTATAATATGCCAGAGAATTTTGAATCAGCCTTATCTGGAGCCACAAATGAATATACTCAAAAGACATATTACAGCTGGAATTCAAACATCTCAATTGCACACTAATATAATGATGGAATAACCCACTTATCAAAATAGGAGATCTGTCATTTGTCCCAGTGAGCGAATGTAGTGTTGCAATTATAATCCTGTAATGATCAATGAATAATAATGGTCAAGTGAATGAACGGTCTTTGTTTCCTCCTACATGTTTTATCTATTCTCTTAACGTTTAAATGGACTGTTCCTTTTCTTCTGGAACTTTAAACATTATGCTATGTTCCTAAGGCTGGCAATTGTGATAGAAGAAGCACAGATTAAGTGCTTGATGGTTCTCAGAGGCCTTTTTCAGAGCACATCCTGATTAATGCTTACACACACCCTCTAAAGTAAGGTGCACCCATTTTCAGAGAAGGAAAAAGATTTCATCATGATAGTAAGCTGTGGACTCTGCACCCTATTGTCTTCATTGCTACTGACCATCAGAAGCTGAACATCATAGCCGTCAACACAACAGCCATTAGAATGACGACCAAACTGCCCCTGCTTCTTTCTGTCACTCTTACTAGACAGCTCAGGACAAGAGCTTGTCTCATGTCCACATACTAAGTCTCATGTCAAGATTTCAAGTGAACCAGCATCTGGTCTTCTTTTGGCGTCTGTCGTAGGATGAAGATCCTCCACCTAGCAAGACTCTCAAAATTGTGGCTTCCCTAAACAGAAGAGAGTTCAGATTCTGGACAGTAGATATTATTATTATTATTACCACTACTATTATGGGCATCTATCCTATTCATGGCAGCTTATTATCTTTTTTGAGTCTTCCTCCTATATTTGGGGAAATATTCAAATCATGAGTCATCACCACTCCAACATAGGAGTCAGAATGCAATCTGCAATCTTAGCCTAATTCAGACACATGGATTAGTTACTGCCCATCAGGGACCCCATCATAAGCTACTGATTCAGAGGTAAGCAACAAAAGGAAAAAGGCTCTACATGGACCTTCCATTTTTGCATCTTCACTGGTGAGGGGGAGGCAGAGGTGTCTGGTTTTTTGTGGTGAATTACAGGAGTATCTTTCTGATGTAGAAGCAGAAGCTATGGAGCAGCAAGAGTTTCCTATCAGATCTGTGGCTTGATTTGGGGTATTGTACACCAAGACTTAGCCTCAAGCCAGTTTTCTAGTGCACTCAACAGTTCTGTGATCCACCTGATATTTTTTTAAAGATTTTATTTATTTATTTGACAGAGACAGCAAGAGAGGTAACACAAGCAGGCGAAGTGGGAGAGGGAGAAGCAGGCCTCGTGCCGAGCAGAGAGCCCGATGCGGGGCTCGATCCCAGGACCCTGGGATCTTGACCTGAGCCGAAGGCAGACGCTAAATGACTGAGCCACCCAGGTGCCCCCCACCTGATATTTTTTAAATAAAATGCTTTTCCATTTATTCAGCAAGAGTCATCCTCTGTTGCTTAGAGAACTCTAATACAGGAACACTAATACAATTATTTTTCCTATTTCTCAGGTATGGAAATTGAGCTTTAGGAGGTTAAACTGCTTACGATCACAAAGTTAGTCAATGAGAGAGCAAGGATTTGAACCAGGACTATCATAACCCAAAGCCCACCTCTAAATCAGAAAGATTATACCACAAGACCATAAAACTAATGAATCAGAATTGAGTTGTTGCTATTTTTTTAAGTTAGAATAAACGATAGAAATCTATAGTCTCACCTGAAGTTCTGAAAAATAAAGTGTCATAGCAGAGGCCACAACCCAAATCTTCTGACCTGATGTGCTTTCCATGGTATCTCTCATCCTCATAATCCTGCCATATTTTTGCTTTATATATTTTGAGATGAGTTTTTTACCGTAATTGAGTTTAAGGATATTATACAGGGAGGAGGTGACTGTTTCTTGCATCCCACACTTTCCTTGTGTATTCAATGTCCATCTTACCAAATTATATTCCTTCGTAGCTCTTTCGGCAAGAGTCTATTTTTAAATTATTTATCAGAAAATGCCTTTATTTTTTCCTCATTCTTGAATGACAGTTCAGTTGGATATAGATTCCTAGGTTGAACATTTTTCAACACTTTGAAGATACTATTTCATTGTTTTCTAGTGTCTGTTGAGGCTGATAAAAACTTTACTATCGATCTACTTGGCCTACATTTGTGATTAATCTATGTTTTCTAGTTGTTTTACTATTTTATTTTTCTTTAATAGTCTGCAGTATCAGTCCACTGTGAGGTTTGTTCTAAGTTATCTTGCTTGGGACATGCTTTTCATTCTTAGGACCCTTATCTTTCATCAATTCTGGAAAACTCCCCATCATGACCTCTTCTAGCATTGTCTTAATCTCTCTGCAGAGTAAACTGCTAGCTGTCCTCTCATAGCCACTGTTCTCTATTTCCTTTGGGAGAACTATCACTTTTTTTTTTTCTGGGAACATAGATAGAACCTCTCCCTGCCTCCCTAATGGGTCTGTGATAGAAGTGCTATGTGTATCTTCTAGATAGTGCTTTTAAAAGACACAGGCAGCCATGACCCTTTTCCCTTCCTTGCAACCCCCCTCCCCACCACCACCACCCCTGCTTAGGATGTAGACCCAAACACCAGAGCTAAAGAAACCATGTGGGATCCTGAAATAGAAGCCACAGATTAAAATAACAGAGCTGCTTACTAGCCCTTGGCCTCTAGACTGTTATATGGGAAATAAATATCTCTCTTCTTTAGG
Organism: Leptonychotes weddellii; assembly: GCF_054177405.1. Taxonomy (NCBI): domain Eukaryota; kingdom Metazoa; phylum Chordata; class Mammalia; order Carnivora; family Phocidae; genus Leptonychotes; species Leptonychotes weddellii. The sequence continues at coordinate 99,653,922 of NC_138374.1, read as the reverse complement.
CCTTTATATTCTAGGGTCTTTTTTTTTTAAGCAACTTCTATTATATCTTAGCAATTATATCTCTCTCTACTCTCCCCTTTCCTTATGCCTTCCTTAGTGTGTGTGTATGTGGATGTGTGTGGATGTGTATGCGCGCACGCATATGCACACGTGACCTCATTCTAACTTCCATTTCTCTTATTCATGTTCATATTTTTCTACCTCATTATTTTTCCGTGCTACATTCTAGGTGAATGTAGTCTTGGTTCTTTCTTAGAGTTCACTTGTTCACTTCAGAAGTCTAATGTGGCATTTAATGGGTCCCTTTGAATTTCTAATGTCAGTAAATACATTTTTAATTTCTATACTTTATATTTGATTCTTTTTCAAATAAACCTCCTCTTTTTTCATAATAAGCTGTTCTTTCATTCTATTCCTTTATGTCTTTGACATTCAAAAGACACCTATATCATAACCTCTTTCAGATTTTTTTAAGTTAGCTCAGTTTTGGGGTAACTAACTTTCCTATTTCCAGGTTCCCCAACAGGGTGATTCATTTCCTCATTTGGTTTGTAATTTTTTATTAACACTTCATCTTCAGCAGGACCAGTTATCCCAATGGATACCTGTGTGATAAGTTGTAGAAATACCCCTAACACAGCAGTTTGTTTGTCTCTGGTAAAATTCTGAGGTTTCAAAGGTCCTGGACCAGTTTTTATGGTAACTCCTCAGGCTGAAATTTCTATATCCCATAGGTTATATAAATTTGAATCCTACATTAACTCGTGGTAAGGCCTGGGGGACACTTACATTTTCCCACCAACAGCCCCAGATCAATTAAAGCTTCCTTTCTGCTTCCCCACAACAGTTGTGAATGTTTCCCCAAGGTAGTTACAGTCAAGTAGTTAACACAATCCCTTCATGGATGAGGCACCACCCCCCTCCCCACCCAGCCCCCAGGGTTTATTGAGAGAACTCTGTCATGGAGTTATCAGATGAAATACGGAACACCTGGCTAAATTTGAATGTCAGATAAACATTTTTTAGTATAGGTATGTCCCATTCAACTTTTGGAACATACTTATATATATATTTAAAGTGTTCACTGTTTATCTGTACTTTTATTTATTTTTTTAGCGAGAGCGTGCACGTGGGGGTGGGTGGGGGTACAGAGAGAATCTTAAGCAAGGAGGGCTTGATCTCAAAACACTGAGATCATGACCTGAGTCAAAATCAAGAGTCTGATGCTTAACCAACTGAGCCATCCAGGCATCCCTGCATCCTGTACTTTTAAATGCTAAATCTGATAATCCTAGTCACAGTGCCCTGCCTAAACTTGGCCTTGGGGCCACATATCCTGTCCCTACATGGCCTCAATATCTGAGCCTCCAGATTCTAGGACCTACATGTAGCACCAGCCAGTTAGCTACAGTTATCACACTGGCTCTGAGTTCCTTTTTCATACTAAGAATAAGACTATTATCCTTACTTTTTTCAAGACTGGTTATATATAAATATTTGACATTTCTGCCACATTTTATCTAGGCTTTCTATGTGGCAGTAGAGGGAGGGAAGGCTTGTCCATGTCAGCTCAGGCTGCTATTTGTCACAAATATTTCAGTTGAGCACTATACTATGCCATCCAATGGAAAGCCTGGAGCACAGAGGGGTTAATTCACCCAAATTAATTGAAAGATGAGGGAATGTGCAGAAACAAGTCCTTACAACTTGTACTCTGGGGATGCTGCTCATTTTGGCAAAAGGAAGTTTTCCTACAGGATGGATTCTTCAAGAGAAGCAAACATGTCCCAGTTTTAGCTAAGGTTTGGCTTCCCAAGAACATGGGCCTCCAAGGATTTCCCCTCTATTTGGGAAGCATAGGAAAGGCAGTAAAATTCTGACTTTACTGCACTTTATTTTCACTGGGCCAACTACGAGATGAAAAGCTAGATGGGAAGGTAAAAATAGAAAATTATTAACTAAAAGGGGTTGAAACATTTATATTTTAAGACCTTAAATTAGTCAAAATCTAGAAAATGGAAGACACCAAGTCATCGGATGAGAAAATAGTGCTTTTGTATTGAAATCTTTCAGAGAAAGGCCCCTTTCAACACAGTTCTAAATAAAGTTCTCAGAATTGAAGAACAGTATTTTGTCTTCACTTTAGACACGGAAAATCCCCTGGACCAAAAATTCCAAAATCCTTCCCGGATATTTTCCGATGTTTTTCAATAATTCCACACCCCCCACATGGTTTCCAGGCAGGGCCTAATTTAGCCTGGACCCAAATATTCACCAAAGATCTCAAATCCAGGCTTTTAACATATTCTCAAAATGAAATTTAACTTCCTGGTTTCATATTCTCTGGGTTAAAGGTACTGATTTCCTCAAGATAAGCATTTTTAGAACACAACAACTTTTGAAACTGTTTTGGTACATCTATACTTTTTTTTTTTTTTTTTTAGTATTCCGTAAGTCCTGAAAATTGATCCATGCCCTGGGCTTTTTCTGCCCCCCTGACAGGCTCTGCTGCTAAAAATTCATGTTGTATAAGCCTTAAAGAGTATGCATACCTTTCATTATCTCCTAGCTTGATGTGAGTTCATGAAAATAATGTACACAAGGAGTTATTTATAAAATAGAAAAATGGACTAATGCTTCTGAAGCTTGTCTCTTGGCCCAGAACTTCTTTGCTGCATGGGATCTGCCACTCTAACCTACCTTCACCTCCATTTCTACCTCTACCTCCACCTCCTAGGTCTGTAGGAATCCTCCCAGGACAGGTCTACTCCACTTTAAGGAAACTCATTGGTTGATGACAGTCCAAATTATGACCCTCCAAACTTCCAAAACAAATCAGAGAACCATAGGATTTTTAATACATGTTTTATTTCAGAGTAAACCATGTAGCCTGGAAAACATTTGGAAATTTCACAAAAGCATAAAGAAGTGGAAGTAACATATATCTTTACCACTGAGATATGTTTCTCTGCATAAAACAGATGTTTCACAAAAATGGAATCATACTCTAGGAGCTGTAGAATTTTTTTTTCACTTATCTATATATTGTGAACATTTCCCACCACATTCAATGGTTTTGCATGGTAACAATGTAGTGACTACACATTCCTTTTTTTTTTTTTTTTTAAGATTTTATTTCTTTATTTGAGAGAGAGAGAATGAGAGACAGAGAGCATGAGAGGGAGGAGGGTCAGAGGGAGAAGCAGACTCCCTGCCGAGCAGGGAGCCCGATGCGGGACTCGATCCTGTGACTCCAGGATCATGACCTGAGCCGAAGGCAGTCGCTTAACCAACTGAGCCACCCAGGCGCCCCACTACACATTCCATTTTTACAAATATGTTCATTTATTTCATTATTCCTCTATTTGGGAGCATTTAGATTGTCCCCAGTTTCTCTCAACTCTGTGATAACGACCCTTGTTGAAGAGTTATTCTTGCAGTCCGCCATGATTACATCGTTAGGATAAATTCCCAAAGTAAACCTGGTAGACTGAAGAACAGGCACATCTTCAAGGTCTGAGGTACCCACTGCCAAGTTACCTTGCAAAAGGTTTATCAGTCCTGCCACTAGTATACAAGAGTATCTATTTACCTGCTTCAAGGAGTCTTGCATAAACTAGTTAAGTGATTATCTGTCATGCAAAAGTACTCTTCATTAATGAAAAGAATTTACAACATGATTTCTGTAAACACAGAACGCTCCTAGTCCAATGTAGAACATTATTCAATTTAAAATATGATTTGAAGTTTCTGTGGAAATTTTCTGTAACACAATTGATAGAGAAAATAAGTATTTCTCTATTTGATTTTTGTTTTAAATGGTGAATGCGACCTCTCAAAGAACTCTTTCTCTTTCCCTTTCTGCCCTCATCTAGACTGAGAAGAGATACCAAAGTACAGTACAGTTATTCTGCTGTTCATCCATCCTCTATTTCGTATTCAGTTTCCCATCATGCACCGGATAAACACGGCAGCCCTGACATGATGAGAAGTCTTCCCTGAAGACTACAGCCCACACTCATCCATCCCTTCACTGAACTCCTATTATACTTATTGTCTGTACCACACAATTAGCACTTTATTATATACTGTCTTGTTCTCTAATTGTCTGTACCACACAATTTAGCACTTTATTACATTCTGTCAGATTCTGTAATTGTGTCACGAATTTTTGCCTTGTCTCTCCACCTAGATTACAAGCACCAGGGTGGCAAGGGGCCCTGTCAGGTGCTGCTCTGGCATTCCAAACCCTGCCCTAGGAACAACAAAGTGGGCTTTAGACAAATGCTGAGGGCTTCACTGTTGGTGGGTGAGTTGGGAGAGGGGTAGATTGACTTTGTGATGGGCTCTAAGTAGGTGGAGCTATGGCGAACGGAGACAGGGAAGGCGCTGAGTGGCAAGAGGCTCCATGCTGTGGTCATTCCCGCCACTCCCCTTCAGTACCACCTGCTCTGTCAGCTAGCAAGTCATTTAGTTTCCAAGTTTTTCTAGGTACATAGAACAGGGAAACCAAAACATCTAACCATACAATACCCATGAGAATCACATGTTTTTCACTGTCACATTCTCCAATGAGGGAGGCACTGCTCTGCAGAGAAAGAGGTCATGCTTTAGAATGAGACTTACCACCTGTGTGACCATCCATACATTGTTTAACACCTCTCCCTAAAATTAAACCCTTGTTCCTCATCTCTGAAAATGATTCCAATGACTGTGATTATTTGTGATACTGCCACTGAGTATCCAAAAGCCCGTTGGAATATTCTTATTTTTTCTAATTTCTACAAATGCCATTCCTTGAGTTAAGTGTTTAATATTGTTATTATTACAATAAACATAATTAGTACCTCTGTTAGTCTCACACACTAGTTGAAGAGTGTCTGCCCTGCCTGTGATTCATGGGTTTGCTTCTCAGAGAATAAAGTCAGGTAGTTACACAATTTCTTTATTTTCTTGGTCGAAGAGTCGTTTACACTTAGTGGTCTATCACATGACATCAGACTTACTTCTAGTAAATAATAAGAGAGGAAACACCCAATATCCAGCATTAGCAGATCCATGCCTCAGTCTGTCACTTTTACCTCCTCTGTGAACATTTAGGTGACTGGAGCACTGAGTTAACCACATTTCTCTGAATTTGGGATGATACAAATAAAATGTTCTGTCCCTATATGTCATCTGCCTTTCCCCTTTCTGATCAATGTTTTGCCATAGTATACCCTGTCATGTTTTTGTCCTTGTTTTTTCAATTGGCAGGTGCACAATACAATGTAACCAGTCAAACAGTTGTTCAACATGCTACTCTCTCAAAACAAGACCAATGCAAGCCTCTCCCAGAAGTGCCGCTCTCCCCTAAGGACCAAAGGAGCCCAGAGAGCCTTAGATGGATATTTTGTAGGGTAGGGGATGTCCCTTTAAGAACAGCTCCCCTCCCGGGCACCTGGGTGGCTCAGTTGGTTAAGAGACTGCCTTCAGCTCAGGTCAGGATCCCAGAGTCCTGGGATGGAGCCCCACATCATTGGGCTCCCGGCTCAGCGGGGAGCCTGCTTCTCCCTCTGACCCTCTCCCCTCTCATGCTGTTTCTCTCTCTCTCTCTCAAATAAATAAATAAATAAAATCTTAAAAAAAAAAAAAAAAAGAACAGCTCCCCTCCCTGTGTGTGTGCTGCCTGGATGTCCCTCTGGTAAAGACGAGAGGTTTTCTTTTGCATATCTTTGCAAAATGAGTGTTTGATTATTCTTCAAGGGATATTTACCAAGGTCTGCCATGTGACAGGCAGGAATCGGGTGCTGGCCATACAAAGACGAATACCACACAGATAGGAGCTCATACTTGAGGAGCCAGCAGTCAAACGGGGAAACAGACTTGCCAACAGATAATTACCATGCACTGAGATAAGTGTGCAAAGAACGTGTGTGGCCAGCCCACCACAAAGGATCAACTTTGTTTGATCAATCTAAGGGAACAGTTGACCTGGTTAGGAGTTGATTAGACTCAAGGAAGCCACTGCTTAAAGACGGTTTTGTGGCAGCCTTGGGTGGAAGAAAGGAGGACAGGAAGGGAAACCTTGGGGTGGAAAGGAAAAAAAGGCCTTGTCTCCACCTTTGGTTCCCTGCCTTGGCTCCGTAGGCTCATACCTGAGCCCTGTGCAGGCAGATCCTTCAGACGGGGAGGGAGGGGGCTCAGTGAGACACTGAATACACATCATGCTGCTCTGGGGCCTGGGTGACAGAATGTGGCAAGGCAGAAGAGAAAGGGCTTCTCTCCACACCCTCAGGCACCAGGAGAGAGCAACCTTGGCCGAGTGGCTGTGGCTGAGAGGAGACACTGCCCCCCAGTGGCTTCACAGCAGGGGACACCAACAAGGAGCTCAAAGCAGAACAGCAAAGGATGGAAGGGGGCCCACTTCAAGTATCACCCTGCCCCTCAGACCAACCTCGGGGGGAAACGTGGAGGCAGGGGTGGTTCTGCACGAGGCAGGCAGAGGCACAAACCAATGCAATGTGAGTTATTACCATGGTTACAATAACCATGACCATGCAGGCTGATGCTCAGGTAAAAGGCAGGGAAGCGCAGGTTCACCATACACAAGAGTTGTGTGGACACACAAAAAAGCACTTATTTTCTGGTCCTGAGAATAAGCAGAGCAATGTCTATGCTAGTTAGTAATGGAACTGACGTCTGGTAAGGTGGAGAGACAAGAGGTGCGGGATAAGTAACAAAAGAAGATTCAGACAGCAACGCTGAGGACTGGGGGTGGGGACTGAGTGCTGGTATAAGGGGGTCAGCCAGGGGAGCAGAGAGGTGTAAGCAAAGCTCTGGGTGGGGGAGCTTCCTGCAAGATGGCACTAAAGAGAGCAGCCCCGAGTCTATAGGCAGACTGGAGTCGGATGACTAGACAGAAATGTCCAGATCCACATTCTAAAAATAAGACTTATCCCCTGAGCCAAACAAAATTAAATTTGATCTCCGAGTCCATGATTGAATAGAATTCAAACAACGAGAACCACCAAACATTGTAAACAGTACTAAAGGGCACACTGAAAAAGAAGTCTCTCTGAACCTCGATCCCCTCCCCTCCCAGGAGAAATGGCTGAGGATAAGCGCAAGTTGTTTAACTGTTGACAGATTCTCTAGATTGGTAAATAGCTGCTGCTTAAAGCCCCCTGAGTGCTGCCCCCCCAGAATTTCAATCAACCATTAAAGAGTTACAGCTTAGATACTTGAGGATCTGCAGCATGCTTTCAGATCTAAAGCCAGCAGCCATCCCTCTTCCCAGCACTGACCCAGTTGTTAAATATTTGAATATCACTGTTATCCTCCCAGATAACATACCTACAGATACAGGTACCTCTCGACACACACCTTTTTTTTTTTTTTCTTTTAATACAAATGGAAGAATTGAATAAATACTGTTCTGTACTTTTCTTTCTTTCTTTCTTTCTTTCTTTCTTTCTTTCTCTCTCTCTCTCTCTCTCTCTTTCTTTCTTTCTTTCACCTAGTTGGCCCACCTTTAAATGTACGGCCAAATATAGATTGTAGGCATTTCTTTCAGAGTTGACATAATTTAGCTGTAACTAAGATACCTAACCTGAGGAACAGAACACAGGAATAACAAACTTTAGAATAACTTATGTGAACTTTGGGGGGGGGCCCAGAAGAACCTGGTTGATGGGGGCAGTAGGAATAACATGGGAAGCTGAGTCTGCTAGTCCAAGACAGTAGCGCCCGGATGGCTTGGGCAATGGGTATGAGGAGGGGCAGGACCAACAAAATTTCCCCCAAACCGCCACAGAAGCCATCTGAGCTCCCGCCCCCTGCTACCAGCTGACAGGAGGGGCCCAGACTTCCCTGAGCCCAGACTGTTAGTGCTTGAGTTCAGCTATTACCCAGAACTGAAGTAGCCTTGGGTGGAAGCAAAGGAAATTTCAAGTTGCGCTTACCTCACTGAACATGTTCCAGGGAGTTTTCCCTTCACTCAAAAAGGACATAAAATGAAAGTTCTTCATAAATGAGCTAAAATATATTTCTCCCAAGAGCTCCATCTTCACCTCAAATGCTGAAAGGAAGCACAGAGTTATATTCATGAGGGAGAAAATACTTATAAACTAAACTTGAACTAGATTTTTTAAAGCATCCTCTACATATCAGAAAGTCAAGACCACTGAGTGTACTCTTTTCATAGCCATATTTATCTTCAAAACCCAAAGAACTAGTTTATGGGGGACTGAATTTTCTATGTCTGATTTCTGTGTGATTTTCCATACATCATTTTTTCATTATTTTAATATTGAGACAGAGATTACAGAAGCATGTTTAAAATTGAAGATGTCCGCTCCATAGATTTTTGGGAAAAGGAGGCTAGGGAAATGGGGTCAGAAAAAGATTACCTAATATTTTTATTTTTACTGATATTCCCAAAAACTTTCAGTTGGGGAAAGTCATTAAACAAGAAAGCAATTTCTGCTGACAGACTGTCATCTAGTGGTGAGTTTTCACCTAATTCATAATATGACCAGCTTCTGAGCTTTGGCATGTTCTTGGAAGGCATGTTTATTTCTCTTTGAGATCCCTGGGGAACCTTATAGAGTGCTGTCGCAAGTAAAACAGACTCACTTGGGAGAAAGGCTCTTTCCTTTCTGTCTGGCGGCAGCCATCAGCTCAAAGGTGGGCCAAGACGGGCGCTTACAAGTACTTCCAGGAGCTATGGAGGAAGCAGTCCGATGAAATGCGCTTCTCAGGGTGTGCTGCTGGGAGTACCGCCAGCTCTCTGTGCTCCACAGGGCCCCCCGCCTAACCTGGCCCGATAAAGTATGCAGGCTGGGGTACAAGGCCAAGCAAGGTTATGTCATATATTGGATTCGCGTGCGTCGTGGTGGCCGCAAACGCCCAGTTCCTAAGGGTGGTACCTAAGGCAAGCCTGTCCATCATGGTGTTAACCAGCTCAAGTTTGCCGGAAGCCTTCAGTCTGTTGTAGGGGAGTGAGCTGGACGCCACTGTGGGGCTGAGAGTCTTGAATTCTTCCTGGGTTGGTGAAGATTCCACATACAAATTCTCTGAGGTTATCCTCATTGATCCATTCCATAAAGCTATCAGAAGAAATCTTGACACCCAGTGGATCACCAAACCAGTCCACAAGCACAGGGAGATGTGAGGGCTGACATCTGCAGGCTGCAAGAGCCGTGGCCTTGGAAAGGGTCACAAGTTCCACCACACTATTGGTGGTTCTCGCCATGCGTCACGGAGAAGACGTAATACTCTCCAGCTCCACCGTTACCGCTAATGTAAATAATGTTTGTAAAATTCTTACCTAAATAAACAATTTAGGACAGTCATGTCTGCTTAAAAACAAAACAAAACAAAACAGACTCACTTGTGTGCCTTCCAACAACAGCCTATAGGCAATACCTAATACAAGCCGAACATCCTTCAAAAGGAAGTTTTGCCTCTGTAATTATTTTAATATTGTCAAAGAAGACCTGCCAAGCAAAATTAATATTAACTTCCTTTTCTGTTTTCAAACGATGGCACCCTCATAATTCTCCCTTGCCAATCATTAAACTAGGCCCAAATTTTCAAAGTGTTTTCCAATTATTACGAGATGATAAATCAATGTGGGGATCCCACTGGCATGTCAGACCATAGATACAATCCAGAAAAGGGGGCTCAAAGTCAACAAGGCAACATCCCCCAGATTTTTTTTTTTTTAAAGATTTTATTTATTTATTTGACAGAGACAGAGATAGCGAGAGCAGGAACACAAGCAGCAGGAGTGGGAGAGGGAGAAGCAGGCTTCCCCCCGAGGAGGGAGCCCGATGTGGGACTCGATCCCAGGACCCTGGGATCATGACCTGAGCAGAAGGCAGACGCTTAATGACTGAGCCACCCAGGCACCCCACATCCCCCAGATTTAATGCAGTCAGCAATCCCTTCCTTCTTGCTCTCAGAGAGGCACTGCAGGCCTCTTTATCTGGCCCCTGTGTCCTCGGTGCTCCCTAGTTCTCATTCTCTGTGTTGACACCATCCCTCTTGGCCACAGGGGGCCTGACTCTTGTATAAACACCAGTCAACAAGGAGGTACCCTCCTCCCATCAATTCAAAAGTTTATGTTCAGGCAACAGAGCTAGGATACTGCTCTCACTTATCAAGATTCATTCTGCATTGTGTACTATTTCAACTACTTATTGAGTGCCTACCATGTAGCAGGCACTATATGTGTCCCAAGGAAGAGAACAGAAACTGTTCTAGTGAAACTTAACCAACTAATGGGGAGCACTAAACACACTAATGAGTTGTAATGGAAGGGAAAGCACTGGGTGCTATGAGGAGAGTCTGCACACCAGTTAACTTCTCAGGAGGGTTACATTTGAGCCAAGATCTGAAGGATGAGTGAGTAGCAGTCAGCCTGAAGAAGAGCAGCTTGGGCACAGATGAGAGCCCTGATGGTGATAAGGACTTGGGGCTTCGGAAAAACTAAACAGAGGCCAAAATGCCATAAACTAACTCCACTGGAAAAAAGATACCACAATATTCCAGGAGGTCTAAAATCTGCCATCACAATAGTAACATTATCCATAATAGCCAAAAAACAGAAAGAACTCAGATGTCCCTCAACCGATGAATAAAATGTGGTATACCCATACAATGGAATATTATTTGGCCATAAAAAGGGACAAAGTACTGATTCCTGCTGCAATATGGATGAACTTTGAAAACATTACACTAAGGGAAAGAAGCCAGACACAAAGGACTACATGATGTATGATTTCATTTATATGAAATGTCCAGAACAGGCAAATCTATAAAAACAGAAAGCTTAACAGTTGCTTAGAGCCAGGGGCCAGGAGGAGGAAAAGAATGGGAAGTGACTGCTAACTGTATGGATTGTTGGGGATCATGAAATTGCTCTAAAATTGACTGCAGCAATGGTTGTGCAACTCTGAAATTACAGCAGAGAATACTGAAATATGCTAAAAATAGGTGAATCGTATAGTATTGAATAGTATCTCCATAAAGGTTAGTATTATTAAAAGATTAAGATTATTGCTATTAAAAATAAAAACCTGGAGTCACAGATCCCAGGTTAAGAATGCCAAATATGGAAGCGCATCTTCTGTTCATTTTTTCCTTTGAGCTGGAACCAATATGCCTTCACCAAAGGGCCGGGCCAGGAGACAGTTGAGCATGACTGCTCTCAAAACTATCCTTTCCTGTGACCCCAAAGCGTTCTCTGAAACCCAGTTTCTGCACAGGACTTTTCTTCTCTCAAGAGATGTCCCTCTACTAGTTGGCATTCAGCCTCAGAAATAAAACCCTGAAAGGGTCTTTGTCTTGGGGACCAGCAATCGTGTCCCACTTCTAGTCATGGCCTGCTCCCTGCTCTGAAGATCTCTGGACTTTGATGCAAAAAATAAACTTTGGCTTTTCCATCAGCCCCAACATGCCCACACAACCAGAATTCCCAGGAGTAATTCTCATACCTATGAGTCGGTTATATGTCTTTACAAGGAATGCAAAGAACCCTTCTTGCTCACCTATGGACAGAACTTTTTCAGGCCCACAATGGATAGCAACACTTCCAAAATCCAAATTACATTCTCCTTCCTTCATGAATGTTCCTCAATATAGCAGTGTTCTGGCTGTCTACAATCCATTTCCTCTTTTCTGGTGACAACTGTATATATATAATATACAATGTAGATAATATATAATAAAAAATGTATATTTTGCTTTCTTCCATTTCCCCGAACAGAGCTCCTAAAACTCTTGGCATTTTCTAAGAGATGAGAGCAATAAATGTCTTTTGTTATGTTAATAAGGTGACTTTGGGAAAGCACTTACGATGGGGGCTGGGTGCAAGGAGAACCAACCATGTGATTAGAAGGTTGAAACTTTCAGTTCTACCCGCAACCTTCTCCAAAGTTGAATTAATCACCAATGGCCAGTGATTTAATCAATCGTGCCTATGTAATGAAGCCTCCATAAAAACCCAAAAAGGAGGGCTTTCGGCGGGCTTCTAGTTGGTGAACATGGAGATTTTAGGAGAGCGGTACACTCGTACTCAGAGAAAACAGGGAAACTATGAGCCCTTTCCCCATCCCTTGCCCTAGGCATTTCTTCCACCCGGCTATTCCCAAGTTACATCCTTTAATAAAAGCCAGTGATCTAGTAAGTAAAATGTTTCTTTGAGTTCTGTGAGCTGCTGCAGCAAATTAATCAAAGAAGGGGTCTGGTTTATAGCCAATGGGTCAGAAGCACAGGTAAGAGCCCGGGTCTGATGTGGCGTCTGAAGTGGGGGTGGGGTGGAGAGAGCAGACTTGTAGGACTGAACCCTTAATCTGTGGAATCTGATGCTATCTCTGAGTAGATAGTACCAGAATTGAGTTAAATTGTAGGACACCCAGCTGGTGTCAGAGAACTTTTCATTCTTAGTGTGGGGAACATCCCCCACACCCTGAAATTGGTACTAGAGCATTTAACATCATTACAAGAAGGTGAGGGGAACCCTTCTGGGGAACCACCCTTTTCCCACATTAGTTCCGGAGGCCGTGATAGGGTCCACTGCCCTTTCCAAGGATGGAACATGTGACCAGTCTGATCAATTACAGTGCACTGTATCCCCCAAGCTCTTTCCTCCACGTCACTGAGTTTCAAACTTGAATTGTAGTGAACACAATATGATGTGGAACCCCAATATATTTTTTTAAAACAAAGGAGAGTTGAAGGGAGTAAAGGAGTAAATGTCTCCAAATCCCACCCTCTTGGCCTGCAGGTGGACAGGACTGCACTCTGCACCATAGGAAAAACAAAAGAACAGGACATGGCACCTGCCTTGAGCACCTCACAGTGGAGTTGCAGGACAAGAAATAAGAGCATGAGAAGTAATGATGATTAAATGATACTGTATAACAATAGAAGACAGGTCACACAGTCCATGCCACTTAGCAGACAAGTGTTAGAGGACTTCCGGCCAGCAGTGAGCCTTTTGCTGCCTCTTCTTTCTCCTTGTCTAAGACAGCTCAGGTGTCACCTCCCCAGGAAGACTTTTCAGAAACACTGTCCTGCTTCATCATACACACACATACATGCATACCCACACACTCACCCCTCTGCCCAGCTTAAGGTCTTCCCCTCCCTCAGTGTTTCATATTTTTGCACAGGCATACATATTTTTAAAGATAAATGTCTTCCCCACAATTCATTGGAGAAGCTCTGAGTGTCTTAAGGGGTGAGGCTATGATGTGCCCCTCCCCCATTCCAGTGAGACCCTTCCTTCCCCACCCTCTTCTTTCCATAGCTTCTTCCACAGGTGTCAGCCCTGAATGACAATCAAGGCTCTCCCTGCCTTCTCTGGGTCCCTCCCCCAATATATTTCTTGCACATCAAATTCCATTTTAGCATCTGTTTCTTAACAAACCCTAACACATTACTAGAAGGCATTGCTTTATACTACCATATTTCTTTAAACAGTAGTTTATTCATTTAGCATATTGGTTTATTGGTTGACAACCTTAAACCTAATGTCCTATACCTTTTGGGTACTGAAATATTTAATTTTGCATATATTAAAGTGTGACTTTGAAAAAAAATTACTAACATTGTCCCATTGGGATATAATATTCTTGTCAACATTACAAGACAAACCTAGGATTTTCCCTTTCTTTTTTTGTAGGATAACATAGAGTGGTGATTAAAAGTATCATCTTCCAGACTACTTGAATCCAGATCACCGCTCAACTACCCACAGCCCGCTAGCCTTTGGCAAGTCACTTAAACTCTCTATGTCTCTGAATGGGATGATGCTTCCTCAACCGAAAAATGTGAACTTAAAAAATAGTACCCATCGGGCGCCTGGGTGGCTCAGTTGGTTAGGCGACTGCCTTCGGCTCAGGTCATGATCCTGGAGTCCCGGGATCGAGTCCCGCATCGGGCTCCTTGCTCAGCGAGGAGTCTGCTTCTCCCTCTGACCCTCCCCACCTCATGCTTTCTCTCTCTCTCAAATAAATAAATAAAATCTTTAAAAAAAAAAAATAGTACCCATCACAAAGGATTGTTCTATGAATTGATTAATGAATTAATTTCTGGAGATGTGTGCAATGAAAGAACTTCTACAATGGATTTAAAAGCACGGTGCAAACTAGAAAGCCCTTGGGAAATTTATTTTCTCTCAATGAAATAAGCATCGACCACTGCCTTTTATGGAACATTGAGGTTAATTCACCTCAACAAGAGGGAGCTGAGGACTTGTTTATGGCTGTGTTTCTGATTTATTAGCACAGTACATGATATTAGAAAATAAACTCCTGACATTCCTACAAGTAGAGATACTTTGTTTAAAATTATTTCTCCCTTTCAAAACTCAACTGTTCTCCAGAATACGCAGAAAAGCTGCCACTTTAGTAACTAATCCGCTTTTAATATTCGTCATCTCCTTTGAGATGGCAGGCGGTGTTCTTAGCAAGCTTCTGAAGGAGCACACATTTCAAAGCCCACAACCACGAAATACCTGTTGCTGCAGGGCCCTGTACAGAAGTTAAGGCGAAAGAGAGCCCAGGAGGCGTCAGCAAGCGGAAGGACCCGCTGAGCCGAAGAGGAAGAGAGAGGCTTGCCCGGGGGAATCCAGGCGCACCGCAGCACGCGCGACGGGTCCCGAGGTGCAAAAACTCAGGTGCTCGCAGTCCCGGCGCCTCACCCACACCGCCCAGGTAACGCCGAGATGGGGGAAACTGCACGCGTGCGCAGCGTCGCGGGGGCGCGGGGCGCGCGGCTCTGCGGGGGCGCGCCTCTCCGCGCGCCGCGGGCACAGGCGCGGGCCCCGCCGCTCCAGGCCCCGGGAGTGGGGGCACGTGGTGTGGGGCCGCGGCGGGAGCGCGGGGCGGCGCGCGGCGGTGCAGGGAGCGGCGGCGGCTGCCCCGGCGAGCTAGGCGGACCCGGGCGTGTCCGGTGAGCGCGGCTCCCGCGGGGTGGACGGACGGACGGAGTCTACCAGCGGATGGGGGCAGAGGGTCGCGGGGACGGGACTCGGGGCGGGGAGGCGGCCGGGGACGGCCGGGAGGAGAGGGGAGGGCAGAGAAGCGGCGACCGTGGGGCTAGAGGAAGTGTGAACGCCATACCCTTCCGCCTGGAGCGAGCGTCCTCACCGCCGCGGGCAGAGGAACCACTCCCCGGATGCTTTCAGGACTGCATAGCTTTCTCTAAGGCTCCTTTCCTCAAAGTGACCCGAGGCAGCGGTGGAGCGAAGCAGACTTTAGCGATGGCATTTGATCCAACCCCTTCTATTTATGGGAACTTGGTTATATTTCTGCGTTTTGTTTTTGTGTTTGTTTCTTTAGTTTCTCCATTTTCTCTTTTTTTTCTACGTATTTCTCAAGTCATTCACCATGCCCAGAGCTGCGTCCTTCTCCCCCAGAGATTTTTTTTCAACTTTGTCCTTTTTAAGAGGATTGACTTAGGCAACTTGAATTCTTTGCACTAAGTGTTGTCAGTGAACAGAGGTACAGGATTTCAAGAGTGATATCCCCTCTCCAGCGTTTCAGTGTTAACATTTCAAATTCACATTAAGCCTTAGGCTGGAGAACGTTCTAACCATTTGCTTCTGATACAAGCTATAACGAATACCAAAGCTAGACATTACCAAGTTTATTTAAAATTCAAATTTTACGAAATAGCAACCATTATCTGTTACTGTTGTTGTGATCTTTTTGCCTCATCTCTTGCTGGAGTTTCAGTGTTCACAAAGTCAGCAAATTTTGTTCATTTAGTGTATTGCTCTGCAGATAGATTTTTTTTGAAGCTGTTCCTGCCCTCTGGTGGCTTGCACTGTAGAAGAAAGCCAAAACTACCCTAATAACTGAGGTAAAATTTTTAAGGAAAAGCAAGTGTTTGAGGGAATTTTGAGGAGTAAGAAATTATCTTCCTCTTGGGGGATCAGGGGATATTCTCTAGTTTTTCAGTGAATTTTTAAAGTTGGCTGAAGTGGGAGATAATGTCATTCCAGATGGGAGAGGCTCAGGAGAGAGGAAGCAGGCCAGACATGGTAGAGACGAGCACCAGGAAATCAGTTGAGATCAAATGAAGAGATCTATACAGAGACCTGCACCAGGGAGTTTGGTATTTCTCCTACGGAAGCCAGGGGGAAGTTACTGCATTTTCTGAGCAGGGCAAAGGCAGGACCAGAAATGTCTGTGTTAACCAGGAGATTAACCTGGCAGCCTATGTGGATTTGAGGAGGAGAGTGGGGATTAGAGCAATAATTCCCAACTCTGACCCCACACCCCTACAGGCTCTATGTTTTTGAAATTTTTTTTAACCAGATTGCATTTACATGCACTTAATAGTATTTCTTTCAATTAACAGCATATATAAAACTACCCATCCAAGCTTCTGACAATCCTAAGAATATCAATGTAGTTGCCCTAAGTATGAAATAAATACAGGTAAAAGCTCAGAATACAGAAGTATAGTGTGAGCAGCCTGGTAGGGTTTGAATTAGGAGACTTTTAGTGCTGAACCTAGCTGTTGAGAGTCTTATCATTTGTGCCTTCTTGAGCCCCTTTGGGCCCCTTGGACCTGAGGTTGTGTCCATCGGTCTAGATAAGAGGTAACAAAGGGTAAGTTCTGAGAGGGGCAGTAAGCAGGGAGGGAAGGATTGCAGGGAAGGAAGATAAGAGCATTGAAATGACTTAGTCCCTGAATGGACCAGAGTACTGAGGGTCAGAGAAGCAATACCAGTAAAAATGAAATGACAGGAAAGCAGGTGCTGGTAAAAATAATAATACTTGTTAACGTCCTATAGCTGTCTGACAAGACTTCACAGTTGTACTTACTATGTGTCTGGCACTCTTGTTAATCATTCTATGATAATTAATTCATTTTACTCTCCACAACCTATGAAATATGACTGCTATTATTTACAGGAGTGAAAACAGACTCACAGAGAAGGTGAATAACAGTTCCAGGGCCGCCCCGTTGCTAAGTGGTGATGCCAGGATGCAGACCCATGATGTCTGACTCCAGAGCTAGTGCTCCAACCCCTCTACTATAAGGAACAAAGGAAGAAATCTTGGGGGACAAGTTGGCAGGTATCTTGAGTTCAGATGCTTGCAGGAGTGCCCGGTGAAGATATGCGGCAAGCGTAGCATCCATCTCAGTTAATGTACAGACATTCCTCTGGGACAGACAGGGTCTGTGCCCTGGCCCTGTGTTTTCCCAATGGACCCCCATTTATCTCTCAAAACCTCCCACAGGATTTTAGTCTCCTCTTCAAACTAGGAAAAGTCAGAGAAATCCTAGAATCCTGTATATCAGGTAAGGTTGCCCTTTATTGCCTGCCCTTCAGTGCAGAGCAAAGCTGCTTGAAGTATTGGTGCTTAATTTCAGGAGCAAGTTTTGCTAGGGACATATCTGTTTGTCAGGGGAGGTATCAAGTTGGCTTTCTACAAAAGCAGTAAGTTTTGCCATACTGTGCCCTTTCATGTCTTTGTCCTTGTTTTGTCCTCTTTCTGGCTTCAAGGGTTCACCAGAACCAGAACTCTTGGGGGATACAGAAAAAGTAGAAGGTACGTACATGTACTCCATAAGTTTATATTCCCATTTAGGGAGTTGAGATGAACAGTTAAAAGAACGAACAAAATGAGATAGTTTGTAATTATTACATTATGTAGGTCAAATTTAAGTGTAGCGGGCATTGGGTTTTTAAATATGCCAGTGACCTCAGAACTGTAATATACCCCATCTTCTCTGTTACCTATAGATATCACTGTGCTTGCTCTAAGCCAGGCATCTTTTGTCTGTCACTAAATACACTCTGATTATATTTTTATTTTCTTCTGCAGTTGTTAGACTTTGCATTCGTGGCTTTGAATTTTTATGTCTACAGCTCAAAAAACAGTAACACTTCCGTAACTGGTAAGTGGCAAAGCTGGAGAGCTGAATCGGAAGTCTGCCTGTGGAATCCAGGCTATGAACTAGGATACTCTGTTGTCTCTCATGCCTGTTTTCCACAACCTCTAGACTTTTTTCCACTGGCATGACAGGTGTACTCTCTGTCAGGTGGTGAGGAATCCTTTTGCCCCAAATGAGTGGGGTCAGGTTGAGTCTCTGAGCAGTGATCTCCCTGTTCTAGAAGTCATCATCTAGAATACCTCATTCAGTTACCCACATATTCATCACTTTTTAATTGAAGAGAAGGTGTCCAGCAGGTATTTCAGTACAGGAAAAGCAAAGGCAAATAAAATGTATTTCCTGTCCTGGGGAGCTTGGTCTAGTGGGAGAGAGGTAAATAAACAATCATGATAGAATATACATGGTTTACTAGAGGTAGCAAAACAGAGCAAAACTGGTCAAAATTAGAATATGGAAAGGATAGTTAGGGAAATCTGAAGATAGTTAATTAGATTACGCTGAAGCCTTAAAACTGTAAGTGCTGGTTTTAGGTGAGATTCTTGCTTAAAAGAATGAAGCTATGGAAAAAGAAAGGGATGTCCCTTTTGTCCTGACCATATTACAATTTAAGTAATAGTAATTTTTTATATATTTGACCTCCCTGAGTTAGATTCATTTTCTTTCTTGGGTCTGCTGTTGTTTACCCCTGCTCTTTGAGGTTTCAGACTGCCTGTATCACCTGTAGAGATAAAGTGGGAGGCCTTTCTGATAGTACTTTCCCAGACACTGCTCCCTTCTTGTCTCCCCCTTTTCCTGTCTTTAAAAATGGTCGCCTCCTCTACAGAATTAAGCTCTACATGTTACATTCTTTTTGTTTGCTCTGTGTCTTTGTGTACTTGTAAGCCTTTTTCACAATTCTAAACTGGGAATGGACTTTGCCTAGGAGTTTTATCATTAATGGACATTCCTTGAAGAAGGAGAGGAATTACATTTATGTTTTGTAGACTTTTTTCAGCAGCTCAATGGCCTCCCCGAAGAAGAAGCTTCAAGGTCTCGTTGCTGCAACCATCACGCCAATGACTGAGCATGGGTAACTATCATTTGGGACCTAAGGGGAATCTGTTCTCACTCCACCAAAATGGACAGAAGTTCTCTATAGTAGCAGTCACTTAGATTCTGCACCTCTGTGGTACTCCTGCCAAATGGCCGCTTCTGTCAGTCATCCCTCCCCCGTACTGTCTCTGATCCCAACTCAGAGAAGAGTCTCTATGTCACAAACTGCAGAAAGAGAGAAGGTAAGATATGGCATCTTGCCTTTCTCCCAGTGTCTATAGTTCCACAAAATAAATTCTCTTTGGATTTCATCAGAGGCCTGGCTTTCCCAAATAAGGCCGGTGGAGTTAGATGAGGAGAATCTCATTTTAGCAGAATTTGCTTCTAAGCCCTGGCCTGGCCCCTCTAGATCCTGTCTCTAGATAGCTGCATGATTCCACCTCAGGCTGTTCATAGATGTGATGAAAATGTCCTCGCCTGAGTAAAGAGGGGAAGTTAGCTGCAAGTTGGACCCCTTAGTATGTTTACAGTCTCATTTCAACATGGGTTAAATGTTGGGGGCCTGCAGGAGTGGGAGGTAACAACAGATGATTGCTGAGAACTCATTACCCAGACAAGCACCCTAACTCCCAGGTGAACGTTATGTCAGTCCCTTTGCTCGTACTATCAGCTAACGGTCATGTGCCACAGGTGTATAACCCCTCTCTGGACATTGCCATGGACAAAAAGGGAATTTATCCACCTGGATCTAAATGCTTTTGACCCCTTAGAGTGGTCAGTCTGCCAAAACAGAATTCTGGCTTCTTTAAGCTTCTCCTTTCTTTCTCTTTAAAATACAATGATAATTAACCTGCATGGTGGAGTTCTGGGTGTTAAAGTGAGATATTCCATATAATGGTGCTCAGCACAGGGTCAGGAGGCACTTAGGTCAGTATGTTCATTTGAACCAGACAGGGATAAAAGGAAGATGCGGAATTTAAGAGATCTTTAAGAAAGGCTTTTATTTTTTTGGCCTTCTGTTGCTGAATTTGTAAACCTTAACCCTACCCCCTTTAAAATAGGTGAAATTTCTTATGACTTGGTATTCTCATTCAAAGTTGGCCCTATCGCAGTTTACCCTTAGATCGCTGGAGTTCAAGACCTCCAGTTTCTAAGTTTCATGAAAAATCCCATCTACGTCTAAATCAAATTCTTGCTGAGATGGCATTTAGATTACTCAGTGATTGGTAGCAATTTTTTTTTCTGTTGCTTCTCAGTTTCCATAAGTCCAAAGAAAGACTGAAGTCAGCTCTTTGTTGATGTGTTAGCCACTTGTTGGGCCAATAAAACAGAGAAATCATGTGATTGCATGAGCAGGCAGGATTCACTTCCTGTTATTGAGAAGGATCCTATTTGCAGGCTTACAACACTACATCTGGTTGATGCTGCTTTAACCTTCTTAATCAGATCCCTCAGCCTAGAAGAGACTCCTTGAACAGTCTTATTTGTTCATTTAGGACTCACTGAGAGTTTTGGTGTGTTCTTCCTCCCTATTCTGCTGTTTTCCGGGGACGCCAAGCCCCACATATGAAGATAAGTGACTCTGCTTTTCTGGATCCTTCTCCATTCCCCAATACCTCTGGCCCTGCTTCCTCCATTTCTCTGTTTCTTCTTCTTTTTTTTTTTTTTATCCTTTTCCCTTCTAGGACTTTCTAGGACCTTCACTTTCCTGATGTGTGCAATCAAAATAAGAATGTATTTTTTTTGCAAGGGCCTTAAGAATTAAAATGTACAGGAACGCCTGAATGGCTCAGTCGGTTAAGCGTCTGCCTTCGGCTCAGGTCATGATCCCAGGGTCCTAGGATTGAGTCCCACATCGGGCTCCTTGCTCAGCAAGGAGCCTGCTTCTCCTTCTGCCTGCCTCTGTCTCTCTCTCTCTGATAAATAAATAAAATCTTAAAAAATATATATATATTTAAAAAAATTTTGTAAAAAAAAAAGAAACTGTATGTCAGTACAGAGCACATAGTAGGCATGTAAGCTATATTAGCTCCCACATCTCCCACCACCTGCCCTTCTCATTCAAACATTACTGTGGGTACAAAGCAAGATTGGAGCACCCACTGAGAGCAGATGGGCATTTGCCTACTTGCCCACAGGGGAATGTGAACTTATGACATGTTTCCAGGAGACAGAAAGAAGGGTCACATGGAATCGAATAAGTGGAAATTCTGCCTGGTGACCTGCCATCATGGGAGTTTTCCCATCCTGGCTCATAAAGTAAGCCACAGTCTCCATGATTGAGAATGGCTGAACAAGAGCTATTCTCCTGCATCCTTTTTTCTTTATAATTCTAAGAAATATCCAAATTCACTTCTTGAATATAAGTTGATGTTCTGAAGTGGGGAAGTTTACAGGAAGAACATGGTTAAATGGATTTTAGTTAGAGTATCTGGGTTCTTGACCCCTGGCTTTGCCACCAGTTAGCTGTCTGACCCTGGGGAGGTCTTGTCACCTGTTAAAAGTTCTCTTTCATATTCTGTAAAGTGTTCAGCCATATCATTTCCGAGTTGCATTTGAATCCAAAGAGTGCAGCCCTCTGGTGTTATGTCATGAGGGATATTGGAGTGATCCCAGGAAGAATGTATAAAATACCTATAACCCCAGTCCAACCTGCACACTGCAGCCCAGTGAGCGTCCTCATAAATAAATCTAATTGTGTCACTTCCCTCTTTAAGACTCTCTGCCGATCCCCTTTTGTCAAAGCCTTACTACTCGTCATGTGGTCCATGGACCGTTTGCTCTATATCACATAAGAACCTGCTAGAAAGGCAGAATCTGAGGCCCTCCTACATACCACTAAGTCAGAACCTGCATTTTCACTGTCCCTGGTTGATTCTTTAGCACATTAAAGTCTGAGATGAACTGATCTAAAGTTAAAGCCCGACTTTCTGCATGGAGCACTGGGTGTTATATGCCAACAATGAATCATGGAACACTACATCAAAAACTAATGATGTAATGTATGGTGATTAACATGACATAATAATAATTAAAAAAATAAAATAAAGTTAAAGCCCAGACTATCTGGGATACTTCTGCTACATTTCTATTGCC
This sequence comes from Leptonychotes weddellii, assembly GCF_054177405.1. Taxonomy (NCBI): domain Eukaryota; kingdom Metazoa; phylum Chordata; class Mammalia; order Carnivora; family Phocidae; genus Leptonychotes; species Leptonychotes weddellii. The sequence continues at coordinate 99,631,890 of NC_138374.1, read as the reverse complement.
CCATACACCTCATGTTCTTTATTCCCTTAGTGCCTTTACACATTCTGTTCCCTCTGCCTTTTTCTACCACCACGCACTCCTCTCTCTACTCCACATGAACACTTCTACTCATCCATCAGAACCATCCTCTGGTGCTTCTTTCCCATTTCCTATAAAGAATTACAGAGTCCTTCCCCCTGCGCTCCCACAGTAGCCTGTGCACACCTTTTCACATTACATCAGAAGTGCTTGCTAATGAAAATTACTCTAATAACTGTTTGTTACATGCCTGTCTCTCCCAACAGGCTTTGAGCTGCTTAACCTTATTCCAGAGATACTTATCGAGTACCAGGCAATACACAAGGACTGAGCATGTTTCTTATTTATATTTGTATCTTCAGCATCTAGCACAGTGAATGGTAAATTTTGTTATTTCATGAGGAAAAGAAGCTAACACTAATTGGCTAAACACTACGTGTCAGTCATTGTGCTGGCATTTTAATGTACATATTCCGAATTTATCTTCATAACAACTCTGAGAGAGAACTGCAACCTCTGTTTCTGCAGTTGATGAGACCAAGATCCTAAAACATTAACCCACTGCACCTAGCCTTGGAGCCAGAGAGAAAGGTCCTTCTCTACCCATCTCAACTCTTGTCTTTCCACACACTAGAAGATGTTTGCTTTCCTTAGTTGTTTCAAAAAGTCACTTATTCCCTTGGGCAAGTACAGTCATTAAAATAGAAAGTCCATTTCATGGGCACCTAGGTGGCTCAGTCAGTTAAGTGTCTACCTTCAGCTCAGGTCAGAATCCCAGGATCCTGGGATCGAGTCCCGCATTGGGCTCCCTGCTCAGAGGGGAGCCTGCTTCTCCCTCTCCTTCTGCTGCTCCCCCTGCTTGTGTGCTCACTCTCTCTCTCTGACAAATAAAATCTTTAAAAAAGAAAAAAAAGAAAGACTATCCAGATTGGCTAAAATGTCAAAAAAAAAAAAAGTTTTCTCCCTCAAATGCCTTTGGCTTCACCATGGGAATCTTCACAACACCCTCTAGTAAAAACAGACTGGTTACCCCAGTCAGAAGGGTCTTGGACTGCTGGAGTTGGAGTTTGGTATTGTCTTTTTAACTGTGTGGGGAGACTACATGACCCAGATTCCCAGAACAGAATGTTTTCTGGCAAGGCAGGGCAGTTATGGTCCCTGAATACTTCTCTGCCGAAGGAGTTTTAAAGTAGCCAAGTAGTTATTTTGCCAAAAGCACACATAACTTTCATCTGATTTTGAATGCTGAGAGTTATATGTAAAAGGCAAAAAAAAAAAAAGAACATCAGATTTTCTGACATGTGTGCCAGTTATGAAAAGACCTCCCTGGTGATTCTGTATTCTCAAATACAGTGAAAGTCTTTCATTTTGTGTCATACACCAGGAGAGGAAATGAACAGCAATAGAGATTTTTCTCTGAAAAGCCACCTCAGAAAAATTCCTTTATCCTTCTGTCCTAGGAGAAGAGATACAGCCTACATGCTGTTTCAAACGGTATTCACTCAGGGCCTCAATTTGTGGCAAAAATAATTGGATAAACATTCTCTCCTCTTACATGGTTTGGAAGTAAATGAAATGTCCGAGGGTCTAGAGGATTAGCTAAGTTCTGTTCATTCATACAATGAAATGCTGTGTAGCCCACTCAAGAACAGAATATCTGAAGAAGCGGGAAAATACTCAATTTGGCATGCTAAGTGAAAAAAATATCACAATGCTTTGTACAATATGACCATATCCATTTAAGAAAACGCTGCACTGACCTAGGAAAGGGCACGGGATGCTCTCCTAAGATCAGCAAGGCTGCCTCAGTGGGAGAAGCCATTCCCCTGGGCTTTAGTGTTGATGGGGCCATGCAGCTGGTCTGTAAAATTACTGCAAAAGGCAGTTTGCAAAAAAAAAAAAAAAACACTGTACTGTGTGTTTGTGAGTAGAAAAATATCAAAACTATTAAGAGTGATAATCTCCAGGGAGATAATGAGTGGGTTTTTCCTTCTTTTTATATTGTGTGTACTTTCAAAAATAAATGACATAGCTTCTATGGTATGAAAAATTGGAAAAAAATCATAGACCTAAGGCAAAGAATCTGAACCCATGGGAATTGAAATTAAGATAGTGAATTGGAGGTAAGTAGGGGAGTGACTTCAGCAAGCATGGGATTTGGTTTTGAGTCACTCAGCCCTGAGATGACCAGTACTTGGATGTGTTCTTGAGGCTCACGAAGGAAGAGACATTCCGGTCCCACCTTTGAAAGAGAACTGGTTTGTGCCACCTCTTACTTCCATGAGCAATGAACCCCAGACAGCCATCCAACAAGGAAGAGAATATTCTAGTCTTACCATTTGCATTATCTCTAGTGACTTCCGGATGCCTGATACAGTGCCTGCAGCAATCAACATAAACCCACATACCGCAGAGAGGTAGATTACGGTGGAGAAACAGGGAAGGGAGCAAAGTCCCCAGAGAGAATTATCATCCTGCTCCTACCTCGGCCCTGCTGTTGGGATACTTTTGTGACAACCAGGGTAACAGCTTTGGGTAATTTCCCTGGGCTCACTTGTGATTGTAGCCACTGAACAACAATGCCAAGGGCTGCAAACTTGCACCTCTAGTTGGACAGAGACCTGAAATCCCTGAGGTGGTCTGGGGGGCTTCTATGCCTCCAAAGGGGGCAGCCATGACCCTCCCCGCCATTCAGTACTGTACAGAAATGTAGGCCTGGCCTTGTTAGATCTTCTGGCTTTTCCGTCATCTTTTATAACAAGAAAACAAATTTTTATCACTGTGAAGGTCAAAACACATTTAGGAGCCATCTCTTTTCAACCTTTTTCTCTCTCTAAGAGGATTTGGTAGTTCCAAAAGACTATCTGTCCAAGGACATTTTGGGGTAACTCTGCCACTGCCCAGAAATTCTACCATTAGCATCACTCCTGTAGGCTAGGGGCATTTTATAAGAAGCAACAAACTGCTTTCTTGAAGGGATAGATAATGTATCACCCCTAACCCGAGGGAACTTGTAGCTGTCATCCAGCAAAGTCTAAAGGAGTAGGGGGTCAGTGTAGATGGAAGCATTACCCACTGAAGCCATAGAGTGAAGTGTGGAGTTCACTGAGGAAGGAGAAGAAACCGCGGATTTCATATACTGGCCTCGATCTGCCTAAGGGGGCAGCCAACTCCCTGGAAAGAGGAGGGCACCAGAATAGGGCCAGATAGACAGCAACTCAAGAACGTCAGAGGGAAGGAAGAGTGCAGGGTTTCATCCTGTTTATTCCAGACCCACCTCCTCCTCGAAGTCTCCTTTCCCAGCCTCCCTAATTGGAGTGATTCCCTCTTCTGAACCCCTGTACACTTTCTAACTCAGTCATAGCCCTCAACATACATTCCTTAATATTCTAGTTATTTGTATACTATGCCATCTTTCCTCAGTTAATAATGTTTACATGTATCCTGCAGGTGTGGGGATAGGCTGCTCTGAAGGCAGAGATCATGGGTGTTTCCTCCTCATTGAGCTTCTGCACTATGCCAGGTGCAGACAAGGGATTGTCAGGTATAAAAGGCACAGTGTCTGCCTTCAGGAAGTCCTTGCTCTAGCCTGGAGGGTGGGCATAAACAATTTACAAAATGATCCTCGTGGTAATGGAGATGTGAACTTTGATGAGGGTGTGAGGTATGTGTGAGATATTTCTGGGTTTCATCATGAGGAATAGTAACAGCAGTAATGATTGAGTGTTTCACTGGAGCCAGGTAGAGTGCTGAGTACATGCAGTAGACTGGCGGTGTGGGTCCCTGCTGAGTTTAGAGTCCACTTTGGGGATATACATATACATCCCCTAACAATCAGTTTCTCTCCTTAAGTATTTCTGAAAATGGAAACAAGCTCTCTAGCTTCCCTTTCCAAATGATGAAGCATTAGATTAAACCAAAAGAACACACATCAGAAGGAGTACAGTACCTACCAGCCCTGACCATCCAGAGCTCTCCAAGCTCCTCCTCAATGAAAAAGCCAGGCCTACTCTAGGTGATCTTGAGTACGGGGCTGGGATCGGATTGGAGAGGTGTCAAGACTTCAGTGAAAGTGTCCAGGAGCCACTGTGTTTGAATCTGTGATTCCAACACAGGCTCTTGCCCACTAGATTTATTTCCTGTTTCCAATCTGTGATTTGGAAGTGTGATTGGGAGCTGTTTCCTGGTTACTTGCATTGGTAGATGGACATCATAGGTCAAAATCTGGGTTTTTATCCTGCAAACAAAACCACTGCTGATTGTACATCTAAAACTAATGATGTAATGTATGGGGATTAACATAACAATAAAAAAAATTTAAAAAAAAACCACTGCTGATTGTCCTGCATCTCGTCGCTTATCCCAAGTGGTGAAGGGCTTGATGGAAGCAGCCAAGAGCAGGTTCCAAATGGTCAGGAATGTCTGAGGCTTAGACATTTCAAGTTGAGCAGGTCAAGCTGACCTAAATGAGGGTGTTGAGATAGATTGTCTAGGCGGATAACTTGCCCATCCGCCCTTTAGGTGAGAACAACCCAAGTTTGTTCCTGTTGTGCATTCAGGAATCCTCCCTGCTCAGCAAGACAGAGGCCAGGATTTGGCATTTGAGCAAGTGGGGCAGGGAGGGCAATGTTACAATACCATGAGCCATTAAAGAGGGAGACTGCTCTGCATTTCTTACAGACTCCCCAGACGCTCTTCCACAGACCGTGCTTTGAGAGGCAGTGGGAGCAAAGTTCCTCTCCAGTGTTAATCTTTTTTGCTTTAAAACTAGCAAATACAATTGAAGCTTTCATTTGCTGTCACAAATATTAAGTGCTAAAATTCTTAAATTATTAAGATCCAGCTTTCCTATCTTGTAAGCCCAAAAAATGATTGCTTCTCACCAAGTGGAAAATACTAAATTCTCATTTAACCATGGCCCCCGTCATCCTTCTTCCCCAAAAGAGCAAAAGATTACTAAGTAATTACTTTTTAAATATTACTTGTGGGGATGTTTAAAGGTAAAACCTTTGTGATAAATAACAGTGTGTTGCTCACATAAGTGAGGCATATATGAATAAGTAGAGAAATCATCAGGCTCAAAAAACAAGGAAAAAGCCGGCATTATTTAGAGCAAGTTAAGAATTTTACAAATTGGCTAGGTGGAGTTTTTTTTTTTTTTTAATTCAACTTAGTTAACATGTAGTGTATTATTAGTTTCAGGGGTAGAATTTAGTGATTCATCAGTTACATACAACACCCAGTACTCATTATATCAAGTGCCCTCCTTAATGCCCATCACCCAATTATCCCACCCCCACCCCCTTCCCTCCAGCAACCCTCAGTTTGTTCCCTATGGTTTGCCTCCATCTCTGTTTTTATCTTATTTTTCCTTCCCTTCCCCTATGTTCATCTGTTTCTGTTTCTTAAATTCTGCATATGAGTGAAATCATATGGTATTTGTCTTTCTCTGACTTATTTTGCTTAGCACAATATGGCTGGGTGGACTTTTAATAATTATTAACAAAAGAGAGCAGTTTATAGATTTGAGGATTGGTTGAATAATAATCTAAAGACTAAATATGCTTTTTTCCCATTTTTTTCCTGTGTCCTTTAGAGAAATCAACTTTTCAGTCATTGGTCAGTATGTAGATTATCTTGTGGAAGAACAGGGAGTGAAGAACATTTTTGGTGAGTCATCTTTAAACATTTCTCTAAACATCTCTAGCCCGGTCCTTAGAAAGTAGCTCTCACCTGGTTACTAATTAAGAGGTTACAGTGTCTTGTGTCATAGGTTATGACTGAGCCTGGCTAAGCTAAGTAAAATTTGTGAATCTGTAGACTCATCAATTTTAGACTTGGAAAGCACCTTTGGTGGTGTACCTTCAAAACAGATAAGGTGTTATTTTTATCCCAACTTAAAGAAGAAAATCTATGGCTCAGATATATTATTTAGGGTGCCTAAAGGCACTTAGCCAAGGAATGGTAGAGTAACAGCCAAATCCAGACTTCTCTCTCTTAAGAATGGGCTTTATTGTGTCTTCACCCAGACTTTTCATATAATAAATGTAGAAAGGCTAAATGCAGCACACAAAAGAATCACAGGTCCAGCAGTTATCCTCATTTATTTCATGGACGGTGGAAATTAAAAAATCAGACCTTGAACATTTTAGGCCTGAGAACTATACAAACCTGTGATTGAGTTACTCCTTGTGTGGTGTTCTGAGTGCTTGAACACCTACAGACTGGACCCTACAGCTTTTTCCCAAGCTCCTGCTCTACCAGGGTCCCTCAAGAACTGGAAGCACGAGGTCATAATCCAGGCAGGTTAAAACCTCTGCGAACAGGTGGTCAGGACACATGTCAAAACCAGAACCTGATTACAGAACCACTTGGTGTCCCCCTACAGCTCCAAGCCATGGTGGGGGAAGACTGATTCTTACTCTTCAAAGGGCCACGGCTCTCCCCTGGGTATAGGGAAGAAGTAGGAACATCCCTACTAGTAGAGCATACTTGAAGTGTCTTAAGACCCTAAAGGAGTGATAAAAACACTCTTTCCTACTCTCACCCCCCTTCTCCAGCTGAGCACTCAGTATTTGGAGATCCAAATGCATTAGGCCCCAGTAATGTATCCTAATGCTGTTTGCATACTATCTGTGATCCATTAAGAGATTACTGTATTAGAAGGGAAAGTTTTAGAAACACAGCTTTGGATTCAAATTTATTTAGTGATTTAGAACCTCATCTTTGCCTCTGTAGATGAGAAGAACCATTTGTACTTTGCAGGGTTGTTGTGAAAATAAGTGACTATTGAAAGAGTGCTTAAGCAAGAAATATTAATATCCTTGGTGTTTTCTTATGAATTACCATGAAAAAATTGTCCTAGAATGCTACCATCATGTTAAACTATAGACTGAGGTCTTTGTAGATCTGTAGGATGTACCACTGTCCTCATGAGTAACTCCCACTTTTGACCCCTTTGACAGCCCAGTAGTGGGTGGTGTTGATTTTCCTGCCATTCAAGCCCAAATCATTGGATATTTGCCTAAAATGAGAACAGTTATCTCAGTCTGCTTTCAAATACTCTGCAAGGACAGATTTGTCATTACAAGTCATAATTAACCTTCCCACTGCTTTGAACAAGGTGAAGATGGAAAAAAGACAGAGTCTTAGATAAAAATGGAAACATGGCATTTCACCTTCAGATTCCATCGTCTGATCTTTCCCCACGTCCCTTCCCCTTAAGCAGGGAGTTCTGACCCTGCACTTCCTGCGTTGGTGTTGGAGGAGCGAAAGGAATTGGTTGGCCCCACTAACTGACTCTGTTTGGAACAGTGAATGGCACGACGGGAGAAGGCCTGTCCCTGAGCGTCTCAGAGCGTCGCCAGGTCGCAGAGGAGTGGGTGGCCAAAGGGCGGAACAAGTGAGTGGCGTCACCAGGATAAAGGCGCTCTTCGAGAGAGCTGCATAGAGTATGGCTCTTTTCTGATGACACAGCCTCCCACCTTCTGGTCAGAGGGCAGGCCTGAGGCATGGGGATCCTGGCACTTTGGCAAGGAGCTGAGGCAGAGGAGAACCCCTCCCTTCTGGGTGGAAGGGCAACCAGACTGCAAGGCCCACCTGGCTCCCAGAGGGTCCATCTGGAAGCTGGAAGCTGCCCCTTATCTATTTACAAAGCCAGTCCCCTCAGGTTACTTGTCCTTGGGCTGAGGGGATAAGAGGGGGAGGGGCTGGTGACGGACTCTGCTGTCCCCTGGCTCTTGTAAACAACTCCAACCCCTTCCCCTCTCAGGATGGGTACCTGATGCTTCTATCAGCCCTTGCTTCCCTACCTCTCTGTGCATATGACTCAACATGCTCTCTGTGGTGCTGCTTTTTGTAGTCTTCGGGACTCAATTCATGCCATGGTAGTCAAGTAAGACGGATCCGTTCAGTAAGCACACTCAATTAACCAAGCTTTATTTGTTGTCTGTTCTGTTGTGTGGGATGCACTGTTCTGGCACCGGGGAGATGAAACAGGGTCTCTGCCTTCAGCTTGCTTGCCATCCAATGGAGATGTCAGATCATGAAATTTAACACTGATCCTTCTGATAAATAGTGTAAACAGGGATCAGAGAAGGCAATGATTGATGTTGCGTTAGGTGGAGGCGAAGATTGGAGGTAAGTCCCAAGTGAGCCTGCAGCAGTTGTCAGTGTGAAGCCCATGACCTCCTTGGGGATCCTCAAATGGCTTCAGAGCACCTTGAGGACTCTGAAACTGTATGCCAAGGCTGAGTGCATGTCCATGGAAGCAGTTTCTGCTGATCCATCAGCTTTCAGCTCATTTCCAGTCAGATTGTGAGCCCTAAAAGATTAAAGACCATGGACGGAGAAACGAGGAAGGTTAAGGATCAACATTAAAAAAAGCACCAGAGGGGTGCCTGGGTGGCTCAGTCGTTAAGCGTCTGCCTTCGGCTCAGGTCGTGATCCCAGGGTCCTGGGATCGAGCCCCGCATCGGGCTCCCTGCTCGGCGGGAAGCCTGCTTCTCCCTCTCCCTCTCCCCCTGCTTGTGTTCCTTCTCTCACTATCGATCTCTGTCAAATAAATAAATAAAATCTTTAAAAAAAAAAAAAAAAGAAAGAAAGAAAAGCACCAGAAATGGGGAGATAGGGAAGAGGGCAAAGACAGAAAGCCCTCAGAAGGGCAGGAGGGAGGTCGGAGGTGAATCCTGCCACTTAAGGAGGAATGGTTCAGAGCATGCCACCGTAGCATGGGACTCTACAGCCAGACAGCCTGAGTTTGGGTCCTGGCTCTGTCTCTCGCTAGGCTTCTGAACTCAGACAAGTCACTTAACCGCCCTGTGCTTCACCTATGAAATTGGAATAAAAGTATGTATCTTATGGTGGTGGTGAGGATTCGAGCCGTGCCTGGCACGTAGTAGCAAGTCTTATACGGGAATTCATTGTAATTATTTGCGGTGGATGCTGTGTTCGTCATCACATTTGTCATAAATGTTGGATGTTGTGAAAGTCAGTAGATGGAGGGATGAGAAGACGGTTGGTTTGAAGTGACCGTGACCAATGACCTCAGAGAGAGCAGAGCCAGTCGGTTTGTTGAAACGGGAGCAGCCTGCCGTGAACTGTGGATCGTGGATCGCCGCAGATGTGCGGGGGTGGGGGCCATGAGCACAGCTCGTTCTCGGAACATTTTCTGGTGAAGGGAAGGAGAGATGGAGTGGTAGGTTAGGGAGGAGGAAGCAAGATGAAAAGAAGTAGTTTTGTTTTTTGGTTTTTTTTAAGATGTTATTTATTTATTTGACACAGAGAGAGTAAGAGCACAAGCTGGGAGACAAAGGGAGAGGGAGAAGCAGGCTCTCTGCTGAGCAGGGAGCCCGATGGAGGGCTCCATCCCAGGACCCTGGGATCATGACCTGAGCCGAAGGCAGCCGCTTAACCGACTGAGCCGCCCAGGTGCCCTGGTTTGTTTTAAAGTGGGGAAGTCTTGGGCATGTTTCTCTGCTGAAAAGACACTGTTACAGGAGAAGAGATTAAGAGAGTAGACAGCTGATACCTTTGATGGGAAGGTCTGGGGGATGGGGGGAGGGTTGAAACAAAACCAAAAGTAGATAGTGTAACTTGAGAGGACAGCCCAAAGCTGGGAGGAAAGCATAGATGAGGATGCGGCTAAGCGTGGAGGTGCAGAAGAGGAGAAGTGGGACAGTCTGTGTATGAAACCTCTGTATATTTCTGGTGTGTGGGAAGTGAGCACATCTGCCAGGAACAAGGAGTTGAGTTAGAATTAGCTTGAGAATAGTCCAGATTTGAAGTAGCCACTGCAGGGAATTGGAAGGGAAGTAAGTCATGATGAACAGAAGGCTTTTTGAAGCCTCGTTCTCCTGATCTGCGAAAGGACAAATTGGGATGAAAGCCATAGGATGGTTTTATCTAGCAGCACCTAGCAGCAGGGTGGAAGGGAGGAAGGCGTGGATGGCTTCTTTTAACCTAAGCCAGGAGAAGAGGTGTGAAAGATTTAAGGAGGTCGTGCAGAAAAGCTGCTGGT
>NC_138374.1:99596462-99621754 GCF_054177405.1 Leptonychotes weddellii | reverse complement strand
TTTATTAATCCTCTGAGAACACCAGGCTCACTGTGGCCTCTGCCCATGGGGCCACATGGAGCACCCCCAAAGATGGATATTGGGGTCTCAGAGGAAACCTCTCATAAGAGGCCAAATTCTGAGGACTGACAAGATAGGAAAAAGCTTTTTACAGTGAATTCATTTCTCATATGGCTTGTTCCTGGCTGTACTCTTTGAAGATCCTCTTTGTTTTTATCTCCAACCAGAAATACCTCCATGTTACACCAATCTCCACACAAATACCACCATCAATACACCATCTAAAACAGTGCTTCGTGGGCGCCTGGGTGGCTCAGTTGGCTAAGCGACTGCCTTCGGCTCAGTTCATGATCCTGGAGTCCCGGGATCGAGTCCCACATCGGGCTCCCTGCTCGGCGGGGAGTCTGCTTCTCCCTCTGACCCTCCCCCCTCTCATGCTCTCTCTCTCAAATAAATAAATAAAATCTTAAAAAAAAAAAAAAAAAGACTCTCTCCCTCTACCTCTCCCCCACTCTCCCCCTAAAATAAATAAAGAAATCTTTAAAAAAAAAAAAAAAGTAAAACAGTGCTTCGTCAAAGTACGTATTCAAATACTGATTGACTCTTGGCTTCAAAATTTTGCTTGGTTAGACCTTAAATTTTACTCCCTGGACATTTTTTTTAATCCCCTATTAGATTCATTTTAAATAGACCACTATAGAATTTAATAGTTTTGAGGTTGAGATTAGCAGGACATTAATTAACTGCCAAAACCAGTACAAACCAGGGTAGTTCAGCCCTTCCTTCCATGTTACTGTAAACTTCCAAGTGATGCAACAGCCTTTTCTCTTTTGCAGGTTGGATCAGGTGGTAATTCATGTAGGAGCCCTGAGCTTGAAAGATTCACAAGAACTGGTAGGTATGTAGGTCCATCTGGGAGAGACCACTCAAGGGGCCTCCTTTTCCTTTTATTATTAGAGCATGGTTGATATATACAATGTTATATTCATTTTAGGTGTACGACATGGTGAATCGATAATTCTGTGCATTACTCAGTGCCCACCAGGATAAGTGTAATCTCCATCTGTCACCATACAATGTTATTACAATATTATTGACTACATTCCCTATGCTATACCTTTCATCTCTGTGACTTATTTTATAACTAAAAGTTTGTACCTCTTAATCCCCTTCACCTATTTTGCCCTCCCTCCAATGGCAACTACCAGTTTGTTCTCTGAGTCTGTTTCTGGTTTTTTGTTTATTTGTTCATTTGTTTTGGTTTTTTTTTAGATTCCACATAAGGGAAGGAGCTCCTTTTTTATGCTGAAGTTAAACTCAATACCATTTTTGCTATATATTGGGTGCTATCACTGGGGAATATGAGGTGTGGGACCTCAGAGCTCACCATCCAGAAGCAGGCACGGAGCCATAATGAGAGTAGCCCGAGGTGATAACTTCTGTAGCAGAGTTTTGAGTAGGAGACAGAGGCCCGTCTTCCTCCGAGGGGTGGGTATAGAGGTAGCTCAGTTTGCAAGTAGGGAGAAGAACTTGAGCCAACCTCAGTTTCTCTAAGAAGCAAAAGGCAAAGCCATCTGCTGGGCATGAAGGAGATGGAAGATGGGGTTCAGAGATGAAGAGCAGTAAAAATTGAGAATCACTGCCCAGGAAAATGGGAGGGAAAACTGAAGCACAGGAAGATTGTCCCCACCCATGTTCTTATCAGCATTATTTACAATAGAAAGAGGTGAAAGCAACCCAAATGCCCATCAGTGGATAAATAGATAAACAAAATATGGTATATACGTACTATTAAAGGACAAAAATACAAATGAGTAATTTAAAAGATCAAATTGGCTTTATTGAATGAATCCAGCAGCATCCAATCTAGCAAATAGAAAGGAGCTCTATCGAGCTGTGGAAAAGGAAAGGTAAAAGACAGAGAGGGAGCAAGAAAAAGGAAATTATTAGCAAAGAACACATTGTTTTAAGCAAGGTCGCCCTCCTAAGGGCAATGGTAGGGGCCTGACAGTAAATTTTCTAGGGCTGACCAGGAAATTCCACGTTGACAGTTTAAAGGTTACATTCCTGGGAGGATTGAAACTGAAGTCAGGTTAGGTATTAAGTCTTGGTTTGCTGACATGGATCCTTAATATAAGTACTCCATTTGGGTCCTGTGGTTTTCTTTTTAACAATACAATGGAATATTATTCAGCCTTAAAAAGGAAGGGAATCCATCCTGTCACCTGCTATAATATAGGTGAAACTCTTTGAGGACATTATATTAAATAAAATAAGCCAGTCACTAAAAGACAAATACTATATGATTCCTCTGAAATGAGGTATCTAAAGTAGTCAAATTCGTAAAAACAGGAAGTAGAATGGTAGTTGCCACGGGCTAGAGGCAGAGAGGAAGAATTATTTAATGGGTATAGAGTTCCAGATTTGCAAGATGAAAAGTTCTAGAGATCTGTTTTTTAACAATGTGAATATACTTAAAACTACTGAACTGTACACTTAAAAATGATTAAGGTGGTAAATTTTATGTGGTTTCGTCACAATTTAAAAAAATTTTTTTTTCAAAGTAAGCTCTACGCCCAACATGGGTTTTGAACTCATGGCCCTGACATCAAGAGTCACATGCTCTACCGAGCCAGCCAGCCACCCCTAATTAGTTAATTTTTTAAAAAGGATTGCCCAATGGTGCTAAAAAACCAACTGAAGTTGTAAGTCATAAATCTGTCTTACCACCATTCAACTAAGTTATGAAAATTTCTTTCTAGGTATAGTCTTCAACCAGGACATAGGTTCAAGGACACGAACAATTGGATTGCTCCAGGTTTAGAGATTAGCAGATTAGGTAGAGCAAAGGCCAGGAATGGAAGGAGTTAAAGTTTCTGGCAGAAAAGTACATGACCTGGTGGTTTTGAGGACTTTGTGAATTGGGTAAAAAACGAAAGCTCGAAAGTGTTGAGGTATTTACCAGCAGGCCCAGAACCTGGACCACTACTAAATTAACCATGTTTTCAGAATTTATATATTCTGATTTCCAAGATTACAATGACTTGATCTAGCCCCAACATCTTCTTGATGGGTTTTGTTTTTCCTATTACTGAATTTAGAAATGGGATATATATATATTTGCAAAATTGCAATTCAGTACTCCTAGGTAAGCCACAAGGGAAGGCATATTGCTAAGTGGTTGCTTAATAAGCCTAGAATCAGAACGTGGAGACTTGATTTATTCTTCTTATGTGTCATTTGTTCTTCTTTCAGTAGGCCTTTCGATTAAGGTAGTGTGATGTAGGAAATTTGTTTTCATCTCTTTTTTTAAAAAAAGATTTTATTTATTTGACACAGAGAGAGCGAGAGCAGGAACACAAGCAGGGGGAGTGGGAGAGGGAGAAGCAGGCCTCCCGCTGAGCAGGAAGCCCGACGCGGGGCTCGATCCCAGGACCCTGGGATCATGACCTGAGCCGAAGGCAGACGCTCAATGACTGAGCCACCCAGGCGCCCCTGTTTTCATCTCTTTTTAATTGCTTTCTTTTCCTATGTGTGATATAAATTTTAAAATATCGTCATGACGTGAAAGGTTGTCATCCATTGAGCTGAACACTAGAATAGTGTAGAGATAATCTTAGGACAGAGATAATCCCCTTCTATAGGGATAATCCCCTACTGTGGGGATAATCTTGCCAATGAGACTGTAATTTGGCATCTGCTTAGCCATAACTCCATTGGATGATGTTTGGGCACTGCCATCAACTGTCTCTTAGCTGTTTCCTTTTTTCTTATTTTCAGCTAAGGTTATCCTTCTACTCTTGTCCTAATGGAGTGCTAAACAAATGATTCAAATATATTATATGCAACCGGTGGCCAGTGATTTAATCAACCATGCCTATGTAGTGAGGCCTCCATTAAAACCCAAAAGGGCAGGTTTCAGAGAGCTCCCAGGTTGGTGAACATGTGGAGATTTGGGGAGAGTGGAACACATGGAAACTACAAGCCCTATCTCCATACCTTGCCTTAGGCATCTCTTCCATCTGGCTGTTCCTGAGGTAATATCTTCTTATACTAAACTGGTGGCCTAGTAAGTAAGATGTTCCTCCGAGTTCTGTGAGCCAGTCTAGCAAATTAAGTGACCCAAGGAGGGGATTATGAGAACCTCCAACTCTGTAGCCAGTCGGTCAGGAACACAGGTGATGACCTAGGCTTGTGACTAGCATCTAAAGTTCAGGGAAGCGGGGTAGTCTTGTCGGATGGAGCCCTGAACCTGTGCAATCTGACTGTCTCCAGGTAGACAGTATCAGAGTTGAATAGAATTGCAGGACACACAGCTGGTATCAGAGAATTGCCTGTTGATGTGGGGAAACCACCCCCCAACCCACAGACATCTAAATTGTCACCAAACCCAATGGTCTTCTTTCTTCTTTTAAAGGCCCGACACGCAGCAGAAATAGGAGCTGATGGCATCGCTGTCATTGCACCTTTCTTTCTCAAGCCAAGGAACAAAGGTAAGCAAATAGTCTAAATACACAGTGCCTCGTGTGGTCCACTTCTTTTTGCCTTCATTGAAAATGGTCATGCTGACCTCCTGAAAGTAAAGTTGTATGGACTTCTGTGGGCGTGAAGTTGCAGCGGTACAGTAGCTGTCCAGAATATTTGGTCTCCCTGGATCCATACAAGAAAAGACTCCTTTAAGAAGGGCTTCAGCTCTTTTGCCAAGTAATCTGATTGGGTCATCCACCAAGCCCCAGGTCAACATACAGGTACCTGTGTTGGGTCAGGCGTCCACCCCTAATCTAGTCAGTTGTGTAGGAAGTCAGAGTTACATGGCAAAGCATGGGATCATTTTTCTCAAAAAAAGAGGAATATAAGTGGTGGGCATCTTGAGACATGTTCTATTCAAGGTTGAGTCAGTAATGAATTTGAGGGAGATTTCAGAGAAAGATCCATGGTCTTCCAAATTACCAAGTTAATTGCTTTCTCCTTCTCTGCTTTCTCTACGGAAACTTTTGTGGTTTCCAAGTATACTGAGTCTTTTTAATCCTTCTGATTAGCAAACGAAGGAATACAGATTTTGAAAGGATTGAAAACAGACAATCCATGATTGCATGCATGATTAAATAAATTCATAGCTAAATGTAATTGGGTCAAAATTATCATGAAATACCATCGATTATTGGTAGAGAGAAAATAATTGTCAATATAGGATAAGTAATTTAAATACTGCCATCTTGGGAATTGAGAATGAACATTTTAAAAGTTTTTTCACATGGTTATAAAAATTTTACGTGAATACGTTTCCCAAAAAGACAGACAAAGGAAAGATAATGAGTTATTCATAATATTCTTGTCAAATATTTATCACAGAGTACATCATCACAGTATTCAGATGAAGTATTTTCTCCCCCACTCTCCAGTGTAAGCAAGTCTGCTGGATTTATTTATCCTCTGCAGTAATGTCGCAGTGAAAGCTCACGGAGGATGATGTAGGAAATTGCAAATCCTCAGTAAACTAGAATGAATTCTCTTCTGCTATATCTGGATTTCTCCCCAAATGGGAAAAGTGCCAACCTCTGGTTGAATTATTGTGAGGTGTGCCACTATTCTTCTAACTTCCCTCTTTGAGCAAATGTTTATCTTTTTGTTGTAGAATTTTCTCAGTTACAACTTGATGATTCTGATCCTAATGCAAATTCCTTGTTCACTGACCACATTTAGCCCTTTTGGGGTAAGAGCACAGGAGTCCAACCGACGGGCTTCTGGCTTTGATAAGAGTATTTCAAGAGCTTCTCTTAATATGTGGGAAGGTTTGCACCAGTTTTGTTTTTTTGTTTTTTTTTAAAGATTTTATTTATTTATTTGAAAGAGAGAGAATGAGAGAGAGCACATGAGAGGGGAGAGGGTCAGAGGGAGAAGCAGACTCCCCGCCGAGCAGGGAGCCCGATGCGGGACTCGATCCCGGGACTCCAGGATCATGACCTGAGCCGAAGGCAGTCGCTTAACCAACTGAGCCACCCAAGCGCCCTGCACCAGTTTTATAATAGTATTTAAGGACAGCAGGAAAGTGATCATCTTATTTTGGCCTTTCTACAGAAAGGAAAATAAACCTTTGAATGAAGTGTTGCAAAGACATTGCAGTATCAATCTCGGATGATTGAGAGGGATCAAGAATTTTCAGCTTCTGAGAGGGATGGTTGCATTTCAGTAGATGGTTAGTTTTTTTTACCAGGGAAAGCCAGTGTTTTATACTTGTTCACACCATGGCTTGTCCTGCTATTCTTTCAGATATCTTGATTAATTTCCTAAAGGAGGTAGCTACTGCCGCCCCAGCATTGCCATTTTATTATTATCACATTCCCGCCTTGACAGGGGTAAAGAGTAAGTACTGCTTCTTTCCATGTTTCTTTCCCTCCATCTCTCACATCTTACCCTGTTTCGCTAAGAAACTCCCACTCCATCGCACTCCACCCTGTGTCACAAAAGCATAAAACTATTGACAGGATGGTTCGGATTGGCTCCAAAATAAGTCAGTCTTATCAAAAATAAGTCCCTCTTATCAATCATTGACACTACCTTATAATGAACGTTTTTAAGTGTGAAAGATGCTTTTCTAGCAGACACCTTGTGTCTTGTATGAGAAGACACAAGCCTATAAGCCCCGTAAGGACGAAGGCTGTGTCTACCTTGTCCTCTACTGTATTCTCAGTGCCTGGTACATAGGAAGGTACTCTGATCCCTCCTCACTTTTCTTTTGGCTTTCTTTCTTTTTTTTTTTTAAGATTTTTAAAATTTATGGGATCATGACCTGAGCCAAGGCAGACGCTTAACTGACTGAGCCAACCAGGTGTCCCTTCTTTTGACTTTTCTTTTATTGTTACTATGCTTCTCCAGAAAGGAGATTGTTACAATTAGATGAGATTTCTTAGGAGATTATTTTTTAGATATGATTCCTTTCTACTTCCTTAAAAGAAAAAAAAAATAGAAGTTGTGCTTTGGAAAAGTTCATCTGTTGTCTTCGAGGAATGGAAGCGTGGGGGCTGAAATTTGATGAGTACATAGGAACTCCTAAGTGAGGGCAAGGGACGTCCAGCTGAGAACAGCCCCTGGCACTCAGTGCAGATGTGAGGGGCTCTACAAGACGGGATTTGACATTTTCTGGAGGGGTGCAGATTCGTGAGGCATTTTCTGTTTTGAGCAGTTCGTGCTGAGGAATTGTTGGACGGGATTCAGGATAAGATCCCCACCTTCCAAGGGCTGAAGTTCAGTGACACCGATCTCTTAGACTTCGGGCAATGTGTTGATCAGAATCGCCAGCAACAGTTTGCTTTCCTTTTTGGGGTGGACGAGGTAAGTCGCCCACTGGCCTGTCCCAGCGGGTTCGTTGCCCTCCAGAACAATTTGTAAAGCTATTTAGATAGCAACATTTTTTTTCTCTTACTCTTTTTCCTAAAAGTGAATACCCTGTGTCTGTTTTTGCTTAGCAACTATTGAGTGCCCTGGTGATGGGAGCGACTGGAGCAGTGGGTAGGTAAGCCTGACTCGTTTTTCCACACGGTTATAAATGTAAAGTCCCCCCGTGGAGGCATTCACTGCCTATGTGGTTATACTTCTTGTATGGACGCCTTTTCTAATGAAAGCTGCCTTTCTTTCCCCCAGTCTTTCAGCAAAAAGGAATTAAGTAGAGCTTAGCAGTTTGTTAGCAACTCAGTCACTGTTTTTAGAAGCATCTGTTGCAATTAGAGGTGAGGCACATGAGCTAAGAGCATGCACAGAATTTGTCAGAAATTACTTAGTTATTAATAAGAGGAACCCACTGAAAGTAGCTAATGCGGAAGAAGACACATTATTATAAACTACTGGGAGATTGGGTAAAACTCAAGAGGAGGAAATGCAGCCAGGCCTCAGAGAAGATGAGAACCCAGGCCTGCAAAACACTCAACAGCCAGGACAGATCGTTCTCCATCTGTGGTCCTCTGGAGACTCTCACCCCTGCGTCTCTCTGCATACCTCTCTCTTTCCCTCTCTTGCTCTCCAGGTGCGCTCTCTATGCTTCAGCATGCACATGGCCAATCGTGGCTGCCCGGTCGTGAATCTCATCTCAGGATATCACTAGATAGCACTGCCTGTTGGGCTTACCTAAGTCCAATCAGCTGCAGCCAGCTAAATAGACGTACATGGCCTGATGCCTACTCAGGCAGAGGCAGGCAATTCAATTAGCATGTCCACTGCACATGTTTACCTAATTCATTAGAAATATGCCTGCAAGGGATTGAGTGAAATATTCGTGTTAACTGAAAGTGCATTACCTCCAAATAGGAAAAGTGTAGGAGAAGCAAAGTAGTATTGATAACATGTCTTGGTGAGCATGGCTTTGATGAAGAATAAGTAAGTTGGATGATCTCAATGGCTTATTCACCAAGCCAGGATGGTGACGTCCTGCAACATCCATTGTCACTACAGGGACATTTCTACCATGGGAACCTGAATGCCTGGGATCTGCTGACCATGAAATTCTTACTTTCTTTTCCCCCAGAAATTCTTACTTTTTTGACTTTTGTTTTTTGGCCTCCATACTAGGCATTTTAATTTTGTCAACATAATCTATAAGCAAAGTACATTTCGTTAGACTTTATTTCTTCTTAATTATAATTACATTTCTCTCTAACTAAATATGCCTAAGACCCCTAGAATTTGAATTTTAGTATTCTGAAACTCCTCCGGCATATTGTGATTTAGGGGTGTTTCACATCTATAAGGGACTTATCTCAGCTATTGTATTATATTTTTTCCTTACTTTTTTACCAGAAGATAATGTGAACTTCACGTTTTTGGAATCCCTTGCTGTTCAGTCCAGGGTTTCCATGTGAAGGACCAACAACATTCTGTTCTTGGTACATCAAGATAAATATATTTTTCTGAGACTGACTTACTATATGAGAAGTTGCTAGAAACTGCGGAAACATCCTTGTTAAGAATTTCTGTAAACTTCTACCTTGCTGATTTCTCTAAGAATTCAGTGATTAGTCTGAGGTATTTGTCTTTACTGGTAGAGTTGGATATTATATTTTTTTTCAAGATTTTATTTATTTATTTGGCAGAGAGATAGCGAGAGAGGGAACACAAGCAGGGGGAGTGGGAGAGGGAGAAGCAGGCCTCCCACGGAGCAGGGAGCCCGATGCGGGGCTCGATCCCGGGACCCTGGGACCATGACCTGAGCTGGAGGCAGGCGCCTAGCGACTGAGCCACCCAGGTGTCCCTGGATATTATTTTTTTAAGTCCACATTTTATCAGATCAAATAACTTATTTTCACTTTCATTTGTGCTGAATTGTAGTAGATAGCAGCATGAAGGAATGAAAGCCTTTGCCGCAATTGTGTGGCCTTCTTTAAGTCATAGTTTCTTCACAACCAAACAGAAGCCAGGGATTTGAGGGGATTAGACATGATTTATGTCAAGCACCTGGAACACAAGAGACAATAAATGATCTCTCATTTTATTATCATCTTTATTATTATTATTATTATTATTATTAGAAAGTAGTCTCTAGGTAATATATAAATTGTATAAGCATATATATTACAGGTAATATATAAACTGGCAGAGAACTCAGATAATCTGCTGGGATTTGCCCCATTCACCTAGTTCCTCGGCATAAGGCTTTAGGCCTCACCTCAGATACTACGTTTTACCCACAGTTCGAATCTAGCTTCGTGCCTGCGCACGTGCTCTGGGGCAGGTGTTGGCCTCTGTTATTCCCTACCAAATACACCTCCATCTCTAACTTTTTCCCCTTTTTTCTAACTTTATCCTTTTCCGACTTTTCTTCCTTTTCTTTATCCCCTTTGGTATTCTGTGCCTCCTCTTGGCACTGCTTATTGTCGCTGATAACTCAGAAGTGAAGACACCTGATCTCTAATAGATTAGGGCCAAAAAATAGACTTCTGGGAGGCCTGGTCTATTTTTCCCTTTTAGGCATCAAAGGGATTTGAAGATCTAGACTTCTCCCGCTGAGTTACTGATACTGCAGTGTGTGCTGTTTTCTTTCCAGTACCTATAACTACATGGGAAAAAAGACAAACCAGATGTTGGAGGCTTTCGAACGAAAGGACTTCTCTTCAGCCCTGAACCATCAGGTTAACTTTTCTTTCCCACTGGATAATTCTTATTCTCTCTCATCAGCACTCCTAGCACACCTGCCCTCGTTAAAATTGCCTTGCTGCTTCTTTCTTTACTTTCCTCCTGCTTCTTAGCTGTTCTTGTTTAGAGCCAAACCTGTCCCCATTGTCTATGTTCCCTACATGTCTAATCAGGACAGGCCCCATACGGGAATGACTTCTCTCTCTGTTCCTCCTAGAAATGATCATATTTTTACTCTGTGTTCAAAGTATGTTTGTGACTATAAAATAATAGTGATAGATTTCTGGGGAAATGACCCATGCCATCCCCTTGAGGACTTCACACCCAAGTCTCCAGAGTATATGAAGAAGCTGTGAAGCTGGTAACCCAAAATGGGGAGCTTTAATCCAAAGTCAGAGCAGGTCAGTCATCTTCACCTGCCATGTGCTGAGAATTGGAAGCATCTACCAGGCAGAAACAAGAGCCGAGTGAGTGATCTAAAAGGAGACACTGGCTTGGAGAGAGGAAGAGAAAAGCCGCAGGAGCTGATGTGTTACAGGGAAGACCCCAGGGGAAATGGCGGCTGCCGTTAATGTTACACCGAGGGCAGGCTAGCTGTCCAGAGAATGGAGAGCCTCATGAAGGGCAGAACCAATCTCGCAGCTGGGTAATATGTGTGCTTGAGGTAAGTGGAATGAGGTGGAAAGAAACAGCATAGGCACAAGAGAAGGACTTTTCGGAGGCCAAGAGGCCCAGGGATTTTCAAGATAGTAAAAGTAGCTAAGTGGAGTATCCCAGGGAAATAAGTGGGAGTGAAAGGCATAAGCGAGATTGGAGCAGGTTCTGAAAATTCCAGCCTGTTCTGAGTTGTATGACAGGAAAACCATAGGACCGAATAGATAGTAAAACGGCCCTGAGAGGAGCCCTTCAATTCAGCAGCTTCTTTTATTGACTGGTCCCATTTCCATCTCTTTTCCTCCCATTAGTCCCACACAAATAAGTCATCCCTCTCAAAATGGTATTGGTGAGGAATGTAGTTTACCACATTCTCTGGCTTTTCTTACAGAAGGCTAGTGTGAGTGGGTCTCATTGACTCCTTTATTCATATGCAAAGGGCTGAGCCAAGTGCGTAACTTCAGTCAAGCTGGTCTCTGCTGTAAAGGAATTTGCAGTCAGGTGAAGAAGCAGACCAGCAAAAAATCAGGGCAGAATTTATTCATTCTCATGGACTCCAACGCCGTCTGTTATATTTACATAAGTGAAATGACATGCATACAGAGATGTTCCAGACTACATTGTTTATAAGAGCAAAAGACAGAAACAACCCAACTATCCATCCATAAGGAAATGGTTAAAAACATTATGTTTGAGTTATGCAATGGAGTTATATGCAGCCCTTAAAAGGATGAGATCATTTTCTGTGTACAGATCTGGAAAGACTCCATGATCTATTAAGTGTGCAAAAGCAGTGGAGGACAGAGTTGTGAATGTAATATACTAGTTTGTGTGAGAGGGGAAAAAAGAACGTACACATATATGTTTTTAAGGCTCTGGGTGTTAAAATTTCATTCTGTACTGAATTTTTTTTACTAGACTGTATGTAATTGGTTAAAACAACATAAAATGTCATCGAAAATGCATCTCTTAATGAAATGGATGGGAGTCTGCCTTTATGAATTAGTTCACGAATTCATGGATGAATATTACTTAATGCTAGGATGAGTTACATTTCAGCAGTGATACTATTTCTGTTTTTTGTTTTTAGAGAAATAAATGCTATGAAACCCTGTTCATATAAATTAGTAGTAAGAATAGAAGAAATTTTGTTATAGCAATGTCACTCAATTCTTTGAACAGTTTTTTGAGTTGTGTTAAAAATCACAGAATGCTTTAGTGACTTTCAGCTGACAGCCTGAGTAGCAACATTGAAAGCGATGTTGAAAGCAAAAAGTTGAAAGCCCTATGATTTTTTAGAGGACATGTTACCCATTAATTAGAGGAATCGCTTTGTCACTCTGTCGATGCCAATACCAATATTTTGATCTGCTCCTTTATTTGGTTCCCAGAGGTGTCCCAAGGCAGTGATACAGGAGATATGTCTTTATTTTTTTCAAAAGTGGAAAAAGAAGCACTTATGAAGAGGAAATCTAAAAGAACAATCTGCACCTCCATGCAAATTCTTAGTCTCATCAGTTTTAGAAAAATAGCACTTATGGAAGTTAAGGATCTAGAAATTATTTATTCCCATAAATCTTAGCCTTGCTAAGTGCCCCTTAGAGAGTACCTCAGAAGTTAGCATACCCCAGTTTGAAAACAACCTCTCTAGCTGATAAGTTTAGTTGGGTAAGGGTTGGCTAGATGGATGAAGGGTGCCTACCCCTTTCTTTACTGTACAATTCTATATTTGGCACCTCTTTTCTCATGGCCCCCTTTTATAAAGCTTACATGTATAAAAAGATCCTACCTTATCCTGAATGGATCTCAACCATCCTCACTTAGCTGTTTTTCTCCACTCTGACAGGCCTTCAGAAAACTAAGGTGTTGGGCTTTTTTGTTTGGGGTTTCTGTCCTTTGACCTCCAAAATTTCTAAATTGTTATCACAGCTTATGTAATACTGACTGTAGATTTGTTTTTTCCTTTCCAGTTTTGTATTCAGAGATTTATCAACTTTGTGCTCAAACTCGGTAAGTTTTCTACTTTGTCTGCTGTGAGTTTGAAGGAAATGGTACACTGTCACTTTCCGTGAGGGTTCAACAAGGACACCTTTCAATGTTCTGTTGCAAGCAGAGTTTTATTTCCAATACTAGCCTCAGGGCCAACCCTATAAAGTGGTGAAGTAAATCTAGTTGGCACCCTTCTACAATTCTTGTTCCTCAATCTTAGCACTTTGCTTGCCTTCCCACTCTGCACACCATCATTTGATCCTTCTCAGCACTCACTCCCTGTACTTGCCTCTGCTCATTAAAATTCTACCACACCGTGGCTGATTTCAGCCTGAGTGCTTGGAGGAAGGCAGTCTGAATATAGATCTTACTAAATTGTGAATGACTGACAGCTCTCCCAAGAGTATTTGCAGTGTAAAAAGAGTTTATTAACATAAGTAAGCTCAAATGGATGGAGGTTTGGATAATATGACAAAGTAAAATTTGAGGGAAATATAGTGAATTTGCATAGAGAAGCCTTCTCAGAGTCTCTTAAATATTATCCCATCACAAATGACAAATGCCACCATTCACCCCACTTCTGAGGAGATTGGCGCTTCATGAGAACCTGGGTCAAGTCCAGGAAAAGCTTTAAGTTTATTCTTGGCAGACCTCCCACCTCCCTTTCAGAGCCGTTCTGCCCTATCATGGCAACTCCTCCCGAGCCCCAAGCACCCATTATGTGGTATGGCCCGCATTCTTGCAGGGTCGTCTGCGAGCTCTCTTAATTCTTTAAAGACAGTGTTTCCCATCTGCTTTTCACTTTCACGATTTCTGTCATATTTATGTGCCACAAGTATCATTAATTACCTATTATTATTCCCTTGTCCTAAACAATACTTTTCACAAAATTGGGGGTTTGGTGTGATAGTTTTATATGTTCCTAAGGTGAATTAAATAAATATTGAACTATTAAAATTAGAACTAAAAGTGTACCTATGTATATATAAGATCATTCTGTATACCAACAGTGAGACTGCAACATTTTTGCCAAATATAGCTCTAAGATATTAGCTGAAAGAATTTACTCTCTTGCCAGAATATTTGCATTTTAAAAGTGGACTCGGGGCGCCAGGGTGGCTCAGTTGGTTAAGCGTCCAACTCCATTTCAGCTTAGGTCATGATCTCAGTGTCATGAGATCGAGCCTTGCGTTGGGCTCCATGCTGGGCCTGGAGTCTACTTAAGATTCTCTCTCTCTCTGCCCTCCCCCCCATAGATAGATAGCTACATACATACATACATACATACATACATACATACATATATAAAGTGGACTCTTGTAGATAATTTTTATGATTTAAAAGAACATATCTTTAAAGAAATCATTTCAGACTTCTTTGGCAGGTTGGAGCTTTCATGGTTTAGGCAAGGAGAGACTTATCTTAATAAACTTGTAGTCTTGGGGCGCCTGGGTGGCTCAGTTGGTTAAGCGACTGCCTTCGGCTCAGGTCACGATCCTGGAGTCCCGGGATCGAGTCCCGCATCGGGCTCCCTGCTCAGCGGGGAGTCTGCTTCTCCCTCTGACCCTCCTCCCTCTCATGCTCTCTGTCTTTCATTCTCTCTCTCTCAAATAAATAAATAAAATCTTAAAAAAAAATTTTTTTAAATAAACTTGTAGTCTTATTATGAGGGTAGCTCCCTATTCTGCCATTTGTAATAAGCCTGGAAGGGCCATTTTGCATTCATTAAACTATACTCTGTATCTTTGGTCATGCTAGTATTTTCCTTCCAGATACTTAGTTGTTACTATTAGCTTAGCAAAAGAAAGTTACTTCTCATATCTTGGATCCAAAAACCATAGCCAGTTAAAACAAATACCTTTCTCTTTCTGCTGTATTGTTTCCTTAGATCTACCTTCAACATCCCTAATTCTATCTTCAGCTCTGTTTTCTACTATTTCATTTCATTGAATATATATATTTTTTCATTTCTAGTATTTGTTTTTCCAGATTTTCCTGTACTTTATTTATATGCCCTTCTCTTAGCCTATGGCTTCTATTCCTCCTTTATCTCTGTGAGGTCTCTTTCAGAATTGTGTATCATCTGTTCTCAGGATGTGGGATTTGTCAGTTGTGCATTTGCAAGCTCTTGTGCAGCTTCTTTTTCTCATGTGTTTTGTAATTTTTAACTTCGAATTTGTCTTCAGAGACTGTTGTTTTCTGGAGAATCCATTGTGCTCTAGGTTATAAGGTGTCCTAACAAGTGGTTTTACGTTTGCCTCTGTTGGACACTATAGTTTCACCAATTCTATTGAGTTTTTAGGTTAATTTCTTAGTCCAATTTTTACAACAAGTGCCTAACGCAAATATGGATCCAGATTCATAGATGGCATAGGCTTGGGGTTTCTTTCGTAAGATCTTTTTCCATCCACAGCCTGGAAGAAGTCAAGCTTCCATGCCTCTCTATCCCCAGGCCAGCAGGCCAGGTTTTCTTCTATTGCCTTTCATAGAAGGCTGACTACCAGTTTTACATAGGGCATTTAATTTCAGCCCCCTGCTCTGCACAGACCCGAGGCTTCATCTTGCATTCCTGCCCCAGCTTTAGAACATGAGCTCTAAAAGAGCAGCATCTTAAGGAGTACATTTCTCAGGGACTTCTTAGATGTGATTGAACTAAATTCTGTCTTAGTGATGAAGTCCTGCATCATTTGATCCACAGTCATATATCCCTGAATCAGATTATCCTCATGGACCACTTGGCTTCAGCAACTCACCACGCTGACCTCTTTATTCCTGGTACCTTTGGTCCCTCCTTCTTGCTTTTGAGGTTGACTTAGAGTCTTCCTTTGTTTTGTTTTACAGTTTGTCAATTTGTCAAAAATTTTCCAGCTTTTCTATATGTTCGAGGCAGGAAGAGGGATTCCTATATCTGCTCAGTCTGCCATAGTGATAAGAAATGTTCCCCTCTTTTACTTCCACCTTACCCTATCATAGAAGTCACTAGTATATGATCTCTTCTTTAGGATGTTTGTGGCAAAGTGGATGGTCCCAGTCACATTTCCTTATTTATTTTTCCCATCTAGGTTTTGGAGTGTCGCAGACCAAAGCCATCATGACTCTGGTCTCTGGGATTCCAATGGGCCCACCCCGGCCTCCACTGCAGAAAGCCTCCAGGGAGTTTATTGCTGATGCAAAAGCTAAGCTGAAGAGCCTGGATTTTCTTTCTTCCACTGATTTAAAGGATGGAAACTTAGAATCCTATAGCTAGTTATCTCTATCAAATTAGAGTGTGTACCTTGAATGGTACCTTCATTTCTCAAGGACTTTTTAGATGAACTTGAACTAAACTCTTTTCTAGCAAATGAAATCTCACCCAATCAACGAGTACTTAAGTACCTTCTAAGATCCTAAAAATGTTTTATTTTGTGAAGGGGCAAAAACTCTAAAAGGAATCATGAGCCCTGAGTTATTCAATATTTCACAAAATTTTTGTGGAGAAATTTCTGCTTATATGGATGAAATGGAATCAAGAAAAAAATTATAATGATTCATTCCATCTGCCTTTAGGAGCTCCCATTATCTTGATTTCTGATTCTTAATCCTATTTTAATTTTTTTTTAATTTTAAACCACTATAATGTACTTCCATTTTAATAAATATTCATTTGGAGTCTAGGACAACTCTGAGCTACTTCATTTAGGCAAATACACTTCAATGCCAAATTACAACATAACTCAACTCTACACAACTATTAACACACCCGCTCACTTGGCTGCTCAGTCTAATTCTAGAATATCTGCTTTCGGATTCACTGTGATGTCAGTTTTCCCCCAAAACACTGCATTAGGTGAAGACTTGCTTCAGTTCTTATCACTCAAGGGCCTATTAGAGTAGCTTTTCATAGAACAAAGAAAAGGCCCTCCCCAAAGATGAACTCAAGTCTCCACTTCTTGATATATAGAGAACTTCTCAAAGCTCAAAGTCTCAACCAAAGAGCTCTCCTCTGGGCACCACACACTTCCCCTTTCCCCACAGGAAGTGAATGGCTCCCCCACAGTGAAGGCCAATGTCCCCTCTATTGTGAGCCCAGGGGCTAACTGTTATTTCCTGGTCACACTTCAGCACATTTTGAAGATTGGGGGAAGGACCAAAAGATTTCACTCTCTCTATCCCTACATACCTTCTTTATTCTTTTCTTTCTCAGTAGTATGGCTGTTTTAATCTCCTTTCCAAAAAACCCTGGTTAGTCCTTCCTAATAACAAAGTGTATTGCCAGTCAACCCTTGGTGATTGTAAACCTGACTATCCAGTCTATCAATTACTGAGGATTTTTTTTTTTAAGATTTTATTTTATTTGAGAGAGAGAATGAGAGAGAGAGAGCATGAGAAGGGGGAGGGTCAGAGGGAGAAACAGACTCCCCACAGATCAGGGAGCCCGATATGGGACTCGATCCTGGGACTCCAGGATCATGACCTGAGCCGAAGGCAGTCGCTTAACCAACTGAGCCACCCAGGTGCCCAATTACTGAGGATTTTTACTCTTTTTTTTTTTTTTTTACTCTATATTTTATCTCTGAAAAGGAGAACTTTTTCAAAATGAGAATTTGAAATTATCTGTGGATTCAGTTACCGTTGTCAATTGATCAGTTAAGAGTTGTTATATTTATGGCTCCTCACTCCTCTTTTTGCTCAGGAATGACATGTGCTGTTTTCTCATATTTCTACCTCCTTCAGGAGTAAGGC
The DNA here is from genome assembly GCF_054177405.1 of Leptonychotes weddellii. Lineage (NCBI taxonomy): Eukaryota > Metazoa > Chordata > Mammalia > Carnivora > Phocidae > Leptonychotes > Leptonychotes weddellii. The sequence goes on along the minus strand of NC_138374.1, from coordinate 99,604,267 downwards.
GTTGGGATAAGAAATTGAACTGCAGTGGTTTATGTGAATTTATATTCTCTCACTGAAACATTTCTTTATAGCCGTTAATTTCCTAAAGGAAGAAAAGGGAGGTTTTTGGTTCTGAAGAGGTCATATCCTTACTTAAGTATACTAAAGTCAAATTAATTTTTTCTATGAAGATACATCTTGGCTATCCACTAGCCAGGATTTTTTTTTTTTTTCTGTTTTTGTTTTTCTGAAGTCAGTGCTTGGAGAACTTTGAAGATGGTTAAGAAGAGCTTGTAAACACAAAGAGAAATAAGATGATTTTTCTTCAGTGACAAGGGTTGAATTTAACTCTGTGTGTTCTAACATCCAACTCCTTGGAAATGAATGTTACATAGCAATAGTTACTAATAATGCCTTTTATCAAAAGTAAATTTTTGGAGTATTATGAATTTACTATTACCTTTGAGTTTAGTCTTTAATATTAAAACTAAAATAATGATGTGAAATACTTCACTCAGCACGATACTAAAAGCAGATTTTTAACCTCTGTTTCAAGATGGAATTCTGAGATTAATTCACTGGGGATGGTGGAAGGACAAAGTGATTCCAGGGACTGGTTTTACTTAGGATCTCTTGGGTTTATTCACAGATGTAGGAAAATGCCATGGTGTGTGGGGCACCGGTGGAGGTGGGGAATGGGTAATGCATGCTCTTCTCCAGAAAGGCTGTTTGCTACAACTTGAGAGAAATTTCCTCTTGATGATCACATGAAGAGCACATAAAATCCCTTCTGTCAGGAATCTGGAGCCTGAGGGAAGGCTGGGTTGGGCTGGGCTGGGCTAAGGGACATTCTAAAATGACTGCAGTCCAAGACCAGGCACCCACCTAGACTCACCCGGGCTTTTCACATAAGGAAGAATGGAGTGGGACTTAAATGCCTGTCAAAGCAAGAAGAGCAAAGAATGGATCTAACCCATTTAACCACTGTCCTTATCACATGCTCACTCAACCCCAATTTCCTTCAGTTACATGGAGAAGGAATCTTGGAATCAAAGTTACACAAACAGCAGAGCTAAGCCCTTGCTAGAGGGGGGGCCTCACCTTGCACTTTGGGTTTCTGGGGCTGAGAAATGGCTACTTGGTGGACAAAATAACTAACCCAAATCATGTTTTCTCTGCCAACCCCTTTGGTGACTCTTGAGAGATCATTTGTTACATAGGACACATCAGCATTTTAAGTTAGACAACCAAAAGAAAAACCTTACAGAAATTTCCTAGATCTTAATCATGCAATTAGTAAACATAATGGAATGGATTCCACCAAATGTGTATAGAACCTGTGTCCAGCAGGACTTGTCACCTGTATCTGTATACCAGGTATAGGGAGTGTTCGAGTTCTATGCCACATGGACCACCTAGGAGCTTGGACATCAAGTTCACCTCCAGTATATTTTCTACACAGCAGCTAGAATGACCTTCCTCAATGCCAGGTTCCCAGATTTGAGCCAGATGTTGGATGAGGTCCTGTGGGCACAGAAAATTTTTTCAAATATCAACCTTTGGTGTAAGGGACAGGCCTCTTGCCCATCAACAAGCACACATAACAAAGTTATCGTTGAAGTCCTGGAAGTGGGCTTCCACTGATGGGCAAGCACATCAGGGGCTCAGAGTGATCTATATATAGTCCAAGTCCAGTTGGCCCCATTTAAGGTCCCCTGCCTCGGGTAGGAGGAGGTGGCACAAGGACTACAAATCGCATTCCTGGGAATCCTTGGACTGCAGTTCAACAAAGTGATTCACCTCAGGACTCGAGGGAATGGGTACATCTAAACCATCTCTTACTAAGAGCTGCAGGTAATATTCACAAGCCTGGGCGGTCTGCAGGTTGCGGTTGCTATCTGGACTCCCCAGAACATTGACCCAGTTGGTATCATCCTTGTCCTTTCCCTAAGGAAATAACCTCAGTCAGCTTTGAGGTCCCAATTTGAACATTCCACTGAGTATTCTCTACCTTTTGCTCTTTCACTTGTCTGTACAGAACTGCAGTATCTGTGGGTCTTCCATCAAGATCACTGAATCTGGCCAGAGGAAAGTGCTGGAGAATGGTGGTGCAGGAGAGAGACTAACTCCCACAAAGCAGTGAGGGAAGTGTCTCTGTGTCCCTTAGACTTCATCTGAGATTAGAATCCTGGGAAGGAGCCAGACAGGTAAAGAGAAGCAGAGGGTATATTCCTGGTGGTAGGAGCCAAAGATCTGACAATTCCAAGCCACAACAGAGTCTGTAGAGTGTGACGATCTGAACAGAAGCCAGTGGGCCAGAGTTCAGACACTAAGGAAAGAATAGGAAGGGAAATAGTTTAAAGGGACCGGAGGGAGCCAGGTCCTGTAAGGCCTTGTAAGTCATAGGAAAGTTAAACTAAAGATGTTACTCTGTGCTTTGAGTGTAAAATAACTATAAGTTGCCCAGAAGATTGAAAAATGGGTTAAGGAAATGGTGCAGAAGGAAGAAAAGTTTACAATAAGGCTTAATTACATTGCAGCTTACGTACAGCTATATATATTGTTACAAGTTTTTGTTATTATATAAACATTTTGTGGAAAAATATATTTTTCTATCTGGAATTTTTTGTTTTCTTGGGTTTGGGTAGTATACATCATGATTTTTCTGGTTAAAATTAAGCAAAAATTTTTTTTTAATTTTGTGGCTTTTTATTTATTTAGCAGTAGGGTGAATTAAACATGAAGGAAGGATAGGTATGTGCATAGTCTGTATTAGATAATTCTAACATTTAAAATATGTACAAGTACAATTTTGCTGGTTGTTTTTTTTCTTCTGCTGATGCTCATGGTACTTTTTATCCTCATATTTTGTGATTTTTAAATGTGTTTATGTACAGTGGAACCTTATATGTAATAATTACTTCAAGTCTGGATGGAAAATGCATTCTACTAAAGAGGATATGATTTGAATTCATCCAGGTGATTTCTCTCTGCTGACTAGTGACCACTTTAAAATAATTGACTTGACATTTTTGGGAGCATCACAGGAAGTGAATCTTTTTTTTCCCCCTTACCAAATACCTAGTTTGTAACAGACAAGCTTTCTTTTTTTTTTTTTTTAGATTTTATTTATTTATTCGACAGAGAGAACACAAGAAGCAGGGGGAGTGGGAGAGGGAGAAGCAGGCTTTCTGCCGAGCAGAGAGCCCGATGCGGGGCTCGATCCCAGGACCCTGGGATCATGACCTGAGCTGAAGGCAGACGCTTAACGACTGAGCCACCCAGGCACCCCCAGACAAGCTTTCTTAATATGCTCCTCCTCTGGGTTTGTTTTTATTTTTGTTTTTTTGATTTGTTTTTTTTTATTTTGTTTTATTGTTGCTATTGCTGTTCACTTTTCACTGCAGGTGTAAGGCATTCTGACTTATGGGTATATCTCAGCCTCTGTTCACTTTTCACTGCAGGTGTAAGGCATTCTGACTTATGGGTACATCTCAGCCTCTGCACTCTGGGCAGCCTCCAGGCTTTGTCTCCTTTCTCCTAAGCCCCATGCAGCTTTCAGTGAAAGGAAGCTCAAGTCCATCAGGGATCAGCAGACTCTGTCAGGGTAGGCGCTTACATCACGGTTCTCTTGCCTCTTTGGCCTCTTTGCCTCCCCCCCCTTTGGATTCATTTTTCCCTTTAACTTTTGTTTACCTTTAAGGCATATTTTTACTTTGCTGGCAACATAGCAATGCATTTTTTTTTAATTGTATTCTACACTTTTTTGTTATTTTTTTCATTAGTAGATTTATTTAGAACATCTCCATTTTTTTTGAAGTTGTTGGAATCTTTCACTTTAGATGCTTCTTTTAAATAGAATAAATTTATATTTTGCTATGTGTTCCAATCTAAGAGTCATTTTCTCTTAATAGGTGAGTATATCCCATTTACCTTCATTGAAAGTTTATTAAAAAGGGGGGGCACCTGGGTGGCTCAGTCAGTTAAGTGTCTGACTCTTTTTTTTTTTTTAAGATTTTGTTTATTTATTTGATAGAGACAGAGAGAGCACCCAGAAGTAGGCAGAGCAGCAAGCAGAGGGAGAGGGAGAAAAAGGCTCTCCGCTGAGCAAGATCCCAGGACCCTGGGATCATGACCTAAGCCGAAGGGAAATGCTTAACCACTGAGCCACCCACGTGCCCTGGTGTCTGACTCTTGATCTCACAGACATGAGTTCAAGCCCCGCATTGGGCTTCATGTTGGGCGTGGAGCCTACTTAAAAAAAAAAAAAAGTTTTTAAAAGTAGTTTGTAAAGGAAAACATTTGTTCATGAAAATACAGTACATTCTGTACTAGTATCCAATAGGAAATTACAAATTCTGGATATGTGAAACTATTTAACACTAAAAGAAGGTAACATCTCATTATCTTATAGAAATGTATTAGTATCCATGAAAGCTGGTGTAAGCAGGCAACAAAATGCTCCAATATACAAATGCATGGGAAAATAAAACCCCACACCTTAATATGGGAACCATTAAAGCAAATGTGGATATGGTGTTTCAGTGGCTACATAAGTAAGAAGCATGACAAACTGTAAACTAAATCTAAATGAGTTTCTAAAGGATAAAGGCAGAGAAAGCAAATATAATTGTAAAGCAGAACAAAGCAAGTTGCAAAATCCAATGAACTTGAATAAACTTGTAGGTAAACAAATGGCTCCGTAGAAACTGGTACAACAGATACAAAAAAATAACACACGAATGATTTCCAATGTCATGTTTGCTTGTAAAAAAAAAAAAAGCAAATCTTCACTGATAAATATGCACAGCAAGCCACAAAAATGAATTCTGATAGAAACTGGCATTTCAATGAATACCAGAACTATATAACAAGGAAGAGAGTAATTTTAAAGGTATCAGATATATTACATTCTTTATCCTCAAGATCTAGACAATTGTTTCTGCTGGACTCCAGATTATGTACTTCATCTGTGACATTTGCCATCCTGAACAAGTCATCAGTCCTTTAAATTTCAAGCTGTTATTAATAACATTATTAATTCCACTCTTAATAAATTGAACTTTCATCCTACTATGTTCTATTTGCTGTATCTAGCATCCCTCAGGCCCTCTCCTCATGGTCTCCAGTTCTGTATTGTGGGCTCAGCTAGTGGGCATACACAGTTCCACTCAGCAGCCTCTCTCCACACTTACAGCACTAAGTTTGAACTTAATGTTAGGCCAAAGCCTCCCTGGCTTTCAAGCCATGGGTTACTGTTGGTAACGCATTTAAAACTAAATCTTAGAAGGTAAGATTCTATGACTTGTTATTTTGTGAACAAAACTAGTCCAGTGGGCAGAATAGGCATCCTTACTGGGATATCCTGGGTTGGTACATTTTGTTCTTAAAAGGTGGCACATCACTTTTTGTGCTTTGGGACATACTGATCACTGCAGCTCACCCTGGATTCCTTATGGATATACCCCTTGCCATTCTCGCTCTAGGTGGGGCCTAATCTTTTCAACAGTGCATGCGTACAATGAACACAAGGTAGTTTTCACGTTTGTTTTTTTTTTAGGGGAAAAAAATGTTTTAAATATGGTATATGTTAGGTCCTGAATTTTATATGCTTATTTATCTATTCTTTGTAGTTAGTTTATGATGTAGGTTCATGACGTTTCATCGAATTTCTAAGGTGCTCTTGACTGTAAGACATCATTTGATACACCTCTGAGGAAGAAAAAAAAAACACTGATAAAGTAGAACATGCCATCTCAGTCTAGAGATATCAAAATGCTTTTTAAAGTGTATTTTAGAATTGATACAACTTAGCATCTTCCCATTTTAAAAATGAAGTAACTATGGCTAAGAGATGTTAAATATCTTATGGTCACACATGGTCTGTGGCAGAGCCAGAATATGAATCTTAACTGGGTGACACCAGACTATATTTCACACCGAGAATCTTAAAACTGTATGTCCACTTTTAACAATATCTCTTAGCTAGTGTTGTCCCTAAGATTCAAGCCCAAGGACCTACTGATGTAGTGGAGAGTTGGGTTCCATAGAGTATGGAATGACAAACAGTATACCATGGTTGTATGACAGGCAGAGTTGCCTCATGGTTATGAGTATGTGCTCAGATCCAAGCTGTTTGGGTTCAAGTCCTGGTTCCACTGCTTACTAAGTATATGACCTACAACATTTTATTTAACTTCTCAGTCTTTCCGTTATCTATAACATGAGAATTAGAATATCCATCTCCTGATGTTATCTGTCTCCTGGTTATTATGAGAATCACACCAAATAATACAGATAAAGTTCTTAGAACTGTATCAGGCACAACATAAACGCAGTGAAGTATTAGTTTTTACAGCTATCCAAGGCATTCGGTATAAGCTCTTTATACAACAGAGAAACATTACATCACTGGTAAACCTTTTAACCAATAGCTGGCAAAATAAAGTTGAAAATGATACTAAACCCAAGGCAAGAACTGCAATAGAAATTTGCATTTATTATTAATGGAGCCCAGATGATAGTGCCACTCTCAGATTTTTTCCTAGGTTGGAAGTTTTTACTGTGTTTCCATCTAACCATAGAGCGTAGGAAATGAAAAATATCTGTGGGCTCTTGAATGAGCCATGTGTGACTATTTGGAACAGTGACGTATGCAATGAGACAATGCCTTTTGCTAACTGATTTGAGAAGAACAAGCAAGTCGAAGAGGCCTGGGTGAGAAAAGGGAAAGCAACGAGTCATCATCACTAAAAGATGTGCGTATGGGATAGGTAGGTAGGTATGTGACACGATTTGTATTAAAATGACCTGAGCCGAAGGCAGTCACTTAACCAACTGAGCCACCCAGGCGCCCCAAAAATGTCACTCTTGAAGCAGTGTGATGAGTAGACTGGAAGACAGAGACAGGAAACAGGTAAACCATTGGATGGCCTATTGCAGTTGGTACCCAGTGGTGAAGCTCTAACCTAAGGAAGTGGCAGCAAGGAATGAAAGAATAGACAGAACCTAGATATAGAAGATACTTGTTTTTGTTATTTATTCCATGTAACAAATCACCCCCAAACTTAGCTTAAAACTGCAAACATTTATTAACTCATGCAGTTTCTGAGAGTCAAGAATCCAGGAGCAGCTTAACTGGGTGGTTCTGGCTCAAGTGTTTTATAAGGTTCCAGTCAAGTTATTGGCCAGAGCTTCACTCATCTCATGGTTCAACTGGGGCTAGAGAATCAGCTTCTAGGTTCACTTACATAGTAGTGAGCAGACCTCAGTTCCTTGCTGGCCATTGACCAGAAGCTTCAGCCTGCTTCCTCTGGAAAGAGAAAAAGAAAGAATGTGCCAGAGCCCAAAACAGAAATCATAGTCTTTTAGAGCAACCTCAGGAGTGACCTACCATCCCTTTCTGTATGCTAGTCGTCAAAAAGACCAGTTCTAGTACAATGTAGGATGGGACCAGCCACTTAAAACACTTCAAACTTAGCATCATAAAATTTGTTTACTCTTTCTAAGAGCAAATAGGATCACAGTCTTTTTTTTTTTTTTTAAAGATTTTATTTATTTATTTGAGAGAGAGAATGAGCTAGAGAGAGAGAGAGCATGAGAGGGGGGAGGGTCAGAGGGCGAAGCAGGCTCCCCGCTGAGCAGGGAGCCCGATGCGGGACTCGATCCCGGGACTCCAGGATCATGACCTGAGCCAAAGGCAGTCGCTTAACCAACTGAGCCACCCAGGCGCCCAGGATCACAGTCTTTTTTTTTTTAAGATTTTATTTATTTTGGGGGCGCCTGGGTGGCTCAGTCGTTAGGCGTCTGCCTTCGGCTCAGGTCAT
>NC_138374.1:99590680-99596362 GCF_054177405.1 Leptonychotes weddellii | reverse complement strand
CCTGCTTCTCCCTCCTCCCCTCCCCCTGCTTGTGTTCCCTCTCTCGCTGTCTCTCTGTCAAATAAATAAACAAAACCTTTTAAAAAAAAGATTTTATTTATTTTTGAGAAAGAGAGAGAACGAGCACAAGCAGAGGGAGGGATAGAGGGAGAAGCAGGCTCCCCGCTGAGCAGGGAGCCTGACGTGGACTCAATCCCAGGATCCCAGGATCATGACCTGAGTCAAAGACGCTTAACCAACTGAGCCACCCAGGTGTCCCAGGACCAACCACAGTCTTTTTAATGTTCTATCCAGAATGTGACCTACAGAAATGTGAGGTAATAACCAATGTTGAGTTAAGCCACTAAGTTTTACTAATTTGTTAAGTAGCAATAGAAAACTTAACTTTGCGATGATTTCGTGGAAATGGTACATTCAACCTACATTTTCTTTTCCTTTAGTCTCTGAATTTCTTCTTTAAAAAGCTGCCCAAGGTGGGTGCCTGGGTGGCTCAGTTGGTTGGGCGACTGCCTTCGGCTCCGGTCATGATCCTGGAGTCACAGGATCGAGTCCTGCATCGGGCTCCCTGCTCAGCAGGGAGTCTGCTTCTCCCTCTGACTCTCCCCCCTCTCATGTACTCTCTCTCTCATTCTCTCTCTCAAATAAATAAATAAAATCTTTAAAAAAAAAAAAAAAGCTGCCCAAGGTCTTTTAAGTTCTTTCAAATCATAATCAGAAGACTCAACTATTTCTAAGCCCCCATTATTAATGATAATTGAATTAAAGGCTACAGAGCTGGGGCCACATTTTAATACAGTATTAAATATTGCTTTGTTGGAATTCTAATACCGCAAGACATTCAAAGGGCTGTGGTTTCTCCCATTGCAGACAAAAACTAAAACTAAAAACAGAGGGGCCAAAGACGTAATCAAGAATGTTCATAGCAACTCTATTCATACTAGCCCAAACTAGAAACTATTCCAATGCCCATCATCAGGGGAATGGATAAACCAATTGTGGATAATAAAACGGAGTACTAACAGCAATCAAAAGAAAAAAAAAAGTACTGCTATATCTAACATGAATGAATCTCAAAAATATTATGTTGAGTGAAATAAGCCAGATGCAAAACAGTATATACTACATGATTCCACTTTCGTGAAGTTCAGGAACAAGCAAAACGAACTCTTGTGATAACAGTCAGAATGGAATTTACCTCTGAGAAAGGACACAAGAGAACTTTGTGGATAAAAGAAATGGCCAATATCTGGATTTGGGTGATAGTTCTATTGGTGTATACACAAATAAAAAAAAAAATGAAGGGCTATACATTTAAGCGTTGTTCATCTTCACATATATGTAAAATATCTCAGTTAAAAGGACGGCAATTAACTGAATTCATTATGTATGAAAATTTGGGGTGAGTTCTTTTAGCATAGTCTGTATATAACTAAAAGCGTGGTGATCTGCCAGAACAGTTCACCCCCTTGAGGGAGGTCAGGGAAGACTCATGCTTGTGGCCCAGTCAGGGAAATCACAGACCTTTCTTACAAGAGATTGACTAAAAATGGATCAGAAGGAATGAAATAAAATGCAAAACCTGTGGCCACCAGCTCTGCTTCCAAGGGAGGAATCTGGATCATTTGGAGAAATAACAGCCATTTATTCCTCCACCATCTTCTCCTCCCAAGTATCCAGGTATCCATGCTGCAGACCTTTCCTACTAAGAGCTTAGGTCTTTACCATAAAGAGCTGCCTTGGCCTGTGGTAGAGTTTCCCCTTGGAGATGTCTTGTTTTTAACTGATAATCTTTGGACTTCCTTGGCTGGGAAGATTGTGGTGCTCAAGGCACTTTGGAACACAGACACTTTTCTGTTTCAAACTTTATCCAGCCCTACCTGACTTGACCTGTTACCTCTTTTCTTCTTTACAGGGAGATAGAAAGAGCCTGCAATGTTCTTCTCCTGATTCTCACATGGTTCCCTTCTTGTCTGCTATTCAGATGTTAGCTTAAATATGACCTTTTCAGGGATGATATTTTTAACCTCCAGTTTAAAATAGCCACCCACTCAAATTCTATCCCAGCATTATATTTAATTCTCTGCATAGCAACTTATTACCAGTGAATATTTTACTTGCATCGTTTTTTATTGACTGCTAAAATTCAAGCTTTCATCGAAACTATGGCTTTATGTCTTCATTGGTTTTAGGGAATACTTCTTCAAATATTGCTTTTTCTCCATTCTATCTCTCTTCTACTTCTGAAACTTTAATCACATGTACATTAGATCTTTTTACCATGTTCCACTCATCTTTTACGTTCTTTCATGTATTTATCATTTGTTTTTCTCTGCAAGGTCAATTTGGATATTTTCTACTGATCTATTTCCAATTGACCAATTCTCTTTTCTGCTATGTACAATCTATTAACCCATTAACTGAGTCCTGAATTTCGGTGATTCTATTTTCACTTCTAAAATTTCTATTTGATACTTCTCATTTATTCCAGCTTTCTGTAAATTACCTCCAATGTTTTCATCTATATTCTTGAATATGTTAATCACAATTTTTATAAAGTCTGATAATTTCAACATCTGAATCATTTATGGGCACATTTCTGTTATATTTTCTCCTCTTGATTTTCAGTTATTTGGCCTGTCTCCTGGCTTGCCGGAGACTTTTTTTTTTTAATTTGGGAGATTCTATAAAGAATTGTACAAATTATAGGTCATTCTGTCTTCCTCTTCTGGCAGAAAGAGAGAGATAAAGCACTTTGGTCCAATGAGGAAGTGAGATGATTTAAGGCTGGTTTTCATTCCCCTGAGTTTGTCCTTCCTTTTAGAATGTACCTCTGCAGGGGGTGTCAGATGAAAGCCTGGTCTCTCTCTTCCTTGATGAACTCCAGGTTTTGTCTCTCTAGTACCATAAGGCTCCTGAACGCTCTACCTAGCTTTTCAGCCTTGCAGCCTCTGAAGTCAAGCTACTCCAGCGGTCAGGAAGTCTCTGTGAGCCTTTTAAAAAACAAACCAAACAAACAAAACTTCATTCCTGTCTGGATACAGCATTGTATATGGTAGTACAAGAGTGTTGAAGGGTGCAAGTGTCACTGGTGTTCACAAGCTTATGAGTTGGCTCAAACTTTACCAGCACTAACTTCCTCAAGACATCATAACCCTGCTTAAATCCTAGTTCTGGTTGCAGGCTCTCTTATTCCATTCCCCCCATCCCTAACCCTCTGCTTATTTGAGAAACAGAGGAAGAGCAATGAACCAAAACATTCTCCCTCATTTTTCATCTTACATTTCAACTATAGGTGTTGGTGATCATCATCTCATTCTCCCTGGCAGAAACTTTGCCCCAGTCCATTGAGTTGGCAGAGATAACAAATGACATGAGAAATTTGGCTAGTATTTTTTTATACACCCTACAGATTGAATTTAATACATATACTTATAACCTTTATTTTCTACCAAACTCAGGAACTAAGTCAACTCTTCCATAACTAATTTCTAACCAAAAAGGTCAATGTGAAATATTAAGTACCAATAATACTACTCTATCCTGCTTTGCTGACATCTGTAGTCATCTAGCTAGTCATATACTGGGAACATCTAGTTGTTGTATTGAAATCTGACCACACTGTACTTCTGGAGCAGGTTTGGAAGCTTCACTTACAAACGTTAAGATCTAGTTGCTAGTTGCCAACAGCAACCTACAGAGGTAACGCCAGTTATGGCCCACAATCCCCTGGGAACTCTAGCTCTCAGGAGCAAGGCCCAAATTAATGAACCAACTCAATAATAAAATTCCCCATAGTTCTTGGAAAGATCCACCTCTGAAAGTTTTATTTATACTTAATATGTTGACACTTTTGCTGTATTCATTAATCTGCTACAAAACATTTGCAATCCATGTATGCTGGTTGAATTTCCCTTATCATAAATAACTATCAGGAACCTGCTGCTTTAAGCACCCTGAAAGGTACAAAAAAAATAAGATTAAGGTCTTTCTCTGAATGATTTTACTCTTAATTGAAGACAGCAAACACGTGAAGAAAATAAGAGTAAATGCTAAACTGTTATTCTGACTATAGGAGCAACAGAGTTTTAAAGGGATTAATCACTATGAGCTAGAAGAATCAAGAACAAAAGAATAAAAAGTGAAAAATAAGGATGGATATGGTATGATGGGCCCAGACAATTGATTAGTCCGGAATCTCTGAAACAACCCCAACTTGAAATATTTTGTATTGTTGCCTTCATGGGAAGCACTACAGTTCAAAAATGTAACAATGACTACTACAATAACTAAATATACAAATTATTCCAAAGACTCTGAAGACAAAAGGTTATCCAATTTAAGCAAAAACAACCTTGCAGAGTTTATCCACTCATTCGGCTGGTTTTTACTGAGCACTTAAGATGTGCCACACACTGCAGTGAGTGGCCTCAGCTAGCCAGGCAGGTTTCCTGCCTTCACTGAGCTTATTTCTTTCAGAAGACACTGGCATTAGAGTATCTGAAGCACTACAATAACAAGACCTACTGAACACCTATTATGTGCCAAGTACTTCGCTAAGCACTCTTCATAGCACCTAAGATTTCCAGTTCTGTCTTCTACCTTTTATTTGTCATCTACCGGAGGGCCCCATGATAGAAGCTATGAAACATTTTGCTGCGTCAAAATGCACTCAAAACGTTCCCAACTCTCAAAAACGTTCAAAAGTAGGGAGCAAGGGAAGAATCCCCGCTGGAGCGCAGCAGGCCCAGCGCCGCGGATCTCCCTGGCGACCCGACGGGACGCCGGGAAGTGGTAGCTGCGGCCCCGCCCCTCCCTGGGGGTGGGGAGCGCCCTCAGCCCTAAACTCGCTTCGTGCGCATGCGTACGCCCACTGACCCCGCCCTCCCGGCGCCGCCGTCGGAGCCATTTCTCTGCCGCCTCCACGCGAGTTGAGGTGTGTTTACCGAGTGTCTCTGAGGAAGGCCGTGGCCCCGGGCGGTTCTAAGAGGGCTGTGTTCTCGGACACCAGGAAGCGGACGCCGGTAGGGGAGAGATGTCTTTGCCACCCGTTGGGGGTGTGGGGGCCCGCGCTCCTGCAGCCGGGCTTTGTTGCGAAGCGCGGGCGGCGGTGGCGGGTGGGGGAAGGGGCGAGGCGCCCGCCGCGTTCCCGGATTGCGGGCTGCGTGCTGCTCGCCGCGCCACGCCTGCGCTGCCCGGGCCCGCGGTATAGACCCGTTTTTCCCCCAGCAATGGCCAGTGCCTTGTCCGAAGCAGCCAAACCCCACTTCCTCCTCCGGCCTGCGCGCGGCGAAGGCGCTGTTGCCGCCGAGTGAAAGGGGGTGCATCGCCGGGTGGTGAGCCCGCAGTGACGCCACACACACCTAGGGCCCTTCATCCATTCATTCCGGCCACAAAGACCGGGCGCTCTCCTGCGGGCATGGCGGTGGAGCCGTAAACACGTGGGGCACAGCCCCTTCCCCTTCCGCATGGAGGTTTCGGTGGTGGTGGGAGGCAACAGAAGAACAAATGTCTGCAGGTTTCAGTGAAAAGATTGAGGAAATGAAAATTGCCGAGGGAGAAAGCTAGTTTAACTACGGTGGCAAGAGAAAGCGTTTCGGAGGAGGTAGACTTTGGAGCTGATATGTCGGCCCTGAGGTCGAGAATGCGTCAGCTCTGAAGATGCGGGGGGGGGGGGGGGGGCGC
>NC_138374.1:99538532-99590580 GCF_054177405.1 Leptonychotes weddellii | reverse complement strand
CGCTTGAGAGCAGAGATTGGGAAGAAACAAAGAAGGCCATGTTCTTGGAGTATGGTGAGAAGGAGTGAAGAGAATGGATTTTAGGGTGGCCAGAGGGGAAACGGGGATCTAGATCTATAGGTCTAGGACGTTATTTCAGTAACGCCAGGTGTGCGGTAGTGCTGGCAGGGGTTGGAGAGAAGCGAATGGATTGGAAACCCGTTTTGGAGGCAGAATTGCATGTAGGTCAGGAGTCAGACTACCTGGCTTGGAATTCTGGGTTTCCCAGTTAAGAGCTCTGTCCTCTCTGGGGCAAGGTATTCTTTGTTTCCGTTTATTCATCCCTAAAGGGGGAGAATAATCATAGTCTTATCTGTGTAATTATTGTAAGGGTTAAGGAAAATAGTCCATGTAGATGATTCTCTAAGGTTACTACTGCCTGGCGCATACTGAGAGTTCTCCAAGGGATAGCTATGGAGGATCTCGAGGGAGTGTATGACTCCCAAGTTGTGACAGGAGTAACTTGGTAGATGGCGGTGCCATTTCGGGAGATGGAAACACTTGGACTGAGGGAAGAAGGAACAGGTTTGGGGAGGAGACTTAAATTCTGTTTTTACTGAGGTGTCAGGTTAGTATTTGCACATTATTGCTGCAGTTGGATGAATTTGATTTTGGAGCTTAAAAGAGAAAAGATTAAGGTTTAAGTATATATTTGGGCATCATTAGCCTATAGTTGTTATTGAGTATAATGGAGTTAGATGAGACTGCCTAGGAAGGAAGGAATTTGATAGTGTAGTCCTTCATATTTCATGGTACTCACTCACCCTGAGGTCTTGTTTTTTTAGTTAATTATTCAGGGGTGGAATTTACAGATAGAAAAGCTTTCCACGGCTTTTCAGTTAACAGGATTTCTCCAGGGTTAGCCTGTGGCTACAGAATGAGTTTATACTGGGGTCCAGTTTTATGATGTTAAATTTAGGTGCTAACAGAATGCACTGAACATGAGGCGCTTGGGTGGCTCAGTCGGTTAAGCGACTGTCTTCAGCTCAGGTCATGATCCTGGAGTCCTGTGATCGAGTCCGACGTTGGGCTCCCTGCTTCTCCCTCTGACCCTCCCCCCTCTCGTGCTGTCTCTCTCTCTCAAGTAAATAAATAAAATCTTTAAAAAAAAAATGCACTGAACAGAAGACAAAGGTTTAATTCTAGTAATGAGGTTTCTCACAGCAAACTAATTTTTTTGCATATTTTTTCTGGATCTAAATTTGGTCTTAGATATCTTTTTTGTGTGTGTGTGTGTAAGATTTATTGTTTATTTTTAGAAGAGAGAGGGCATGTGTTTGCGGTGGGGAGGAGTAGAGAGCAAAAGAGAATCTCCAGTAGACTCCCCATTGAGCATGGAGCCTCACAGAGGGCTCAGTCCCACGACTTTGAGATCATGACCCCAGCCGAAATGAAGAATCAGGCTTAACTGACTGAGCCACCCAGGCACCCTTCAGATACCTTGATTTTAATTTAGATTCAGATTTTAGACTCACAGGCTCCATATCTTTTGGTATATTTATAAACTATATTAGAGGGAGAGTGCCAATAAGTATGGTATGGTGTACATCAAGAAAACTTAATATCCTCAAATTTTAATGAATAACAAGGCCTAAAGGAGAGATTTAGTACTTAACAGATTAGTGTTTTTAGGCTAAGTAGAGTAATATGTAGCCTACAACTTTGAGGACAGTCTGCTAGGAGACACCTCAGAATGAGAATAAACTCTGATTTACACACAAAATGATTGATGACCATTTCTTTCTTTTTTTTTTTAAAGATTTTATTTATTTATTTGACAGAGATAGACAGCGAGAGAGGGAACACAAGCAGGGGGAGTGGGAAAGGGAGAAGCAGGCTTCCCGCCGAGCAGGGAGCCCGATGCGGGGCTCGATCCCAGGACCCTGAGATGATGACCTGAGCTGAAGGCAGTCGCTTAACCAGCTGAGCCACCCAGGCGCCCCTGATTGATGACCATTTCTTAATATAGTAGTTTGACTTTGAGTTTATGCCTCACAGTAGGTGACTTGGAAAAAAACTTTCTATGCCCTTGTTTCTTCCTTTGTAGAGACACAATAATAGTATTCATTATATAATTTTATCTCCCATTGTTTGAGGATTGAGTTAACACATAAGGTGCCTATTGTAAAAAGTGGGACATTACATAAAAAGGTTTTTTTTTTTTTAAGATTTGTTCATTTGTGAGAGCACCTGCATGTGACTGGGAGGAGGGGCAGAGGGAAAGAGAGTCCTCAAGCAGACTCCCCTCCTAGCCTGGAGGCGGAGCCTGACACTGCTCAGTCCCAGGACCCTGAGATCACGACCCCAGCTGAAATCCAGAATCAGCCACTCAACTGAGCCATCCAGGCACCTCACATAAAATGTTTTTAAGAAAAGGTCAGGGGTACCTGGGTGGCTTAGTTAAGCATCCAACTCTTGATGTAGGCTCAGGTAATGATCTCAGGGAGGTGAGATTCATCCCTGCGTCAGGCTCCATGCTGAGCACAGAGTCTGCTTAAGATTCTCTCTCTTGCTCTCAAAAAAAAAAAAAGTCAAAATCACTTGGAGTCACCCAAAGATAACCATTTTGAGGGATATTTCTTTTTTAGTCTTGATTTATGCGTATAATTCAAGTCGTGTATTTTGTATACTGCTTTTTTGTACGACATGTTATAGGCCTTCCAATTATGTCATTAAAATTTTATCATAAGCAATTTTAATAGCAGTATGATAGAATATCCTGTGTTTAACCTACGTTTTCAGTTAATTCCAGTTATTGGTCACTTGTGGTGTTTGCTCATAAATAATGTGGTTTAACTTTTGTTTTCTTAGGTCGGAAGAAGACACTTGAATCATGGGTGATGTTAAAAATTTTCTGTATGCCTGGTGTGGCAAAAGGAAGATGACCCCATCCTATGAAATTAGAGCAGTGGGGAACAAAAACAGGCAAAAGTTCATGTGTGAGGTATTACAGAATACAGTTTATATTTTTGTGATTTTTTGACACTTATTTTGGTGTTAAGAGAACAATGTTTTCTGTTCAGAAACAGTAGTGTTGTATGTTATTTATGGTCGCTTGTCTGCTATTCTGTTTCATTATAAATCATTTTCAAGCGAGCATTACTTTTAAAACAATCTGATAGGTAAATTATTCTGGTTAGAACATGTATCTCCCTCAGCTGCCACAGTACCAGTAGTGCAGATTAGAAAAGTTGGATCAGCTATTTGCAGTTTCACTTATTCCTGTGGAAAGTGGAGCGATTCTTGATTGCTTCGAGTCAAATTGCTTAAGATAAATACAAATGGGGAGCTTGTTCTTGGGTCTTATAAAATCAGATTTTAGTGTGGAACATTCTGTTACAGAAGAGAATATCTGAGCCACATAAATTAATATTGTTGTTTTTAGATTAGTTTATCACTGGGCAGCATAATTCAAGCTTTTTCATAAGTCAACGATTTTCTTAGATGTGTTATTTTCTGTGTTTTTATGGAGTATATCTTCAGCATTTAACTGTTATCTCTTAATGGACTATTGAATTACCTATTTTTTAAGACCCAGAATTACCCGGGTCAATCTCTTCTAATACATTTTTTTTCTTGACTGTAAAAGGTTCGAGTGGAAGGTTATAATTACATTGGCATGGGCAATTCCACCAATAAAAAAGATGCACAGAGCAATGCTGCCAGAGATTTTGTTAACTATTTGGTTCGGATAAATGAAGTAAAGAGTGAAGAAGTCCCAGCTGTTGGGGTAAGTACTTAGGCAGGCCCAGCACTTAACATATATGTGGTAAGGTAATGCCAACCCAATATGTATAGAGAGACGGGGGTGATTTTTCAATGATGTTTTCAAATATATTGTGTTCCTTAGTGAACCTGGGAATCTTGTTTTCTTGGAGCCCAGGGATGAGTTCCTGAAGATTTTGATTTTATTGTGATTACATACCTGACTTGTGGGCTTGGGAAATTCCATTAATCTGTGTGTCTCATAGTTTTATATATTTCATTCATTCATAAACTGATTTTCAGAGCCTGTTGTGTTCTGTGTACTTCCAAAGATAACATTTTAAACAGAATATAAAAATCAGAAATACCTTAAGACAGTGTTTACTCCCATTGACAGTTCCTTATTACAGTAGAGAGAAAATTCTGTTTTGTGCAATGGCATATCATTTTACTTATATTGTGTAAGTATGCAACAGACTCCTTTCTAGTACTGTTTTTAAGAAATAAACTTTATTTCTCATTTAATTAAAAAATGAAAATTTGAGTTTTCACAAAGATAGAGGAATTCTTAATATAAAAAGATTCACATTATGATTTAAGTAAATACCTAAGGTAACTTAAATGAAACATTCAGTTTTTATAAAACCTTTAGGAATAATATCTATATCAATTTTAACAATTTATTTTCACTGTGTATTCTGACTTATTTATAAAGGTTGATATAAATGTTTTATTTCCATTGCTTTGACACAGAAATTAGACTTGTATATTATACCACTAGATAATTGATATTGGTTGGCCCATGAGCAAAATAAAGGGATTGGACAAGATGATCTTGGAGATTTCTTAGCTATGAAAAGAATGTTGCAAATATCTTTCATATGTTTGGAACATTGGCATTTGCTCCATCTTTTATGACCTAATCTGTATCTTTTAACCTCTTCCTCTTAAAGTGTAGGTCTGCTGGTGACAAATTCTTCTTAATTTTGTTATATGTGAAAATGTTATTTTACCTTCCGTCTCGCATAGTTTCACTAGATGTAGAATTCTGGTGTGCCAGTGTCCTTTTCTTTCAGCACTTGTTTTCTTCCATTGTTATCTGATGAGAAGTCAGTTATAATCAAATCATTTCCTTCTATATGTAATGTATTATTTTCTTTGGTTGCATTTTTTTTTTCTCTTTGTTTTCAAGCAGTTTGACTATGATGTGACTAGGTGTGGTTTTCTTTGTACTTACCCCGCTTGGAATTTGCTGAGATTTTTGAATCTGTAAATTTCTGTCTTTTACCAAACTTGGGGAATCTTTGGCTATTATTTTTTCAATTTTTTTTTTTTTTTTTGCCTCATTTGTTCTCTTCTTTTGGGACTCAATATGTTAAACTTTTGTATATTATCCCAAAGGTCCCTGAGGCTCTTTCTTTTTTTCTTTCTGTTCTTCAGGTTGAATGACTTCTACTGATTATCTTCAAGTTCACGGATTGTTCTCTGTCAGTTCCCTTTTGTTGTCAGCCCATCCAGTGAATTTTTTATTTCATGTATTGTCTTTCTCGTTTCCAGAATTAACAGGTTGTTGTTGTTTTCGTTTTTGTTTTTTAAGATTTTATTTATTTATTCATGAGAGACAGAGAGGCAGAGGGAGAAGCAAGGAACAGGGGGCCCGATGCTGGACTCAGTCCCAGGACCTGGGATCATGACCTGAGCCCAAGGCAGACACTTAACCATCTGAGCCACCCAGGCACCCTGTTGTTGTTTTTTTAAGAGATTTTATTTCTCTGGTGGCATTTCTTACTGTTGCATTCATTATAAGCATATGTTCATAATACGAATGTGAATTTTGTTTATGTCATTGAGCATAGTTATAATAGCTGTTTTAAAATTCTTGACTAGTAAATCTAACATCTGGATCATCTCAGGTTGGGTTCTCTTGATTGTATTTTCTCTTGAGATTTGTTCACCTTTTTCTTTCTATGTCAGGTAATTTTGGATTATGTCTTGGGCGTTGTGATAATCATGTTGTAGAGACCCTAAATAATGTTATATTTCTCAAAAGATTATTGATTTTGTTGTACTGTCAAGAAATTTGGTTGGACTCCAGACACTTATCTTTTGGGTGACAGTTTAAATCTCATTTTAGTTTTCTGATCCTTGCTAGGCAGCTTGGAGTTTGTCTTAATACTGTTGTTCAGGGGTTAGGCAGTGATTTGGGCAGAGTTTATGGAATTTGAGATTCTTCCTTCTTTCCTTCCCAGGATTGCTGCCTCATTTCGTAGCAGCGTTCATTCTTTCCTTCCCAGGATTGCTGCCTCATTTCTCTAGCAGCATTCATTTACCCAAGCTTATATTCTCTGATTGCTCAGGCCTAAAAGACTGGGTTTTCTTTGGGAGTTTTAACTGCCTCACATGGTCTTCCCTTAGGCTAAAAGCCATAATAGACTGGAATTACAACCTTTGCTATTCCTTGCTTTCTCATTTCAAGTCACCTCCATAATCTTCCAGCTTTGTTCACTTTTTAGTGCTTGCATAAATAGTTGGGGGGGGTTTTGGGGGCAGGTTTTTTTGTATCTTTTCCCCCTAGATTTCATGTTATTTGCAGGAAGGTCAATGTAGTCTATGCATTTGCCACTTTCCCTCTAACTTCCTCTGTTCCAGCTACACTGGCTTATCATTTCTCAGTGTGCCAACACCTTTCTACCTCAAGACTTTTGTATGTAACTATTCTTTCTGCCTTGAGTGCTCTTCCCCAGCCATCCTTGTCAAAGGTGCAAATCCAATGCTGCCATTACCCTGGTATTTCTTATCCCCTTTCATTGTTTCATTTTTCTTAGTAGCACTTACTAACTTCTAACCCAGTGCTTGTCAGCTGGAAGTGATTTTGTCTCTCAGGGATGTTTGGCAATGTATGGAGTCATTTTTGTTACAACTGGAAGGGAGTGTCAGCAATACTAACCTGTAATATGAGGCCAGGGATGCTGCTGAACATCTACAATGCATAAGATAGTCTCCTACAACAAAGAATTGTCCAGCCCAAAATGTCAGTTGTACTGAGTATAAAAAACACTCTTCCAACCTCATTTTTCCCCAAACTTTCATATAAGAATAAAAGTTCAAAAGAGCAGGTTTTTGCCCTTTTTTTTAAGAGTTTATTTATTAGAGAAAGAGCATGTTTGCCGGGGGGCAGAGAGAGAGGGAGAAGCATACTCCCCGCTGAGCAGGGAGCCCAGTGCTCCCTGGGCACAATCCCAGGACCCTGAGACCAAGAGCTGAGCCGAAGGCAGACACTTCACCGACTGAACCATCCATGTGCCCTGGTTTTTGTTTTGAGTTCATTTGCTGTTTCCACAGTTAAAATTACAGCAGGCACTTGAAGTTCTTTTTTTTTCCGGTTGAATGAATGAATGATGAATGGGTGAATTTGGAAAAACATCATATAACAAACCAATCCCTACTTTTAGCTACCATCTTTATCTCACCTCATTCCTGCCAAATCCTTGATCATGTCACTTACTTCATTTAGCATTTGCCCTTTCATTCCACAAATTGCTCTTCCCGAAAGTGACCTGTTTCTGAATGTAAAGGATACCTTAAAATTTTTTTATTGTGGAAATTTCAAATGTGTACAGAACTACTTCTTTGAGCTCATGTTTTCATAATTCATTTGCAGTACTTTACAGTAGGGCCAGTCATGATTCATCTCTAGTCTTTACTTTCTTCAGATTTTTTTTAAAGATTTTTTATTTATTTATTTGCCAGAGAGGGAGACCGCAAGAGAGGGAACACAAGCAGGGGGAAGTGGGAGAGGGAGAAGCAGACTCCCCTCTGAGCAGGGAGCCCGATGCGGGACTCAATCCCAGGACCTTGGGATCATGACCTGAGCTGGAGGCAGACGCTTAACGACTGAGCCACACAGACACCCCTCTTCAGATGATTTTGAAGCATATTCTAGGCATCCTATCATTCATCTGTTACTATTTCAGTTTGTATCTCTTAAAGATAATCCTTCTAAAAAGCAATAACAATTCCATTATCAAATCTAAAAAATTTTAGAATTGTTTCTTAATGTCCTCAGATATCCAGTTAATACTCAAATTTTCCTGTTTCACAAATCAATTTTTTACATTTTGTTTAAATCATGCTCCAAATGATGTCTGTGTTTATGATTAATATCTCTTTTAATCACTAGATTCTCTTACTCTCTTTCTCATTTTTCTCTGTAATTTGTTGAAGAAAGTACATCATTTATTCTTTAGTTTCCCACAGTTTGGAATTTGCAGATTACATCCATGTGGTATCACAAAACATTTCTCTGCCTCTTTGTTTCCCACAATTGGTAATTAGATCTAGAGACTTGATGAGATTCAGATTTGATGGGAGTGGAGGGGCAAGAATAAGAAAATACCAAAGGTGATGTTCTGTTCTATCAGGAGGAGGCATGTAATGTTGTGATGTTAGCAGTGATTTATGATCACTGCTTAGATTTATTCATTAGCAGTTTCCTTTGATTTTGAGCTGGAATACTTTTATAACAAGAAACCTATTATCAATAATTTAGTCACCCTGAGTTAGAGTTTAGACAGAGAAGGCGAGATAAATGATAATTTCACTTTACTTAGTGGTGTTCTATAAATATCTGTTGTCCGTCTGCTCTAACAAGTCATTTAAATCCAGTGTTTCCTTACTGATTTCTGTCTGGATGACTGTCCATTGACGTAAATGGGGTATTAAAGTTCCCTACTATAGTTGTACTGTTATCTCTTTCTCTTTTATGTCTGTTAATATTTGCTTTTTGTATATTTTCCTGGTCCTATGTTGGGTGCCTAAATATTTACGAATGCTATATCCTTTTATTGCGTTGACCTTTTTATCATTAGGAAATGCCCTTCTTTGTCTCTTATTACACTCTTTGTTTCAAAGTTTATTATCCACACACGCACACACACAAAAACAAAAAACAAAGTCTGTTTTCTGGTTGCTACCCCAGACAAATGGAAATGTTTATTTCCATTGCATGGAATATCTTTCTGTCCTTTCATTTTCAGTCTGTGTGTACTTCCATCTAAAGTGTATCTCTTGGATCACTTTTGGCCTCCCTTTGGCTGCCATCTTGTGTCCCCATGTGTGTGCACTGAACCTCAGCTGAGTGCCAATCCTATTCCCTCATGTGGTCCTGTTTCCATTCCAACAAGATGAAAGAAACTATCATGAACTGGCAGAAACTTGCCAAACTGCAAGCACACGTGTGCATTGGTGGGAAAGAAACTGCTCACCAAGAAGGTGGTTCATGGAACGGCTACAGCAGATGATAGAAAACTTCAGTTCTCTGTAAAGAAGTTAGGGATAAACAATATCTCTGGTATTGAAAAAGTGAATGTGTTCACAAACCAAGGAACAGTGATCCACTTTAACAGCCCTAAAATTCAGGCATCCCTGGCAGTGTGAACACTTTAATAACCATTATAGGCCATGCTAAGACCATGCAGCTGACAGAAATGCTACCCAATATCTTAAACCAGCTTAGTGGAGACAGTCTGACTCCTTTAAGAAGACTGACTGAAGCTCTGCCCAAACCAGTCTATGGATGGAAAAGCACCACTTGCTATCAGAAAGGATGATGATGATGATGAAGTTCCAGATCTTATGGAGAATTTTGATGAAGCTTCCAAGAACGAAGCAAACTGAATTGAGTCAACTTCTAAAGAAGATAAAACTTGAAGAAGTTACTGGGAGCTGCTACTTTATATTATGCTGCTTTTTAAAATTCTGTTCACGGATCTGATAAAATCGAGATCTCTAATATTTTTAAGGCCAAGCGCCTAGGACACTATAGCTCTTTTCAGTTTTTGCTTATACACAATTCATTCCTTGTAGCTAATTAAGCCGAAGAAGCCTGGGAATAAAGTTTGAAAGAAGATTAATAAAGTTCTTTTTGTACTAAAAAATAAACTGTATCTCGTAGGCAACATATAGGTGGTTCATGTTTTTTTATCCATTCAGCCACTCTGTTTTGATTGGAGAATTTAGTCCATTTACATTTAAAGTAATTATTAATAGGTGTGTGCTTATTGCCATTCTGTTCATTGTTCTTTAGCTGTTTCTCTAGTTTCTATTCCTTTTTCTCTTTGTGGTTTGAGGATTTTCTTTAATGGTATGCTTGTACTCCTTTTTCTTTTGTGTATTTCAGAATTTTGCTTTGTGATCATCATTACACTTACACGTAACAACGTATACCGATAATGTTTTAAGTCAGTAACTTAAGTTCTAAAGTGCAACGTTTTTACACCCCTCCACCACCATGTTTTATATTTTTGATATAATTTACATTTTTATTTTGTGTATCCTTTAATTATTAAAATCATAGTTACTTTTACTATTTTTGTTTTTTAACCTTCATACTAGTTTTATAAGTACTTAATCTATTACATTTATTATATATTAATTTTCCCAGTGAGATTTAGTCTTTCATATTTCTTCTTGTTACCAGTAAGTGCCCTTTCGTTATAGCTTAAAGAAGTCCTTTTTAAAAAAATACTTATTTATTTATTTGAGAGAGAGAGCACAAGCAGCAGAGGGAGAGGGAGAAGCAGGCTCCCTGCCAAGCAGGGAAGCCCAATGCAGAGCTCGATCCCAGGACTCTGAGATCATGACCTGAGCCGAAGGCAGACGCCCAATGACTGAGCCACCCAGGCAGCCCAAGAAGTCCTTTTAACATTTCTTGTAAGGCGTATTTAGTGGTAATGAATGAATTCTAGCATTTGCTTATCTGGGAAACTATTTCTCTCTCCTTCAGTTCTGAATGATGACTTTGCCAGGTAACATATATTCTTGCATGGAAATTTTTTTCCCAGCACTTTGAATATATCATGCTACTCACTTCTGGCCCACAAAGTTTTCACTGAAGAATCTGCTCATGGATGGGGGTTCCCATGTGTGTAATGAGATATTTCTCTTTTGCTGCCTTTTATTCTCTCCTTGCTTTACCTTTTGGTATTTTAATTATAACGTGTCTTGGTTTGGGTTTCTTTGCATTCATCTTATTTATAACCCTCTGGGCTTCCTGCATCTGGATGGTCTGTTTCCTTCCCCAGGTTAGGAAAGTTTTCAGCCCTTTTTTTCATCAAATAAGATTTCTGCTCCTTCTCGCTCTCTCTTTCCTCCTCCTTGAAACCCAGTGATACGAATATTAGTCCATTTGATGTTTTCCTGTAAGTCTCTCAAGGTATCTTTACATTTTTTCACTTTTTTTTTCTTTTTGCTGCTCTGATTGGGTGAGTTGCACTGCCTTGGATTTGAATTAACTACTCCTTTCTTCTTTTCCATCTGGTCTGCTGTTTTAACAACTCTAAGTGTTATTTTTCAATTCAGTTACTGTATTTTTCAGCTCTTTGACTTCTCTAATTGGTACTTTCTTATATTTTCCATCTCTTTGTTGAAGTTCTGTGTTCATACATTCTTCTCCCCAGTTTGGTGAGCATCTTTATAACCATTATTTTAAAGTTTTTATCAGATAAATTACATAGTTCCATTTCATTAAGGTTTTATCTGGTTCTTTCATTTAGAACATATTCCTGTTTCATTTTGCCTGTTAGTTTCTATACAGTACATGAAACAATTACTTCTCCCAAGTCTTGAAGGAGCGGCCTCATATAGGAGATGAACTTTTTCATTCAGCCCTGCCCCAGCTTTTGGTGGTTTCTCAAACCTCTGTTCTTGTCCAGGCAGTTCATTAATAGCTCCTTGTAGTTGAGGATGTGCTAAGATCACTCAGTGTCCCAAAGGGTAGGATCTCAGCACCTAGATTCAGGCAGACTAGAAGCCAGACCCTCAGGCAGCATCTTTTAAAAGAATGTGAATATATATAAAGTTCTGAGGTGCCAAAAGCGTAAGTCCTGCTGGCCACCAGAGCCAGGTAATCTAGAAGTGTTCCCTGGGCAGCAGTTGCAAATATTTGGGCTCCAGACGAGTGTATAATCTCCTTTTGGGGAGATACCAACAAGCTGGAACAAGGCAGAGGAAGATCACCGTATGTTCCTTCAGAGCAGCTACGTAGGCAGTGTGTGCCAAACCTGAAGCCTGCCTCTGTCTGAAGCTTCAGGACAAACGAAGTGACCTCCTTCACAGAAAGACTGGGGGTGTGCCTCAGTCCCCTCACTGTGCCTGGGAATGGTAGTCTGCCAAGAACTGTTGCTCCATTTGACACAGTCCCAGGGGACCCAAGAACATAAGCCCCTGTGGCAACCGGAGCCAGGTGATTGAGGGGGCATTCCTGGGTGTTAGCTGCAAAAACCAGATGCTTGTGAAGCTTTTCCTCAGGAGGCACTGGCACTCTGGAACACAGTAGAAGGAGATAGCACCTTCTCTCCGAGGTCTCTGGAATACAGTCAGCCCCTAGGTGCCTGTTTAATTAGAAGCCTACTCCTCAGGCCACGGTCATGATGATTAGCTAAAAGTAAGCCTCCTTCACCGAAAGACACCCTCTTCCTGTGCCATGGATGTGATAGCTGTTTAAGAGCTGTCTCCAGTAAGCATGTAGCAGTCTGTATTAAGCTGATGGTTGCATAAGTTCAAACCATTTTTTACTCCTCTTCCCCCCAGTGTTTTATGTATATGGTGTCCTACTTGACTACATTCTTTTATTCTGTGAATTTAATTTGTTGACCGATTTTTTACAGAAATACTTATCTTTACTGGTTTTGTGTTTCCTACTTTTCATACTCTCACTTAACAGTCTTTCCTTCCTACTCTGAGTCCTCTTTAATATTTCTTGTAGGGCTGGTTTAGTCCTGAACTCCTTTAGCTTTTGTTTGTCTTGGAAACTCTTCATCTCTCCTTCTATTCCAAGTGATAGCCTTGCTGGGTAGAATATTCTTGGCTGTAGATTTCTTTCCCTTTCAGCACTTTGAATATCATGCCTTCTCTTCTGGCTGCCAAAGTTTCTGCTGAAAAATCCACTAAGAGCCTTATGGGGGGTTTCCCTTGTATGTAACTGTCTTCTTTTCTCTTGCTGCTTTAAACATTTTTTTTCTTGGGGCGCCTGGGTGGCTCAGATGGTTAAGTGTCTGCCTTCGGCTCAGGTCATGATCTCTCCAGGTCCTGGGATCAAGCCCTGTGTCAGGCTCCCAGCTCAGCGGGGAGTCTGCTTCTGCCTTTCCCCCTGCTTGTGCTCTCTTTTTCTCAAATGAATACATCTTTAAAAAAAATTTTTTAAATTTTTTCTTTATCTCTACTTTTTGCCATTTTGATTACTGTGTCTTTTTGTGGACCTCCTTTGGTTGATTTTGTTGGGGGATCTCTGTGTCTTCTGGATCTAGATATCTGTTTCATTGCCCAGATTAGGGAAGTTTTTAGCTATTATTTCTTGAAGTAAATTTTCTGCCCCCTTTTCTCTCTCTTCTCCTTCTGGGATCCCTGTAATGTGAATGTTATTATGCTTGATGAAGTCACTGAGTTCCCTGAGTCTATTCTTATTTTGCATAATTCTTTTCTCTCATTTGTTCACCTTGATTACTTTGCATTACTGTCTTCTAGTTCATTAATTCGTTCCTCTGCTTCTTCCAGCCTGCTGTTTATTCCATCAAGTGCATTTTTAATTTCAATTGTGTTCGTCTCTGATTGGTTCTCTTTTATGTTTTCTATCTCTTCCTTAAGGGTTCTCACTGATGTTCTCCACTCTTTTCTCATATTCATTGAGTTATCTTTATGATCATTATTTTAAAGTCTCTATCAGGCATGCTATTTATGTCTGTTTAACTTGTGTCTCTTGCTGTGGTTTCCCCCTGTTTCATTTGTGACCTACTTTTTGTGTCTTCATTTTGCCTAACTGTCTGTTTCTGTGTGTTAGGAAGGTCAGCTACATCTCTTGATCTTGAAAGTAGTGGGCAGGATGCCCACTTTTAACTAGGTGGCACTGGCCCTTCTCCACAGCAGATGTGCAGCTGTTACGGAGACCGAGCTGGCTGGGGCTGCTCTACAAAATGTCTGGAGGCAGGTGGTTAATACCCTCTTTGCCTCTACCTGCATCCTAGTTGATCAAGAACTATAAAAAAGAAAATCCTCCCTGTTTAGTTCAGACTGCTATCACAGAGTACCATAGACTGGGTGGCTTGTAAACAACAGAAACATATTCTCACACTCCTGGAGGCTGGGAAGTGTTAGGATACTAGGTTCTGGCTGATTTAGTGTCTGGTGAGAGCCCACTTCCTGGTTCATGAAAGGCTCTCTCAACTATATCCTCACATGGTGGAAAAAGCAAGAGAGCTCTCTCTTTTTTTTTTAATAAGTCACCAATTCCTTTTATGGGGGCTGTACCCTCATGACCTAATCCCTTCCCAAAGGCCCCACCCCCTAATACTATCACACTGGAGTTTAGGATTTGGCTATTGAGACTGTCCCTAGAATAAGCTGTACTTTGCCTTCGCAGCCCTAACCTTGGAAGAGCACTGTGCTTCATGTTACGTGCTATCTGTATAAAACAAATCCTTCAATTAGAAAGATTGAAATAAAGACATGAGTAAAGCTATACCAGGCAAATGAAGTACAAAATAATATCAAAGTAAACTTCAAGGAAGAAAGCAGGAAAGACAAATACTAGTTCACAATATATACCCATCTCCCTAATGTTAGAAATGCTCATGTGTATATAGGTCCAACTAAAATGGTAATGTGAGAAAGTAGCAAAAAATCCTGAACATTAGGAAATTTAAACACTTGGTTCTAAATGAAAATTAAAAATTATACACTCTTTAGGTAACAATGTCAAAACTCTGGAAGACCAAAGGAATTGTCATTTAGTCAAAGTAGTATCAAATACTTTTATTATTGCAAAAGAAATAGTTTTTTAGATGAGTAAACTGGTAATTTTCTTTTTTTTTTTTAACTGTTAATTTTCAACTCAGGAAAATAAAACAACTAAAGGAATTAATAGAGATGAAACCAGAAATTGTAGAATTAGAATTGATGAGTAAAAATCTTAAATAACTATAAAAGATAGATAGTCCATCCCAAGTCTAATTAAGAAAATAGTAAATAACTATTGATTCATAGTCCTTTATCCAAAACCCATGTGGTAAGATAGGTTTGAGAATTCAGGATTTTTCATATTTTAGAAAAGTAATATGGTACACATACCGTATCTTAAATGACAACTCCAGCAAATCTGAAGCAAAACCTGGTAATCAGACTTTCTTGCTACATCATGTTAATGAGTTCATAAGAGAAAAGTACCTATCTACTCAGTGGTTTACTTAATAGAGGTTTAAAAAAAGCATTTGAGGGGTGCTTGGGTGGCTTCAGTTAAGCATGACCTTCCGCTTAGGTCATGATCTCAGGGTCCTGGGATCAAGCCTTGCGTGGGGCTCCATGCTTGGTAGGGAGTCTGCTTCTCCCTCTCCCATGACCTCCTCCCCATTCGTGCACGCATGAGCACTCTCTCACAAATAAAATCTTTAAAAAAATAAAATTAAATACTTACTACCAATAAAGTACTTAGGAAATGGAGTAGAAAAATACTTCTTGACGTGTTGAAAAGTATCATCTAAAAATAATAGTAGGTGTGTCTGGCTGGCTGAATTGATGGAGCATGCAACTCTTGATCTCGGGGTTCTGAGTTTGAGCCCCATTTGGGTATAGAGATTACTTAAAAATAAACTCTTTTAAAAATAATAAATAGCAAAAACAATAAACACTACTAAAAACAGGTCATAGAGCAGTGTTCAAAATGTTGAGGTGGTAAGTACATAAATGCATGCATATCTAGAAACACTAATGGAATTGTGATACACTTGGGTTTGTATTTTGTATGTCTGTTTTATATTTCTAGGAGCAGTTCATTTTTTGTATATTTACAAAAATATTGTTTCCAGTGGATTAGGGGAAAGGACTCAAAACCAGTTCTTCACTGCAGATAGTTTAAGATGCATTGAACTAGGGGAGTTTCTGTAAAGTTAAGACAAGACCAAGCACTATCACCATGAATACAGTAAATAAAAAATAAGCAGGATATGTAATATAAGAGAAAAAAATGAAGTGTAAATATCATAAAGAATTTAATTGGAAAAAATCCTATTCACTGTAATAGTGAAAATTACAAAGAACTTAAGAATATGTAGTTGGTAGGACCTTTAAGAACAATGTAACAGATTTTTACTGAAGGATAGTATCAAGAAGTCTGAAAGAGTCTGAGATTTTACCATATTTGCAGTCTGACAATTTAGCCTGCTTGCAGAAGACAGAAGACTTCTGAGTGAGAGACAAAGGATGTTATTACTCATGGGATAGCAGGCAGCATCAGCTTCATGTTTGTATTGGTTCCCACGTGTCCCCAAATCTTGGGGGCGATATGGAGCAGATCCGTGTGGATACTGAGGGCACAGAGAGTTGTATTATACTTGAGGTACTTTGAGTTTAAGAAACCCTCAGTCTTATAAGCGGGCTGCTGGCAAACCTGCCACCCTCCCTGTCTTTACTCATTTGGAAAAAATCTGCTCCCTATTCTGGCGGAAAATATCTCTACCTTCCAAGGTTGTTTGCTATTCAGGCATCCTTGAGAAGATGTTTAAATAAGACTTGGAGAACTACAAGATATTCATGGAGAATTGTCTCAACAGATAGATGATTTGATGAAATGTAGAGCCATACTGTTTCTGGGTGGGAGGTTCCATTAACATAAGATGTCAGTTACTTTCTTGTAAGTAAGGAAGGCCATTTCCCCCAAGTAAATTGTATATATTTTACCATTATTTGATAAAATAGAAAAAGTTAATTGTATATATTTATAGAAAAATAGAAAAAGTTAATTGTATATATTTTATCATTATTTGATAAAATAGAAAAGTTAATTGGAGCCTGGGTGGCTCAGTCAATTAAGCGTCTGTTTTTGGCTCAGGTCATGATCCTGGAGTCCTGGGATTGAGCTTCACGTCAGGCTCCCTGCTCCTCCCTCTTCCTCTGCCCCTCCCCTGCTCCTTCTCTCTCACTCTCTCAAATAAATAAATAAAATCTTAAAAAAAAATGAAAGAAAAGTTAATTAGGAAAAATAATTGCTGAAAAATAGCCAAGGAGAATTTTAAAAAGTTACAAGTAGTAGCTGGTCCACATATTAATAATTTTAATTATTGTGAGATTATAGTAACTGTATTTACATGAAACTATCTCCAAAATGAAATATATGAAAATAATGCAGAATAGGTTTTGGACAGGAAAGGCCATTTTATGGAGGATATCACAGGCAGAAACTAGATTGGATTACACAAACAAAAAGTACCTTTTTGGGCAATAAGCATTTACAAAGTGAAAAAAGGAAAAGGACAACAAAAATTATTTGCAACTTGTATGACAAAGAGTGAAGTGAGCAGCACTGAGATGTTAAATTCTTAGAAATTAATGAGATCAGTGAATATTCAGATAAAATAATAGGCAGAGAAAATGTAAATTAAAATAGGTTGCCGTAACAAAAAACTAAGCTAATATTGGTAAAGATGTAAAAACACTTGATGTAATTCCTAGAATTGGAGAGGACGTGAGGAAATAGATTGTCAGATATATAGTGCAGGTGCAACCTTTCAGTAATGCACTATGGTGCTTTTTAAAATGTTGATGCCAGGACGCCTGGGTGGCTTAGTTGGTTAAGGGTCTGCCTTTGGCTCAGGACTTGATACCAGGGTCCTGGGATCGATGGACCCCCCCCCCCCATCGGGCTCCCTGCTCAGCGGGGAGTCTGCTTCTGCTTCTCCCTCTCCCTCTGCCCCTCCCCCTGCTTGTCCTTAAGTGAGCACGCTCGCTCTCTTTCTTTCTAGCATGTTCTCTCTCAAATCTTTTTAAAAAAGTAGATGTACATAAAATATTTTACATCTTGGAATGTGACATTCTCTCTGGAAATCTCTCCTACCCGTATTCTTCTTTGTTCTCACTTGTTCCATCTCTCTTTACTTATGAGTGTGGCTTCGCCAATTAACTTTATTTAAACAGATATCTCACAGTCCCTATTTCTCTTTTGTGCTTCATTTTTTTCTATAGTATTGTATCATACTTGACATATTATGTATTTATTCATTGTTTAGCTCTGTAAGAATCAGAGTATAGCTATTTGAATAGCTCTAAGTACAGAACATCTGTTTCTTTTGTTCATTTTATCCTCAGTACCCAGAACAGTGTCTACTCTATAGAAGGTTCTTAACAGATACTTCTTGAATGTGGAATGTATTTATAAAGCTTCTAAGTGGACAAAATTTATACACCATAAACCGATCCCACTTTTTGTGGAAAAACTGTATTTGTTTACACATATAAAATCTCCAGGTGGAGAATTACAAGTAATTTTTACTACCCTTTTCTTTTCTGCCTCAAGTAAGGATATAATAGATTCTAGACATTGAAAACAAAGATGTTAATATTACGGGTTTAGGAGGGGGTGACACATGGACTTCCTTTAAGTATAAAAAAATTTACTACTCCCTGTGAGGATGAAATTACTGATCCTGCCTTGACTTTGCCTCTTGCAGGTAGCACCTCCTCCACCCCCAATTACTGATACACCTGACACCACAGCAACTACGGGTGGAGGTTTACCAACAACCATGGGAGGGCCTCTTCCTCCACATTTGGCTCTTAAGGCAGGTAAGGGACTTGAATGTGTATGTATGACACGATAAGATACGCATAATCCTTCTTAGTCTTCATCTCTTTCTCATTTGGATAGAAAGAAAGCTACATGAACTCATAATGTCGAGACAACCCAGGGCCTTCATAAATTTACAAATACCACCAGTGATTTCTCTTACAAAGTGTGATATAGCTTAATTCCTTACTTCCATTAGCTTTTACTAATTTTTATTTCTGGATAAATTTTGCACAGGCTAGAACATTTGATTAAAGGGTCTTATTTATTGCCCTTTCTTGTTTCTAACTTACTCCTATCAAATGTATCGTAGACTTATACCTGTGCATCCAAGGTGTTACTGAATTCTTATGTTATCAAAGCTTTTTATTGGTCTTGCCCCAGTATAGGATAGATTAACTAGGATCTTGGTCAAGTTACTTAAGTCTTAGATCCAGTATTTATGAAATGAGAATAACAGTAGTATTTATTTCATAAGATTGTTGTGAGGAATAAATTTTTTAAAAAGCATGTCATAGACTTAGTGGAGTTAATAATCAGGCAGTATTAGGTATCTTTAGTTAGTCTGCTTTCTTACCAAGATTTAACACTTTCTTATACCTTTTCAGCTTCTTATCCCCATCACTAGTGCTAACAGGTTTCTCTCAAGGTCATATTTAGCAAAGAAGCAGTTTGAACAAATTTAATCAGTCATCAAGTTTAATTAACTTGAAAATGTATGCTAGATTGTCAGGTCACTTATGATCATTGCTAGTAGCTCCCCCCATACATACCAGCCTTGAGGTTATCAATTTAGACTTATATTTCAATCATGAAACAGTTTTCAAGTAAGTCATGAAGATTTGGGGCAGATTTCCAAATAATTGAGAAACTTTGCTTTCTAGTTACAGAATGCCAAAATCTAAAAATACTCTTTAAAATATTTAGGATCTTCTTAAATATTTCATTTTCTTTTCTAATAGAAAATAATTCTGGAATTGGGGCCTCTGGCTATGGTCCTCCTGGGCCCACCTGGGATCGAGGAGCCAACTTGAAGGATTATTATTCAAGAAAGGAAGAACAAGAAGTACAAGCGGTAAGGCTATCCTATCACCCTTTGTCACATACCCAGGATTGTCACTTAGTACTTGGTTCAATGCAAGACTTAAGATATTCACAACTTAGGGCGCCTGGGTGGCTCAGTCGGTTGAGCGACTGCCTTCAGCTCAGGTCATGATCCTGGAGTCCTGGGATCGAGTCCTGCATCGGGCTCCCTCTGCTTCTCCCTCTGACCCTCCCCCCTCTCATGTGCTCTCTCTCTCTCTCATTCTCTCTCTCAAATAAATAAATGAAATCTTTAAAAAAAAAAAAAAAGATATTCACAACTTAATGATTTGGTGATTCTTTCAAGTCGTTGTTTGAGGCTACTTGTTCACACAAGACAGCATAAACCTAAGCTACCCATTAAATCTGGTCACTAGAATTGCCTATGAAACAAAACTTTTTCTGGTGATAGAATGTATCCTCATCTGTTTTACAGGAAATGTAATTACCTTAGTAAACCTCATTTCATGAGCCCTCAAAAATGTCTTCATAGAAAAGGTTATTTTTCCACTTAATATGTTTAAAGTGTTAAAGCCAACACAAAATTTGTCAAGGTTTCTCAGGAATAATTTAAATACACAATACATTAACTAATAGCTTGTTTATACAGTAGGATCACCAGATGTAGCAAAAACTATTTCTGGTTCACTTTGGTCTAGGAATAGAAGCATTAAAAACAGTTTTTGCATTATAAAGGGTAGTACAAAGAAGATGCTGTTATAAATTTCTGTACCTTAGATATGCATAACTAAAATTAATGCAGCCAAATTTAATTGTCATTGCTTCAACAGACTTTAGAGTCAGAAGAAGTGGATTTAAATGCTGGGCTTCATGGAAACTGGACATTGGAAAATGCTAAGGCTCGTCTGAACCAGTATTTCCAAAAGGAAAAGATTCAAGGAGAATATAAGTACACCCAAGTGGGTCCTGATCACAACAGGTTTGCTTGTTTCAGTCTTTTCCTTCTATAGTAAGTTAGGGTTGTTTTATATAGTCATTGTTCTATTTTTGTGTGTGTTACCTAATTCAGTTTGTGGATTAGCAATGAATTGTGAAAAGATACTTTGCCTAAGAAAAATTATCATTGATTCGTAATTAGTAGTTTACCATGATTTTTATTTAGGAGGAGGATTTTAGAAGTTCTGCAAAAATCTGCTGTTTGTGTTGCTAGACTTATGAGGTTCTCATTTGTATCTGAGAGGCAAAAATCATGCCACAAGTGGTGGTTTGTCTCTGATTTAAAAAGCAGCCTGAGGTGGTGAGTTTTTTCACTGTGGTATTGTTAAAGGTAGTTATAAGGATTATTTCTTTAATGGGTCAAGTTAGACACTTAAGTTCCAGAGTCTCAGGTAGACTGCATTGCATCTAGATCCAAATTTTCCTTTCGCTTTGAAAGTTGCCAGCTCTTAGAGTCCTGTTGAAGTGTTTAAGGGCTTATTGTAAAGCTGAAGGATAGCTTCAGTCATTGTATGTGAGTTAAAATAGCTTACTTTTATTCTGTTAAATATATAAAACAACATAAAGGGAGGTCGTTGTAACAGTTGACAGTATGTTTCTCAGCCTGCTTGCTCTTCTTCCTGAGAGCATTCCAGGGTGTAGTAATTATTACTCCCAGGAAGGCTCATATGGATTAGACACTTTCTGGGGGCACTGTATTTTTATTGGAAGAGAAAGAAGGCTATAGTGAAACCTTCTGGTTGATTTAATTTGCTGTCCTTTATATGAAATAAATTATTCAAAATACATAAAAAGTATTTTCCTTGAAAATCAGAGTGTTCTCCCTTCATTGCATCTAGTAATCCTAAAATAATTATTACTAAAAAAAACTTTGACGCTGTGGTCAAAATGATGTTCAGAGCATGGATCACCCTGCTTCCTGTTTGTTCAATCCTGAATTCTCAATACTTAATTTGACATCAGATTTTTTAAAACCCTCAGAGGTTATAAAGGAAGGATCCATTTGTTGATTTTTCTTTAATATTTTGTCCTTCTGAACTGATTGAGCTTATTAGTAGCCCTTGGTGACTTTAAGAACAAGTAAATGTGTCTGAAGCTTGTTGTAAACATGTTTTGATACCAGTATCTTATCATTGACTCCTGATAGAAAAAGAATTGAAGAATTCAGGATATGACAATGAGGAAGGCAAAGACAATTGGGGGAGCTAGGACAGCATCTCCTTGTATGTCCTTTATTTAAAGGCATAACAGACAGCAACACCAGAGGTCTGTGTTCATACACACATGTGCTGCTGCTTAGGCTGAACTAAGCAATCACATGGAAAACTATTGTAAACTGATTTCTGGTGTCGCTGTTCCCCCTAGGTGGAGGAGAATGAGATTGAGTGCTGACTTTAAGCCTGGCTGAGAAACATACTGGCATCGGTGTCATTAATGAAAGGGTGGATGTTGTTCCCTTGAAAGCCAGTGGCCTTTGACCCCTGAAGCCGCTGTGCCTGAAGGTCAGTTCACAAGAGGTATAGGAAGGAGTCTAACATTTACTTTTTCTTAAGCCTTACCTACCTTTTATTCACAGCACAGTCAAGGCTAGAATGTACCTGAGCAGTGGAAGGATCAGAAAGCATAGTTTTCAAAGGACAGTTTTTGCTTTATTGAAACTAAATTCGTCCCCTAGAATCTGCTAGCGATTTGAGCTCTAATTTCCAAAAATATTTTGTTCCCTGGTTTAAATAAGTGTGGTATAAATAAGCTAAGTTTTTTGTTATCAAGGGCTGCTTCCAACTGCAGGCAGATACCAGACCCCTGCCTCAGGAGCCACAGATACATGCATAGTGTTTGTATGTTCATGTGTATGTGTGCATGCATGCATATATTTAGCTTATCTTAACAGATAAGTCATTAGTGGGTGGCCCATGCAAAGCAATCTTAAAATAATCACAACCATAATTTAAAGAATTTGGGGACTGTGTTATTTCTTGGCCCCAGGCTAAATGGAAAATTCCTTTTCATTGAATGTCTTCCAGCTATTGAAACTGCAACCTTTGGAGTAAGTAAACACAGAATCTAAAACCTTAACATTTTCTTTTTGTGAACAGTTGGCTTGTCAGCTTTGATTATAGTTGTCTTGTACCATGTTGTACATTATTTGAAGTTTACATATACTTGATTCGTTCTAGGATTGAACAGAAATAAGTGTTTACAGTGGTTTTTTGCTGTGCCTTGCCTAAGCAGTTGGAAAGCCTGCCTGATTTGGGAGTCCTGGATTTAGTAATTTCTAACAGTGAAATTCCTAACCTTGTTTGTATATGTTGTTACAGGAGCTTTATTGCAGAAATGACCATTTACATCAAGCAGCTGGGCAGAAGTAAGTGTTACTGCTTCCCTGATAACTCTTGAGTCTTATATAGTGGAGTAATACATTAAAGTCTTCAGCCACATACATATAATCTTTATTAATTGAAAGAGTATTAATTGAAAGGTAGCATTCTGGGGTATTTTAGAATATTAGTAATTACATGAATTTGAGGGCCCAGTTTCCCAGTTTGCAGGTGAAAAAAAAAAAAGATCGTGCTAGTATTTATTTCAAAGGGTAAGAGATGGTAGGTAGGCTAATTAGGAATCTGCCAGCCAGACAGCTCTAAAACATTTTTTTTTAATCTTTAATCAGGTAGTTAGGTGTAAAATTTAGAAAGTAGAGTAAATGTAGAGTAGATGATAGCATTTGAAGCCCCAAGGTGGATGTGTAGCATTTAAGAGTCTTAGAGTCAAGAAGAGGTGTAAAAGTTACCCTGAGGAAACAGGAATGGATTTGGGGGGGTATTCATAAAGGAAGTGAAAAGGTAAAGATATAATCCTGTATTCTCTATTCTTAGTAAGTTTACAACAGGCAGTGTGTTATGCTTGAAAGTAAGGAACTAGTTTACTGGTTTTGTTATTAACATTGCTGGGACCCCGTTAACTTACCTGCAAATTGAGAGAAACGGCCTAAGATTCTTTTCAGCTTGAGGATTCTGCAACTAACACTAAGGATTTAAATTTATAGTGTATGAAAGACTTTCCTCATAAAATCAAACCTTCAAATGAATCATCAAGAGATGGTGTTGAATTTTTTTATCCTAGACTTTAAAAATAAAACTTTGAGTAGATGGGATGTTAAGAGAAGAGGATAAAGGCAGTCTAACTTGTTGTGCCGTTGATCTGACTTTCAGAATTAATTTGACTAAATTGGCTAGTAGGCCTAAAAGTATCTGTGCCCCTTCCTTACCTTATGTCATCTCCTAAAGCTGAATGATACTGGAGGAGAAGACACTTTGTATTAGCATTTTCTTTAAGAATTTGAGTAGTTGCTGGCTTCAGTCTGATGCCAGGATAAGCAAATTATAGGCCTCTGGCCAAATACAGCCCATTACCTGTTCTATAAACAAAATTTTATTAGAACACAGCTACACTTGTTTGTATCAGGGGCTGGCAAACTTTGATAAAAGGCTAGATCGTAAATATTTTAAGCTTTGCAGGTCACATATATCACCCATTGTTATTTTTGTCTTATTTTTACAACCCTTTAAAAACAAGCCATTTTTAGTTCCTGGGCCCATAGTTTGTAAAACCTTAGTTTATGTGTTGTCTATGGATGCTTTCACGCTAGGCAGAGTTGAGTGGCTGTGATAGACACTATGTGGCCTGCCAAGCCTAAACTATTCATTATCTTACTCTTTATGGAAGATTGCCAACTCCTGGTCTAAGTAACCACTTTGGACCCATTTTCATTTCTTGCCTTGTTTCGCTTTTCAAAAATTAAACTACGTTTTCTTTGTTTTAACACTAGATGATATTAATAATGACAACTTGGTTGAAATAGGTTTTCTGCTTTTATAATGATTTGTCTGTGTCTTAGTATCTGCCTGTAATCAAGATGGTTATTTAGTCAGTATGCTGTTAATGGAATTGCTTTTGGTTAGCAGTTAACATGAAAAAGAACTTAGAGTCTGTAACATACTCTGTATTTTAGGGGACTTTTGTACCTAAGCCCCTAGTTGCCTATGATGAGATGTTTCTTTACTAGGATGATTTATCCTTTCATCTTTAGTAATCCTGAACTTAAATTATAGGGATTTTCGCACGTGAACATGGATCAAATAAAAAACTGGCAGCACAGTCCTGTGCCCTGTCACTTGTCAGACAACTCTACCATCTTGGAGTAATTGAAGCTTACTCTGGACTTACAAAGAAGAAAGAAGGAGAGACAGTGAGTCTTTAGACTTAGTAGCCCAGAGGGAATGATTCAATTTAGTTTTTGATTTGGCTAAAGAAGTTTAATTCATAGTTCTTGGAATCTTAACCTTAAGAAATGGAAATGGCCTGACTAATCATCTGTCTGGCATGATACTGTGTTCGAGTGGACAATGAGTAAATAATCATCAGTCAGTTTTACACGATGAGGAACTGACTTATTGGCTTCAGGAATATTGTAGACCTAGTGCTGACTGCATGCTCTTAGCCCTGCTATAGTAGATTTGAGTAGTGTTCATGTGTATGTTAACATAATTTTCATGGCTATCCTTTTTCTGTAGGTGGAGCCTTACAAAGTTAACCTCTCACAAGATTTAGAACATCAGCTGCAAAACATCATTCAGGAGCTAAATCTTGAGATCGTGCCCCCAGTAAGCATACAGTTAATTTAGTACACCTTTGTATTGAAAATTTCTAGTCCGATAAGCGACTGGTATTATTTTTTGTTTTTCTTATTTTTTAATAGCCTGATGATCCTTTTATGCCTGTCGTACTGAACCTTGGCAAATTGGCTCACTTTGAGCCATCCCAGCGACAAAACCAAATGGGCGTGGTTCCTTGGTCACCTCCACAATCCAATTGGAATCCTTGGACTAGTAGCAACATTGATGAGGGGCCCCTGGCTTATGTGAGTGCAACATTGTTTTTGAGCTCAGACTCTTGTGTTTTATTTTTTAATATATTTCATTAAAAAGCCCAGATTTTTAAAAATGTTTTCAGTTTGAGGCTAAGTTATGTGCTTTTGTTTGACTGTTGCCTTCTCATTTTACAGGCTACTCCAGAACAAATAAGTATGGACCTCAAGAATGAGTTAATGTACCAGCTGGAACAGGATCACGATTTGCCAGCAGTAAGTCAGTGAAGTATTTAGACATATGGTGTCCAGAGCTTTAGAACTTTCTAGGTATGGGCAAAAGAACAGTGAATAATGTATTTTGCTCTTTCTAGGGAGGTAGATCCAAAGGTATTTACCAAACCTCTAATTGTGTAGTTACCTCTGAGGATAATTTTTTTGAGTTAAGGGCCTGGGATTCTTAGTTAATGTAAATGGAGAGATTTGGGGAATAACTTTTTTTTTTGGCATTTTTCACTATTTTTTGAGTAAAACAACATTAAAATGTAAGAAGGGGAATGTATATGGAATGTTCAGGGAGAAAGGAGGAAAACAAGAGGGTAGACAAGGCCACAATATAGATTCTTCAGAAATTCAGGGAAGAGAGGCAGTTCTGTTAGAGATATAAATATATGCATTGTTTTATGAAAAAATATATTTTGAGTATGAAGCCAGTGGAAAGGAATGTTTTTATAGAGATGGGAAATTTTTTTTAGGATTAAGAGGGTTGCTTCTAATGTATATGTTGGTAAAACTTTGACTGCCATGGAGCTTTCGTAAACAGATTTTAGGGGTACCTGGGTGGCTCACCTCGTTCGTCATCTGACTCTTGGTTTCAGTTTGGGTCATGATCTCTCAGGGTCGTGAGGTTGAGCCCCGTGTCGGGCTCTGTGTTCAGTGTGGAATCTACTTAAGATTCTCTCCTCTGCCCCTCCCTTCATCTCTCTCAAAAAAAAAAAAAAGATCTTACAGGAGAGAGAGTTGCTGCCTGTGAAGAAATTTGAAAGTGAAATCCTGGAAGCAATTAGTCAAAATTCAGTTGTCATTATCCGAGGCGCTACTGGATGTGGTAAAACCACACAAGTTCCACAGTTTATTCTAGATGACTTCATCCAGAATGATAGAGCAGCAGAGTGTAATATTGTAGTAACTCAGGTAAGTAGTAAGCCAGCTTACAAGGTATGTGTCTGGTGTTGTTAGAGTTTGAGAGGTGGAAACACCTAGAGGCCAGGCTATTTTTAATTCTTTTATTAACTCCCCTCGGTAGCCACATTAGGCTCTTTAAAATTAAAAAAAGAAGAAGAATTTAAGTCTTGTTCTAATTTTCAGTGATAAGCTGAACTGAACCATGGGAGCGATTCTTTTTGTCTGGGCTAGAGAGGGACTCTGTGGGCCTAGAATCAGACAAGACTAAGGATACTTTCTCCCCAAGTTCACATGCAAGTCTTGCTCCTCTGCATCTTACCTTAATACTCAGAGCAAGAGTAGGCAAGCTAACAAAACAGTTAACGGTTGACTCTAACTGAATGCTTAAAGTATGCCAGGTTCTGTTTTAAACATCTGGTATTTTTTAGGCTCATATAAAGTTTATGATGATTCTAAGATGTACATATTATTTTATTTAGTATTTCTCCTTCAATAAATTAAGGCACAAAGAGTTAAGTAAATTGCCCAAGTTATTAACACAGGACGTAGTGGAATTGGGATTCAAAACCAAACAATTTGCCTTTGGGCTTCTTCCTTTTAACTACTACATTATATTACCTTACCAGCAATAAGTGATGCCTGTGAATTTGTCCCAGAGCTTAGGGAAAAGCTAATTACTCTTCCAAGCCTTCTCAGGTTAAAGCAGTTCCCATCAGCTCTAACCCTGTACTTTTGGCACCTAGAAGGAGACCATTGCATAGAAGCCAGATACCACCTGTCAGGCTGCCTCAGACCTTGACTTAGAATCTGATGCTTAACCTGGGGCACATAATTGATCCTTGGGGAGGAGTAGTGAACCTCAGAGTAGCCAGAATTGTTTGTGCCTATGCATTTATGTGTATATATACAAATCATATTTTTTAAAATTTCTGAAATTGAAGTAGATCTTATAATCAGTGTCTGTGTTTGATATGATAGTTGGGTTTTTTGGCCTAAAAAATATTACTGAAGGAATGAATGTTGCATTTAAAATCAGTGCTATCTTAGGCTTAAAAAACATGATAGGTCTATATTTTTCTGGGAAAGGACCCTCAGCTTTCTTCTCAAAATGTTCTTTGATTATCCTTCCCACTCCCAAAACTGGCTCTGAATCCTTTGCCTCATAGTGAAAGTTCCAACCCCAAGTACTATGACCAATAAAATGTCCTTGCTCTTTTTTTTGTTGTTTGTTTTTTTGTTAATATCCTTGCTCTTAATGCTTACCTGTCTTATAGGAGATATATTGTTTAGAAGCGGCGTATGTTGTTTAGAAGAGGAGTCCTTCGGGGTGCCTGGGTGGCTCAGATGGTTAAGCCTCTGCCTTCAGCTCAGGTCATGATCATAGAGTCCTGGGATCGGGCCCCGTGTTGGGCTCCCTGCTCATCGGGGAGTCTGCTTCTCCCTCTCCCTCTGCCTCTCCCCCTGCTGCTTGTGCTCTCTCTCTCAATCAAGTGAATAAATAAAAAAAATCTTGGGGGAAAAAAAAAGGAGTCTTGAGCTCTGCTTTGCCCTCCTTTCTTACTACCACTTTCCACTTTTAATCTCAAAAACAGTTCAGTCATATAGGAAGAGATGCAGAATTCAGCAGATGAGCTGAAAACCTATGTTCTCAGAAGTTGTTCGCATGTCATGAGTAGAATAAAATCACTTCTGCTCAAGTGAGAAGGTGTTTTTTTTCACTAGCCATCTAATAAATATCAAAGCCAAGTTAATTTAGCCAAAAATGGCTTTTGTGTGTTCTAGACAAAATAGGCTTTTGTTATTATAGTCTTAAACTTAGTATAATTTGCTACTATTTTGTGTCCTTTCCCAGATAATTTGGACATTTCTAGTGGCTTTATCTGTGAAATGTACAGGTTTCAATATATATGCTGTAACAAATGTAAGCAGTGAGCTATAGGGTGAAATAAAATGTTATTTTACTTTTTGCATTTGAAAACAGTTTTCACTTCTCTATTGGTCCTCTTTTACTTATATTCCTTCATAAAGTGAGAGAATCATGAAGTTGAAAAATACTTCAGAGAATTCCATCTTTTTTCTCTGGGTAGAATGTTCATAATAGGTGGTCACTTACGCTTGAAAATTTCCATCATGTGGGAATGTAGCTTGTGTTCTGATTTTGGACAAATGACTCTGAACTGTCACTCATAATGAATCTTTGTCCTAGTGCTTGTCCCAAAATCAGTCTCTGATACATTTTTCCTGTAATGTCTTTAAAAGTTTAAAAAATTCTGTGGGGTCCTAGTATGTTTCCTTTGTCTTACAAACATCTACTATAGTTCAGCCCGGGAGATAGGCTTTAAGACTCCATTAACCACATTTGAATGCATTGATATCGTACCTGGAATATAAAAGATGGACCTGAGCATACTGATTGGTCATTGTAGAATACAGTTTTTAATACTCTTAATATTTTTAATAATATAAAGTATTCCAGGGGTACCCAGGCAGCTCAGTTGGTTAAGTGTCTGCCTTCGGCTCAGGTCATGATCCCAGGGTCCTGGGATCCAGCCAGTGCAACGGGCTCCCTGCTCAGTGGGGAGTCTACTTCTCCCTCACCCTCTGCCCTCCTGCCTCCACTTGTGCACGTCCCCCCCGCCCCAAATAAATAATATCTTTAAAAGAAAAAAGTTAAAAATACATAGTATTCTGTTAAGGCAATCTGAGATAGCATTTGTTTCTTTAGCCGTTTGAATGAATAGTCCTCTTGATACTGAATCGTGTGCATAGTCAAGGAAATGTGGCCCATAGTGCTTCTGAAGATTGTTGTTTTAGAACCGCTTATGTTAATTGTAACCTCCATTATGGATGGCTTTCTTGAGTCTCTTAGGACAGCTGTATTTGGGGGCCGTATAGAGTTAAGAACTACAATAGGTACTGGTTAGGGAATATGCCATCTGCTGTCCATAGTCATTTTAGAAGGCTGGAAAATATAAGGATCGTAAACCTGAAAGTAGCCCCAAGGAGATAAAAGCAACCCCCAGGTACCCAATAGCATATGAATATACCTCCGAGGAGTCAAATAACCTCATAGATTTGAAGTTCTTCTAGAAGCCAGCTATTTAGTAGGAGTATTGAAAACTTCAGGAAAGACAAAAATAGAGCAAGGAGATGAGTGGTGTCAAGAATTTATGATATTTAGGATGCCTGGGTGGCTCAGTCAGTTGAATGTCTGCCTTCAGCTCGGGTCATGATCCCAGGGTCCTGGGATTGAGCCCTGCATCGGGCTCCATGCTCAGCAGGGGTTTTCTTCTCCCTCTACCCTTCCCCCCACTGCTTGTGATCTCTCTTTCTCACTTTCTCTCAAATAAATACTTCTTGAAAGGCCCCAGAAAACACTGTATTTTGTACGTTTAGTGGAGTATCATTTTTACATTTCATGATGTAAGTATATAGTCGAACTCTTCTTTTGAGGGCAAAATACAGAGCTCAGTTCTTCATGTAACACTTAACAGTTAGTGAGGTGCAGAGTACAGGTCAGTAGTGGTCAGTAAAAGCATAGCTCAGCAAGTTAAGGCGCATAAACCAGAGTATAAGCTCTGGAAAACTCGACACCATGTGTTTCAAGAAGGCATCTTTTAATTCCTTACTTTTGTGGACAAGATAAATATAAACTAGGTGATTGTATACTTATCTATA
The DNA here is from genome assembly GCF_054177405.1 of Leptonychotes weddellii. Classification (NCBI taxonomy): domain Eukaryota; kingdom Metazoa; phylum Chordata; class Mammalia; order Carnivora; family Phocidae; genus Leptonychotes; species Leptonychotes weddellii. Next base: position 99,560,461 of record NC_138374.1, on the reverse strand, counting down.
TTTGTTATCAGCCCCGTGCCCTACAGGACTCTTAAATTAGGGATATAAAAATTAATAAATCATGTTTTGTATTGATTCAAAAAATATTAATAGCTTTAGTGAAGTTACTGAGGTTTTGTTTTGGACTTTTTTTAAGATTGTTATTACTCTCTGATTTCCTAGTCATGTCATACCTGGGATAACATCATATTGGTATTTAAATATGAAACTCAGAAAAAGTTTTCTCAAGCAAGGAACTAAAGTACAACCTGTCATCAAGAACTTTGACAAAATCAAATTCAAGGCAACTTAGAAGCATTCAGTCTTTATAAATCTGCATGTACCTCCATATCTATACCTTCAGGACATCGTAATAGCCATAGTATCCACCAAGTAAATACTGTTTTGTGTACTTACAAGAATATGGAATACTTCAGAAAATTTTATTTTCAGAAAAATTAAGGTCCAACACTTAAAACATTAACAGCATTAGCATTCCCCTTGGGTTTGCCATATTTATTGCTGGAAGCAGTAATACACACTCTTTTCCTCGCTATATAAGCTCGTCAAGAACAAGAATGATTTCATTTAGTTTTCTGTCTCTAGCACTGTCTGTAGCACCTAATGCAAATATGCAATGAATAGTTACTTTATGAGTTAATAAAATGATTGAATGAAAGGTGGCCATAGTAAATATGGCAAGGAAGGAGCTTATTTACTTTCCTAATACTTACACAGCTCAGTTAAATAATTTTTTACATGTGCCTTCACTTTGGTGTAGGCAGTTATAAGAACTCCCGATGTGCTGTCCCCTTCCCTACTGGAAAATTACTCTGAATATTAAGAGTTTGGGCCAATGGTGAAAACATTTTATTTTCTGTAAAAACCTGAGAATTGGGGCGCCTGGGTGGCTCAGTTGGTTAAGCGACTGCCTTCGGCTCAGGTCATGATCCTGGAGTCCCGGGATCGAGTCCCGCATCGGGCTCCCTGCTCGACAGGGAGTCTGCTTCTCCCTCTGACCCTCCCCCTTCTCATGTTCTCTCTCTCATTCTCTCTCTCTCAAATAAATAAATAAAATCTTTAAAAAAAAAAAAAAACCTGAGAATTATTTTATATACGAAATGAAAAACAGCATTTTAAGAGTCTGCCATAGAATTAAGTGGTAATTTTTTGTTCTGATGTATTCTAATTAACTTTGGAGCTTTCTAAGAAAGATCATTACTATTATTTGTGTTGATTGCTGAGCTGGCAGTGGGACAGATATACTTCAGTAATTTAATAACCCTGATGAACAAGTGTAAGTAATTTGGTAGCTTTCAGTCACTTTTTTTTTTTTTTCCTTGTCTCAGCCCAGGAGAATAAGTGCAGTTTCTGTGGCTGAGCGAGTTGCCTATGAGAGAGGAGAAGAGCCTGGAAAAAGCTGTGGCTACAGTGTTCGATTTGAGTCTGTCCTTCCTCGCCCTCATGCCAGTATAATGTTTTGTACTGTTGGTCAGTAATTTGTTTTATTTTGGTCTTTGACTTGGAGTTTATATTGTGTTATTTATGAAGAAACTTGGTAACGGTGCAGAGTGGCTAAAAATAAGTCAAGGAGCCAGTCTCAGAATTCTCGTTTCAGTAGAACTTGTGGCACTTTTTCTCTAAATGGAGAGCGTTATGTTACCGCTGGTTATTGTAGCTTAGAGAAGATAAAATCTGCTTAGTTTACTAGAGTTACGTCTTTTAATACTCTTTTCATTAAACAAATGTGTTTCAGAACACACTGTTACCTTTTTAACAGTTTAAATATACAGATTACTGTTTCTTCCCTAAAATGATGCTGGGGTTCTATTAACTGAAGCACAGCTGATTGTCTAGAAGTTTGTTTCTTTACACATTTTTATACCTCCCTACTTTAATCAACATAGAAACTCATCTCCAGTTGTTCTGCTCATTTCCTTTTCCAGGTGTGCTCCTAAGAAAATTAGAAGCAGGCATTCGAGGAATCAGTCATGTAATTGTAGATGAAATACATGAGAGAGACATAAATGTAAGTAACTTGAGAGTTAACAGTAACGTACTAATACTAATATTCTGAATAAAAAAGTCAAAGTAGAATGTCTTCCTTTTTCCCACTTTTTACATCTTCTATCAAAATCAGGGGCTTCAGTCACTAAGATACTGGACACCTGTTTTTAGCAAGGCAAATAAACCTTTTTTGTTGTTAACTGCATAGAATGCTGAAAGTCCTCTTGTTAAGTATCATTGCAGTGATCAGTAAGAGCATAATTCAACAGCTGAACTGTTTATGACTGAATCATTGATAGAATTTTAATTAGTTTTTCTTTGAACTGGAGATTTATCTGGGATAAATTTTGTAAGTTTTAAATTCAGTGTAATTAGGAATGTCTTTTTGGATGTTTGTAGCTCTCATCTTTTCAGGTATTAATGATAATCATGCCAAATTAGGAAGAAACTAAAATTTATTTCATAACCCTTCCCTTTTTTGGTATTTGGCAAAATTTGTATACAATTACTATATAATTGTGTAATTTGAAGGTTGATAGCATAAAGCAATGATTTGTTTTTATGCCACTATTTTACATATCCAAACAAAGGTGTCAGTGAATAGGCAATACGTCATTCAAACTGTTACCAAGCTGCTATTGTTCAAAACATTTATTGGAGCACCTTCTCTTTAGAAAATACTTCTATAGCTGTTGTTGCTAATCATCTTTACTTTGGCAAAACTTTGACCTTTATGGTTGAGCTAAAACGAGTAAGAAAGTTTGGTTTATTAGATAGCTTCTAAAATCGGAAATTTAACTTTTCAGTGGGATAAAATTTTTGCTGTTTTTGTCATTCAGAATCTCTTGAAAACTAGTTCTTTTCCTGATTAACTTAATCAAAATGAAATGTTTCAATGCTATCTTCACTAGCATGGTAACATACCAGTGTTTTTAGAGTTTATCCCAAATCTTACTGGACACATCATGGATCATCACTATTTTCCTAAAAAAAAAAATAATAAGTGTTTTGGTCAGCTTTCCTTCAAAGACTGTCAGGTCTGTGAATGTACCGTTCACAGGGAACAATGAAAAAATGCCTTTGTAGAAACTTTTAATATTCTCTTTCAGATGAACCTTATCCTAAATTATTCAACCTAGAGACCAGTTATTATAAATAATAGGGAATAGGAAAATTTAACAACGCGGCTGGATGAAAAGGTTAATTACAAAAGTCAGTTGTGTTTTATGTATTATAAACAAACAGCTAGAAAACAACTCAAAAGATAACCACTGGAATAGTCAGAATGTCAAGTACTTCAGAATAAATCAACCCTATAGACATCACTTCTCCCCAAGTTGATCCAGTTTGAATGCAGGCCTAATCAAATTCCCATCAAGGTTTTTCATAGAATTTAATAGGCTGATTATGAATACTTACAGGGAAGATTTATGGCCAAAAATAACCAGGATTTCTGGAGAAGAGCAGAATGGCTTGTCTTGGCTTTAGAGATCTCAGGATGTAATTCAAAGCTATAATAATTGAGATAGTACATGGATTGACAGTTTGAGCACTGAATTATTCAGAATGTGGAAACAGATGGTGCGTTGAATGCATTGTTGGTATAAGAGTGATGGCATGTTGGTCTTCGGGAAAGGGGAGTGGGTTCTTCATTAAATTGAGCTGGAAACAAATGGTCATTATAAGGAAATAGTTGCAGTTGGATCATTGCCTCCTATCCAAATACAAGAATCAATTCCAGATGGATTAAGGACTTAAATGCCAAAGCAATTTTAAAAATCATAAGTAAAAAATAGAAGTAAACATTAGCACTGTCCAGTAGAAATATATATATATTTCCATATATACTTTTTCTCTATATATTGTATAGGTACTTGTACATGAGAGAGGAAAGGAAGAAAAAATAAAAGTAAACCTCTAGACAGCACTGTCCAAAAGATAGATAGATATATATATAGTATAGGTACCTGCATAGATGAGAGAGGAAAGGTATATGAAAAGGATTAATAAGATTCAGGATGGTTTTCTCTAGGTGAGGGAGGCAGTGATGGGCAAGAGGGCCACACACCCAGAGAAAAGTTTTTTTGTCAGAGCTGTAGCTTTCATGTTGTTTGGTAGATAGATGGATACTTTACCTTATTAAGTTATAACTGTTTTGGCCATTATTTTGTTTGAACCAAATAAGACCTTTTCAACATTTTTAAGATTAGCTTTGCAGGTGGTTGGATAACTGAGTTTTGGTTCATCATGGCTTTCCCTCTTCCCTAGTTAAAGTTTGTATGCCTACGAATATAAATTTCACTGGAAATTTTCAGATGAATTCTTTGCTCTCATTAATTTTTTTTCTCTTCCCTTCTCCTATTAGACTACAACTATTCTTAAAACTACTACTGAATCCCACATTAACCCTTTATCTTTCACTTCTGCAAGCCACCAAAGAAACTGAATTTCAGTGATTTCTGCATAACACAAGAAATCTCTTGGGTGTCTCTTAATTAGCATGAACTTCTTCAGCAATTTTTTTTCATTTGTGTTTTAATAGACCGACTTCCTTTTGGTAGTGTTGCGTGATGTGGTTCAGGCTTACCCTGAAGTTCGCATTGTTCTCATGTCTGCTACTATCGACACCAGTATGTTCTGTGAATATTTCTTCAATTGTCCCATCATTGAAGTTTATGGGAGGACTTACCCAGTTCAAGGTAAATAGTTTGGAGGTGGGGTGGGAGGGTGAACATCTTTTATGCATTGGTGTTTGGATTTTCTTAATCTTGGAGATTGGAGTAATAGTTCAAAAGTCATTTAAAATACAGGCCAAAGTAGAATATCAAATGCATCATAACATTCTTGGGCTCTTACTCAAGCAGTAGTGAGTACAATCTGGGGAGCAAGAACAAGTTTCATTCATTACTTGAGGACTTGGCATATCCAGTAAATTTCCTTATAGCCAAAGATAACTTTCAGAATTATATACTGTCCAGTGTAAATCAATATGGCCTATAGATGTTTATGGGAAATACTATTAAAAAGTTTAAGCAGCGAGAGTCAACTTACAAGAGAATCTGAGAGCCAAAGCAGGCATGTGTTAAAATGATACTAAGGTGAGTGTGTCAAGATCAACTATTTCTGAGAGGTAAAAGAGTATTTCTGATAGGTAAGAGCTCCTTTACTTTCTTTTCTTTTTCTTTTTAGATTTATTAATTAGAGAGAGAGCACATAGGCCAACTAGAGCAAGGGGAGGGGCGGGCAGAGGGGGAGGCAGACTCTCCGCTGAGTGCAGAGCCTGAGAAGCCTGAGGACAAGGGGCTTGATCTCCCCAGAGATCATGACTTGAACCGAAACCACAAGTATGATGTTTAACTGACTGAGCCACCCAGGCGCCCCACTCCTTTACTTTCTTCAGAGTATTTTATCACCATTTTTTAGGATAATTATCTAATAGCTTGGTTAAAAAAGTGAATTCTAGCACAAATTGAGGGCATGAAAATAAGCTAAAAAATTTGCTGTGTGGGTATGAGATGATAAATGGTTATGTCAGGGTACTATTTTTTAAAATTCAGAAGTAAGGGTAGCTCTACAATAAAAGGCAGTGCAGTTGTATATTGTGAGGGGACAGGTTGACAGTCGTAAAACTGTTTACATGTATACTGTGATTGAAAAAATAAGTGGATGACAGATGGGGGAGCCAGGTTTACTGTGGGAGTGAGAGGCTATAGGTAAGTAGGAGGGAAGGCTTGAATGAACCATGTGGTGTATGATTACATGTGGAAACATCAATAAGAAGTCATGTTCAGATACAAGTGAATAGATAGAGAAATAATTAAAATATGTATGGATACATGGGTGAGTGTGCTTGCATACATTTCCTAGCTCTGTCTGCTGACCACAGTGATGGAGACAGAGGGACACAGGAGCCAACCTGAAAGAGCTGGAGTAATTTGAACAAAAATAAAGTAATACAATACTGGATTATAACCCTAAGGATAAAATAAATACCCATGAGTCCATATGGTGGTTGAATAAATAAATGGGTAATAAAGACACATCTCTCATATGGAATAATTCTAAAAAAATTATAGATATCTCCCTCTTACCTCAAAAAAGAGAGGCTTACCTCCCTGTCCCTTGAGTGTCTTGTGTTTAATGACCTGCTTCCACAGAGTAGAGTATGGAAAGGGAGAAACAACAGTAACTTCACAGTAACTTGGATTAACTTGACAAACACTACCTCAGGTGAACAAGTTTAACATCATCAGTGATGAGTCATATCAGTTGTATGTATCCTTTATATAATGTGAAGAGTAGCACTTTGGGGCTCTTAGCATATAGAGGGGAATTGTTTATAGATTATGAGACATTTCTGGGCCCAGCAGAGTATAATTGATCAGCAGATATCCCAGCTTTGCTGATGTCCTTCTTTAGAGTGGTAACTAAAGGGAACCCATTTTATGTGTACATCCTGATAGAGGAAGGATGGACTACAGTATATTACTGTATTCACATTCTTTCCTTATCTAAATGCCATACCATGGGAGCGTACAGCATGGTGCGTGTACCCTGTACCCATTCCACAAATGTTTGAGTATTGTAGATAGAGGGTACCCTGTCTGGCTTAGTGGGAACATGTAGGAGAGATACTTCACCCTCCTTCAGGGACCAAGAGATTGGAACACTGAGTTTGGAAGACGCTTATTTATTAGCACTGGAATTTCTTGCTAATTATGAAGAATCAGGGGGTATTAAGGTCATTTTGAGTTATGAATTAGAAAATGAGTTTTGAAGACTGCTGCATTCTGAAAGTTGACGGTACTCACCTGACTGGATTGTCTTGGCAGAATATTTTTTGGAAGACTGTATTCAGATGACCCACTTTATTCCTCCACCAAAGGACAAGAAGAAAAAGGATAAGGAAGATGATGGTGGTGAGGATGATGATGTAAGTGAATCTTCATGGAAAATTTTTCATTAGGGACAGATTTTGTTATTGTAGTGAACAGATGATTTTAGTAAAAACATGTAATGAATTAACATTATAGAAAACTATAAAGTCTGTTTTTAAGTTAATTGATGTATTTTACTCCAAAGGATTCCATGTTCAGTGACAAGCTCTTTTCTTACTACAAGTTAAGTCATTTCTGGATAAAAGTCAAAAGAAAAAGGAAGAAAGAGTTAAGATGTTTAAAGGTCCACATGTGGTTAGAAATAACTCCTGTTTTCCATGGGTCACAGTACCTGGCAAGCTGATAGAAAAGCAAAAGTCTTGTGCCCCATCCCAGATCTACTAAATCAGAACGTACATTTTAACAAAATCTCCATGTGATCCATATATACAATAAAGTTTTCAAAGCAGCAGCTACCCTCCTAGATTAGAGAGCCTATGTGGTGATGACATTATTAGATCGGTATTAAACCAGGGAGTTAGTTATGAGGGATTTCCTAAGAAGAAAGAGGAAAGAAAAATGACACTTATTTTGAGATTTGGACCAATGATAATACAAAAATATATCTTCTATCTGGAATTTTGAACAGAATAAATATTGTAAGACAGCAATGCAGAATTTGATAGGAAATAAGCTGGAATATTTTTAATTAGAAGATATGAGGATATAAATGAATAGCAAATTAGAAAGTTTATCAGGCAGAAAAAAGACCAATTGTAACAACTTTCTCACTACTAAAGGCTTGGTTTAGCACTGATTCTAAGGCAGACTTTTTAGAAAATACCACATTATTTTGGAAATAGATGATCAAATGAGCTGCCAGCAGGATACTCATTTAAGAATTAAAGGACTTCATATTTGGTAGGAGATGAGCCTGGGAATTACACAGGGAGGTGTTGTGTATAGGTAAAGTAATCATATGGTAATTGATGCACAGACAGGATCATAGTAGCAGTTCATTTATCAGTAAGGAGAATATTTTTGAGAGACCAATGGAGTAAAGTCTTAATAAAGAAATACATTGGTAGAAGGAGCCATTAGAAGTTTCAGAGTCAAATTTAAGAGTTTGTGCTTGAATTATAGACATTGTCTATGGGAAATATTGGTCATGAGAAAAATACAGTATCTCAATATGTAGTAGGTTCTACATTTTTGGAAATTAAATTTCTTCTGTATGCCAGATAAGACTAATAAGCTAGAATTAATAAGGACAGGTGTCATTTGAATGTTAAGAACAAATCTAAGAGACATCTCGTGAGCTGTAGTAATTAAGACAGTTCAAAATATGTCTCCCTATGTTTTGCAGGCAAATTGCAACCTGATCTGTGGTGATGAATATGGTCCAGAAACAAAGATGAGCATGGCTCAGTTGAATGAAAAGGAAACCCCTTTTGAACTCATAGAAGCTCTACTTAAGTACATTGAGACCCTTAATGTTCCTGGGGCTGTGTTGGTTTTTCTGCCTGGCTGGAATTTGATTTATACTATGCAGAAGCATTTGGAGATGAATCCACATTTTGGTATGAGTCTTTGAATTCTCACATATTTGACAGTGAAAAATGAATATTTTTGCTTGTGCCCTAGCCAGCATGTATGTGAAAACAAAATGTAATATGTCAATATTTGGATAAAAATATACGTAATGTAGAGCAGTTTTAAAATGGACTATTATTTTTAGACCTTAACCTTTCCTTAATTGTTATAGGAAGCCATAGGTATCAGATTTTACCTCTGCATTCTCAGATTCCTCGAGAGGAACAGCGCAAAGTATTTGATCCAGTACCAGCTGGAGTAACCAAGGTAAATAATAAACATTTACACTTACAGGGTTGGAGGTTACATAGATATTAAACAAATATTACAGGCCTTCATAGAGCTACCACAAAAAAATTGTATAAATTGAGGAGGGAAAGAAGGGGTCTTCTCTTCCTGAGCTTAGTAAGTTTTTCATTAGTCGGGCAGTGGGTGAATGATTTTTTTAAGGCTCCTGGAATTCTCTTGCCACTTGTTACATAAGCAAATCCTTCTTTTAAGTGCATAATAGGAAAATATTTTCTGAAGTATGATTTTTCTTAATATTTCTTCACAGGTTATTTTGTCCACAAATATTGCTGAGACTAGCATTACCATAAATGATGTTGTTTATGTCATTGACTCCTGCAAGTAAGTTTCCAAGGAACCTGTTTGCCTAGAATAAATCTTAAGAATGTTCCATGTAGTAGTTAGTATCAGTTAACAGAATCAGAATCACCCTTTTTTTTTTTTTTTTGAAGTCCTGTGTTCTTGTACTGTGTTAATTATTGTGTACCGTATACTGGGTTACAGGCTAATTAATAATTCTTGGTGTTGATTTATCACAAATCATTTATCATGGTAGAAAGTGACAAAGCTTGACACTCTAACTCCTGAGCTTCCCACTGCTCGTCTGCTGATATTTGCTCATTTCTCATTGGTGGGTGTTTGCATTGATTACAGCCATACAGTAGCATACTGCTTAGTGTATAAAGATGACCAATATTTATCTTATGACAAATATCCTACTTGTGCGACATTCACTTAAGAATTAAAAAATTTAATTTGGTATGCGATGAGCCTGGGAAATACACAGGGAGGCATTATGTATAGATAAAGTACACAATTATATGGTTACTGATACACAGGACAAAAAAGTCAAAACTTTGTTATATCTGGCTAGCTTGTGCCCCGTGTCTTCTCTACATAGTCCCTCAGCCTCCCCGGCAATTGAGAAAGATCTGCCAGTGCCCACTGTAGGGAATGGTGACTAGCACGCAGCTCCCCTGAGCCAGCTCCAGTCAGTTAGTGCCAGCTGCCTGTGTGGAGCGTTGAAGGGTTCTGAGGTTGCTTTGGGGTTCAGGACTGCGCGGGCACTGCTTGGTGAGGTCATCAACTTTTAGATCATAGATAGCCTGGAAGTTACACTAAACTTTGGGACAGACTTGGCTTGAATAATTACTGTTTATTCTCATGTATGTGCCAAATCCCATTTGAGTGCTTTCCATTCATTAATTCACTTAATGTTTATAAATAAAAATTCTGTGAGTTCGGTAAGAGTATTATAGCCATTTTCAGATGAGGAAAATGGGACACAGAAGGATTAGTAACTTGGCCAAGACCATCTAGCTGGTAAGTGGCACGGACGTGTTGTTAGAAGGTTGACGACTCAGAAGGTGCAGTCAAATTCTTCCTGGTGCTGCACACAGGCTTCATGTCGGCATAGCTACCTGGAAAGCATCCCATCCCTTAGTGGAAATATGATAGTTAAGTACTGGTGGTACATGTGAGTCTAAGAATTAGCCACTGTTTCCTATTTAGGCAGAAAGTGAAGCTGTTCACTGCTCACAACAACATGACCAACTACGCTACAGTTTGGGCATCTAAAACAAACCTTGAGCAGCGGAAAGGACGAGCTGGCCGTGTGCGGCCTGGATTCTGCTTTCACCTGTGTAGCCGAGCTCGTTTTGAGAGGTAAGACCAATTCTTAAATAAAGACTATAGGTTTGTTTTTTTACCCCTTCATACAATACATCACCTCCCGTCCCCTGCTGTGAACTTACTGAACTCAGAGTACATAAATGCCTCCAGTTACCTATATTGGAGGATAGATACTTGGCTTAAATAACAAGATTGTGGCAAGAATGAAATTGTCAGTGATGGCATGTTTGCTGATTTTCTGCTTACTACTGATCTTTTAAACGGAGGCTATATGGACATTATTTTAGTTCCACATAGGTCACTTTAGGGATTACTGGTATTTATGGAATGGTTAACTTCTTGAAAAATACATTTAAAAAATACTTCCATATTTACAGATTTTTTTTTCCCCCTAATGTTAGCACATCACTGTATCTCCTAGGATCCTCCTCATATGCCTGAGAAATAGAGGGCATTATTTGGATAAGGAAACTAAAGCTTAAGGCTCTTAGCTGACTTCTCCAGGACTGAAACCCAAGTCTGTTAATACCTTGTCCAATTCCATTTATACTATAAGCCTGTTGGGGAATGTTTGTGGTTGGGACTTGTTTAAAAAAAATCCTTCTCTCTCTGAATTAGAGATTTCAGATGCATAGTTATATGTTTCTGGATATCCATGTGTGTGCATTAGCTTGAACCAGTTGACCATAAGATAGAGTTAGGGGTTTTGTACACGTGTGTATTTATCACAATAAAGTATTGTGGGACATACTTAATTTAGGTGACCAGATGTATATAATGCCCTGAAGAAAAACCAAGGAAACTTTGATTTGCTTTTGTGTTGGTAACTACGGCTCCCTGGTAATTGTAAATGTGGATTTATTTGAGCATCAGAAGTTAGCTCAGGATACTGGCTGCAACATTTGGAAGGTACCTACTTTTTAAAGGTTAGATTGTCCCTTGAAGAAACAAGTACTGTACTTAGACATCTTAGAGTGAAAACCACCTACTAATTAGTAATGGCATGAATAGACCTATAATAAAGGATTTTTGTTCTTTTCTTTATAGGGTGAGAAACAGATAATGCTATCTGCATTTATGTAAACCTTATTTAAGCTGACCAGTCTTGCCAGCAGTGTTGGAATCATCAATAAATAATTCCCATGAATCTTCATCATGAATAGTGTATAGCCAATAAGTCTGAATTAGAAATTTAGAGACCTGGGGGTGCCTGGGTAGCTCAGTCGGATAAGTTGTGATTTCGGGCCCTACATTGGGCTCCATGCTGGGCATAGAGCCTACTAAAAAAAAAAAAATGTAGATTTTAATACCATTTGTACCTATTTGTGGAATTTAATGCCATTTGTACCTATTCTATGACATAACCTAAGTATTTACACTCTCTAGGCCTCTGTTTCCCCATTTTGTAAAATGAGATTGTTACTTAACTGTCTGTGCTCCTCCAGTTGAAAATGGAAGATACTATAATACCTAACCCACAGAATTTGTTTGAGAACTAAATGAGTTAATAATGTTAAATACTGAGAACAATGCTTGGCATATGGTAAGCTCTCAGTAAATGTTAGCTATTATCATTGTTAATATTAATTTGTAATAGTAACTTTTATTAAAATTTTTAAGGGTTAGATGATCTGTAAAATCCTTGCTGGTAGCACTAAATTTTATGAACCAGGAAGGGAAGGTGATTATGGGGATATGTTAGTATTAGCCCACATCTCCACAGAAAGTCTTACTACCATTGGGAGGTGGGGGGGCAGATGGGGGGAGGTGTTTGTTTTTGAGTATAGTTGACAGTCGATGTTATATTAGTTTCAGGTGTTCAGAATAGTGATTTAACAACTCTATACATTATGCTAAGCTCCCCACCAGTGTAGCTACCATCTGCCACCATACAGCACTTTTACAGTACTATTGACTATATTCTCTGTGCTGTACCTTTCACCCTTGTGACTTATTCATTCCATAACTGGAAACCTGTATCTCCCCCTCCCCTTCACCCATTTTTGCCTGTCCCCTCCCCCCGTCCCCTCCGCTCTGTCTAGCCACCGCTTTTAACCCATGTTTGTCACCCGGTGAGACCTGAAGAAGTCATAGGTATGGGTAATAACATTAAGGATTTGGGATAATTTTTCATCCTCCTTCACTCCTCAGATGAAAATACCATCAAGCTATAATTGTAAAGTCGTAAACCACTGCTCAAGCAGTTAAGAGGGTCTTGTCCAGAGAGTCTTTGTTGTAAATACAAAACATTGTTTGATAATTGTAAAAGGATGAGGGAGGGACAACTCTATAAACCTGATTATCTCTCTGCAAAGATTTTATTAAACAGACGTGTATATATTAGAGTGGATGGTTATTTTATGCTTTTCTTCCCTTAGACTAGAAACCCACATGACACCTGAGATGTTCCGAACACCATTACATGAAATTGCTTTGAGCATAAAACTTCTGCGTCTGGGAGGAATTGGACAATTCCTGGCCAAGGCAATTGAACCTCCACCTTTGGATGCTGTGATCGAAGCAGAGCACACTCTTAGAGGTACCTACAAATACAGACCTACCTAACAACATGTTAATTATTGTCTTGTCCTGGCAGCTAGCATGTAACAGATGAATCAAGGTACACTCAGCAGGCTGGTGAGTGGTAAGACTTCCAGTGTTGCCTTACATATTTAGTGTGGTCAGTTTCATAAAATGAGGTAAGAAAAGGGTAACCTGAGTCTTCTTTTGGTAAAAAATGTCATTTCTTAACCAATATTTAATAATCAGAACATGCATTACTCACGATATTCTTTTATGTTTATCTGTTAAAACATATCTGTTTGTGTTTTCTAATCATGTCATAGAAGTGGTATAGTATTGTGGGAAAAACTAAAGGTGTTCGCCATGGGAATCTGATTTTGAATTTTGAATCTAGTACTCATCTGCTATATGAACTTTAGACTTTCACTCTCCAGATTTCATTCCTCTCTAAAAATTATCAGTAAATGGTATTAGACTTGTTAGGGCATGTGTACTTAGGCTGTTACTTTAGTTTTTGTATGTATAGAGTTTGCATGGACTATATTCAGTTTACAATCTACAGGGCCTAATTCTAGTACCACCTTCTTATCGGTGCTCCAGAATTTGGTTTTGTTGTGTTTTTGAGTGAGGAGAATTGTTGGCTATGGGCATGGTGCTGGTAGTTGGTTTGACAAATAATGAAAACTCAACCTGTAAAGAAATGTTTCATCTTTGCCTCAGTTAAAGGGGTTTTCGTTACTATTTCCGCTGTTTTACTATTTCTGCTCACAAAGAACTATCTCCCCACAGAACTTGATGCATTAGATGCTAATGATGAGTTGACTCCTCTGGGACGAATCCTGGCTAAACTCCCCATTGAGCCTCGTTTTGGCAAAATGATGATAATGGGATGTATTTTCTAGTAAGTGCTTTGTATTATTGCTGATACTTAAATGGTAGAACAATTTCAGAATCTTATTTCCCTCCCCATAAAAACAGGATAGGCTCAGAAGAAAAAATAAATTCTTAGGTATAGAAGTGGCATACTTCAGATACTAAGAAAAGAATGAAATGAGAAGAATGCATGGTCCCAGTAGATGGACACCTGGGCCCAGCTTGTTGGGGGAAAGAGCACAAGTTTCTCAAAAGAATTGCAGTTCGTCTCAGGAGCATAAGTAGTTGTCTTTGAAAGACAAATAGCACTAGGAAAACAGGTATATTTTATCAGGAAATTTTGAAGATTAAGAGATTTGAGAAGATGGGGAAGAGAATAAGGAGAGGGAAAATATAATACTTGGTCATAATTTATGGTAAATATGCATCCATTAATTATCAGAGCTCCTTGTTTTTTCCCTTTCCGCTTCTGGAGAGAGCAGCTGTAAAAGTTCTTTGTTAAGCCAATCTCAGTGCTAATAAAGTGGTATCGTAGCCAGTAAAGACTCTGACCCACAGTGACAGGTACTGCTCGTGAACTGCTGGAACAAGAGCGTGACAAGACTGAATTTTCCTGTCTGTTTCAGTGTGGGAGATGCTGTCTGTACCATCTCTGCTGCCACCTGCTTTCCGGAGCCTTTCATTAGTGAAGGAAAGAGACTGGGTTATATTCATCGAAATTTTGCTGGAAACAGATTTTCTGATCATGTGGCCCTTTTATCAGTCTTCCAAGCTTGGGATGATGCTAGGTACGGGTTTGAAAGAGGGAAAGTTGTAAGTTGTGAGAACTGTCTCTAGTTGCTAATGTATTGAGGTTTTAAGAAATGACTCTTAATCTATTTTAGAATGGGTGGAGAAGAAGCAGAGATACGTTTTTGTGAGCACAAAAGACTCAATATGGCTACACTAAGAATGACCTGGGAAGCCAAAGTTCAGCTCAAAGAGATTCTGATTAATTCTGGATTTCCAGAAGGTAAGGCTCTCTAAAGATCTATCTGAAGTGACATTTATGCAGCATGTGCACATTGACCGTGCAGTATATTTTAGCTTCAGACTTTAGACCCTGTGCTTTTTCTGTGTTCCTAGCTATTTCTTCATTCTTTGAACTATAATGATAATCAGTTTTTCACATTTATTCCGTCTTTTAAAAAAGGAAGCAAAAGGTTGTGATGCTCAAATTATAACATATTACACAGATGATTAATAGATGTTTTAAGAATTGTGCTACTTTGAGAGGTTTTTTTTTTAGTCTCTTTTATCTTACGAAGAACAGAGGTGTAACTTTTAGCAGTTGTAATACAGAATAAGCAGTTTGTTGAATAACCTCAAATAGTGGTTTGTGAAATGATTGATCATTCTGCCCACATGTTCATGTTTAGACATGAAATTTACCATGTTAAATTTTAAGTGCCTTTAAGTAAGGTTTTAGTGTGCTGGCAGGTAAGAGGGCTTGGATAATGTGATGGATATATTAGTTGAGCTGTTGAACTTTTGTTCTCCAACTAGATTAAAATTCCTAAAATTGGGAATTGAAGCACATAACCAGAAATAGCTGTGTAGTTGAGAGTATAGTTGGGCAAGATGGCAGATTTTAAAAGGATATGATCTAAATAACTTACAGACAAAATGTTTTCCTCTGTTGCAAACTGACTTAAGTTTGTAGTTTTTTATCAAAATCAAGGAAAGAAGAAGGGCATATTTTGTGTGATAGGATCCTCACAATAATCCTGAGATGCATGTATTGTTACCCTGTTTTATAGAAGAGGAAGCTAACACAGAGGTTTAAATTACTTGTCCAGATACATTCAGTTAGGAGGTGAGAAGATTAGAACTCAGGTTTTTCCAGCACAGAATATATCCATGCTCTTAGTGGTCACTGTCATACTTCCCAAACCATGATGAAGTACTCCTAAAGCATAGTCTGGGTGAAAATATCCGCCCTCATTCCTGTGGGCTTCCTTGGATTGTTACTCTTTCTAGAAAGAACAGCTATTTAGGAACAGCAGATGGAATACTTTGTTCACCTATTGGTTTAGCTCACTTGGCAAGTAGATGATTAACCTGGGGGTGGGGGAGGTGGCTTTTTGTCATTAAGTAATCACTCCAAGCTTGGGTTGTGGTTGAGTCTATAAGAGAATGCAAGTATTTTAGTTTTCTTGCTGTGGAGACTCAGCAGAATTTCTCCTTGAACTTAATGTGGGTGTAAGAGTTCTGAGAAGACAGGAAATTAGACAGGTTATCTGAAAAAAGAGGTGGGAAGGAGGAGTCAGTTCTCGTAATTCTCTTAACTAGTTTACATGCAATATGAGGATTAGCCAGATACCTGATATTTGTACCCCTTTCCTTTTACAGATTGCTTGTTAACACAGGTGTTTACTAACACTGGACCAGATAATAATTTGGATGTTGTTATCTCTCTCCTGGCTTTTGGTGTGTACCCTAATGTGTGCTATCATAAGGAAAAAAGAAAGATTCTCACCACTGAAGGGCGTAATGCCCTTATCCACAAGTCTTCTGTTAATTGTCCTTTTAGCAGCCAAGACATGAAGTACCCATCTCCCTTCTTTGTATTTGGTGAAAAGGTAAGAAAAGATTAGTTTAGAAAAATTTACGTTGAGGGGCACCTGCATGGGCTCAGTATGTTAAGTGTCTGACTCTTGATTTTGGTTCAGGTCATGATCTTGGCCCCGTGTCGGGCTCTGTGCTGAGCAAGGAGCCTGCTTGAGATTTTCACCCTTTCCCTCTGCCCCCCCCAAAAGAAAAATTTACGTTGAAAATCTACATTGTCGTTAACTTATTAATGTGCAGTGGGAACATGAGTTTTAATTTTTGAAGCATAGTTCATTATCATTATATGGCAATTGCTTGGCAGCTGGACTGTCATCTGTTTCTTCTTGCCTCTTTTTTCATCTGCAGATTCGAACCCGAGCCATCTCTGCTAAAGGCATGACCTTAGTTACTCCCCTGCAGTTGCTTCTCTTTGCCTCCAAGAAAGTCCAGTCTGATGGGCAGATTGTGCTCGTAGATGACTGGTATGGATTTTCAGATGTGAACTCCAAACTGCATTCTTACAATTGAGGTGTAATGGGATTCAGCTGCTAATCTAACTTAATTTGTGAAAGAAACATGACAAAATTTCATGACATAAATGAGGTGTTTTATAACATTGTCTTTTCTTGGAGAGTGGATATCTTGGTAGTATAGTTCGTAGGTAGTAAGTCATACCATTGGAAGCAAATGCATTAGGCATTGAAGCCACATCTGCCCCCATGAATACTACCCTAGAGAATTGGAATTTAATTGGAACTGGGGTACCTCTTTCATGTACTCTGTATGTTGGTTAGAGACTACTGGTAAGCATGTACTAACCACTTGACAAAAATGGAATAGATCTTAGTGACCCATCAGTAGGCTCAGTCATATTCCTGAAAACTCCAGCAATGTGAGTCTTTTCTTTCATTCTTTTATTGGAAGCTGAGTGATCTGTATTGCTAACAGTAGTTTGCTTGATAGACTTCCTGGTTTACAGTACCCGCCAGTAGCCAGCAGTGGGTTTTAAGAAGTTAGTGTAAGACTGTTACCATTCTTCATACCTGTGTTTGCCTAAGTCTGGGGAATTGAAAGTATTGGTACTTAGTAAGAAGTTAAATTTATTCCATCACTTACGATATGTGAAATTGAGAGACCGTAGTCTTTTGCTGTGTGTACCCCTCTTGTACTTTATCATTTTTCTCTGTTTTAGGATCAGACTGCAAATCTCTCATGAGGCTGCTGCCTGTATCACTGCTCTCCGGGCGGCCATGGAGGCTCTGGTTGTTGAAGTAACCAAACAGCCTAATATCATCAGCCAGTTGGACCCTGTTAATGAACATATGCTAAACATGATCCGCCAGATCTCTAGACCATCAGCTGCTGGTATCAACCTCATGATTGGCAGTACACGGTGAGTACACAGTAACTTCTCTGAACCAAGCAGAGGACGATGATCTTATACTGGCCTAAAATTCCCTCAGGTAGCTGATAGAGGCCTTGTTTATTTAAGTTAAAATTCTAGACAAACACTGAATATGAAATTTAATTCTGATTAACACACTCAGAGAAAAGGATGTTACTAACTTTTATCTCTGTTAATAGTGTATCAGTGCATGTTGGAGATTTAAAGGGACCTTAAAAGTACATACAAAGTCCAGGGTGGGTCACATGATGGGAAAGTGACAGAGCCCAGACTCTTCACTTTCCACAGTACTGTTTTGCCATCTCTAATGAAAAAATGTTGATTGAAGGGTTAAATTGCTGCTGCTTCAAATGAAAAGCCTCAAGGTTTATCTTAGTAGGGAAATGCAAGAATGTGACTGACTTAAAGAAGTGTGAAATTTCTCTTAATTCTTAAAATGTCTTATTTGGTTTGCTTTTTTCCACCTTTTCAATCTTCCTTTGCTCACAGTTCTTTCTTTGGAAATATTTGATACCTGCAGAGAAGGCAGAGGATAGTACAGTGAACACCCATATAGTCTTATAACTTAAACTCACTAATCTTCCACATTCTGTGACGATTTCTTGCTTTCATACATGTGTGTAAACACACATACCTACTTTTACTTAATCATTTGTGACTGAGTTGCAGAGGTTATGACATTTTACATCAGTATATTTCATGCATCTTTTAAGCATATAACTGCAATACCATGATCACACCCCCAAAATTTAAGTGTTTAACAATTGTCTAATATACATATTAAAAATTTTCTAATTATCCAAAAATATTCTTTAATCTCCCTTTCAAGGAACAGTTACTGCTTTCGGTTATAAACTGTTAATAATTTTAATATATAGAACTGCTAGAATTCATAAAGCATTCTGGGTCCCATTTTGCTATGATTTACTTTTTAAAATTTATTAATCATACACATAGTATTCATTGTGTGCCAGGCACTGTGCTGAGTGCTTTTCTGATATTAACTCATTTTAATATTTGCTCTATCTATGATGTAGGTAGATCTTTGTCCCCTTTAATATGAATAAGGATACTAGCACAGAGAAGTTAAGACCCAAGGCCATACAGCTAGTGAATGGTAGGACTGGATTCAGACTAAAGCAGTAATGGCTCCTGAAACAGTGCTCTTACTGTGCTATACCTTGCTCCTCCAGTGGGTCAAATACATATGAGAATTATTGAGCAGTCTTCAAAAAGAAAGAAATAATAAGTGTGTGTCATAGGTAGATGTGGTGCTCATAGGTATTTAGAAGAGCGTTTACTTTTGGCAGGAGGGATGGTGAATAAGGAGGCTTCACATACAATCTGCCCTGTGGAGGACAAAAGTCCAGAACCTAGAAAGGATGGGATAAATACAGGAAAGAGTTTAGGATGCATGAATATAATGGTGGCTTGAATTACAGTAGGGAGAATTGAAATGGGGAGGAGTAGATTAGACAAGTTTGCAGGACCATCAGGAGGAATTGGTGATGGATTGAAATGGGGGGAGCAGGGCAGTGAAGGAGTGAAGACAGATCCCAGCTATATTTCTAACTTGGACAACTGCTGAATTCATAGTGCTGGTCTCTATAAGAAAAGCTGTGCAGGAGACTGTTGAATCACAGATCTGTACCTCTGAAACAAATAATGCAATATATGTTAAGAAAAAAAAAAAAAAGAAGATAGGAGGGGAAGATGAAGGGGGGTAAATCGGAGGGGGAGAACGAACCATGAGAGACGATGGACTCTGAAAAACAAACTGAGGGTTCTAGAGGGGAGGGGGGTGGGAGGATGGGTTAGCCCGGTGATGGGTATTAAAGAGGGCACATTCTGCATGGAGCACTGGGTGTTACACACAAACAATCATGGAACACTACTTCAAAAACTAATGATGTAATATATGGTGATTAACATAACAATAAAAAATAAAAAGAAAGAAAACTCCTATAAAAAAAGAAAAGAAAAGCTGTGCAGGAAGAATAAGCAGTTTGGGGTGTGCTGAGTTTTGGAGGGTTGTTAAGTGAGACATCTTGATTATGCAATTTTTCTTTTTTTTTTTTTTTTAAGATTTTATTTATTTGACAGAGACATAGCAAGAGCAGGAACACAAGCAGGGGGAGTGGGAGAGGGAGAAGCAGGCTCCCTGCAGAGCAGGGAGCCCGATGCGGGGCTCGATCTCAGGACCCTGGGATCATGACCTGAGCTGAAGGCTGACGCTTAAGGACTGAGCCACCCAGGTGCCCCTTGATTATGCAATTTTTCATTACCCCTCATTTTCTTTCTTTGCCACATGAAACATTTATGTGTAAACAAATCACCACAGGCATTTTTCAAAAACATACTTCAGAATCAATGCAGGAAAATACGTGGTGATAAAGATCAAATAACACTGCCAACTCCGGGAGCCTCTTCCTTACATATCATTGCTTTCGTAGAATGCTGTATAGCTGAGGCTCAGTGAAAGCGAACCATCCATCTTAAGTCGTAAGGACATACTGCCAAAATGGAAGATCTTTGAGAATGAACCAGAAAGAACTTTAGACAAACATACGATTACAGTAGATGCGTTCTTCTGTATCTATTATGGAGTAACAGATTTATTTCATTTCAGTTTATATTTGTGCACTTGGGTTCGTTCCCTTTGTGTATTAAATTTCCAAATATGACTTTATATTTTATGACTAGTTGAGATGTATTAAGGATGCTTTGCTAAAGTGGTGATTTTGTACTTTTCCTAGGTATGGAGATGGTCCACGTCCTCCCAAGATGGCTCGATACGACAATGGAGGTGGATACCGACGGGGAGGTTCTAGTTACGGCGGTGGGGGCTACGGCAGCGGAGGCTACGGAGGTGCCGGCGGCTACGTCGGCGGCGGAGGCTACGGTGGCAGCGGCTATGCTGGCGGCTCCAACTCCTATCGCGGAGGCTATGGCGGAGGCTACAGAGGAGGTGTCAGTGGTGGCTATAGAGGTGGCTCGGGAGGAGACTATAGAGGGTCTGGTGGAGGAGGCTACAGAGGAACTGGGGCATTCCAGCGAGGGGGTGTCCGAGGGGGCTATGGGGGTGGTTACTTTGGACAAGGAAGAGGAGGTAGTGGCTATTAAAACGTGTTATGTCAGTGCCTATGCATAGACAGTTTAAAAAAAAAAATGCATGCTACCTGTTTTCCCAAGTTGTTTATTTGATGCCAGTAAGTAAACCCATTTTCCGCCCATTTTGTGGTTCATTATAGTTTAAGGAAACCAAGCATATAGATACATTAGTGGTTTTGTTTATATTATGTAAAGTACACTGATTCTAAAACTACCACAGTTTGTATTTTTTCTTTAAGGAGTAAAAATTTGCCTTTAAAATTAACTTGATATTTTCTTGGCTTTAGTTTATTAATACAATAGAAAATAAAGTATTATACCAAATACTGGCCATGTAGTTCATTGTTGACATTACACGTTAGAATAATTTTGCAGTGCCGGTTACATCTATTTTAAGCGTCACAGGAAAAATTGTACTTTCTGTTTTCCAAAGTATACCAAGTGATACTGTTACTTGTAGTATTTAGAGTAAATAGCCTTGAAATAGAATTGTTCTTCCAGTAAATACTGGCCAGTGCACAATTTCACATGGACCTCTGCCCCTGAATAAAACTTTTGACCTAGGCCTGAACATTTTGACTTTTTCCCAAGCTTTGTATTTGAAAAATCTAAGACCAGGTAAGCATTCTCTTTTCTAAGTTAGTTCGCAGTGTAAAAATTAATTTTAATTAGAATTAAAAATTAACCCACAAAATTAAGGTTATATTTAGTCGAAGAATGAAGGTAAGTGAAGCTTCACCAATGCATCAAGTTTATTTGAGTAGAGATGTTTATACATTTATAACATTTTATGGTTTTCAATAAATTTTCACGTTTCTCATTTGAAATAGCATAGTACAGTAAAGATCACAAAGGCTGGGGCGCCTGGGTGGCTCAGTTGTTAAGCGACTGCCTTCGGCTCAGGTCATTATCCCGGGGTCCTGGGATCAAGCCCCACATCGGGCTCCCTGCTCAGTGGGAAGCCTGCTTCTCCCTCTCCCACTCCCCCTGCTTGTGTTCCCTCTCTCACTGTGTCTCTCTCTGTCAAATAAATAAAATCTTTAAAAAAAAAA
>NC_138374.1:99509753-99538032 GCF_054177405.1 Leptonychotes weddellii | reverse complement strand
GGCTGCATAATATTCCATTGTATAAATATATACCACATCTTCTTTATCCATTCATCTGTCGATGGACATCTAGGCTCTTTCCATAGTTTGGCTATTGTGGACATTGCTGCTATAAACATTGGGATGCACATACCCCTTCGGATACCTACGTTTGTATCTTTGGGGCAAATACCCAGTAGTGCAATTGCTGGGTCGTACAGTAGCTCTAGTTTCAACTTTTCGAGGAAGCTCCATACTGTTTTCCAGAGTGGCTGCACACCAGCTTGCATTCCCACCAACAGTGTAGGAGGGTCCCCTTTCTCCGCATTCTCACCAACATCTGTCATTTCCTGACTTGTTAATTTTAGCCATTCTGACTGGTCTGAAGTGGTATCTCATTGAGGTTTTGATCTGGATTTCCCTGATGCCGAGCGCTGTTGAGCACTTTTTCGTGTGAGTAGACTCATATCTTAAAGCTGCTCTAGGACACATGAATTATCTTGGGCAAGTTACATTTTGCGTTCGTATCCTTTTCAAAATCTCATTCTATATATGTCCTTTAGATAGCCTACTGTTGATCAGCTGATGACTCCTACCTATTTGCAGAGTCTCAGATCTGTATGTCCAACTGAGATTTCCTTGCGGAGCATCAGATCATATTAACAACTGCTTGCTGGACATACACTGCTGCCAGATACCCCATGGAAATAAAGAACTCAGCAGTTTTCCAGACTGAAGAAAACCACCTAATTCAACCTGTGACCTATTCTATACTCTATTCCCTGTTCAAGTATGTGTGGTTTTTTTGTTTTGTTTTGTTTTAATCATGGGAGTTTCAGCTACTTAATTGCCAAAGCCTTAATAAATTACCACATGTAGTTAGTTCTACTCCCAAAACACCTTCCAGTTGTGCTTTTATAAACCAACTACCTACTCTGTTCAGGCTGTCATTAACTTGGATGTATAGTGATGCAACAGCCTCTTAACTGATCTTCCTGCTGGAAGTCCTCCTGTCTACAATCCATTCTCCATACTACAGCCAGAGTAAACGTCCCCATTCAAAGCTAATACCACCACCACCACCCACTCCTGGCCTAAACCAGTGATTCCTGCTCTAGCCTCAGTCCTCCTTACCAACCATACTGAACTTCTAGCCTTATCACTGGACCATGCTTTCTCTTGTCTTCATGTTGTGAAAACTTGTACCACAGAAAGTATAAATTGAATAATGCCTCGCTTAACTGGTACTCATTTCTCCAATAACTTCAACTAGAAGTGAGAAATCAAAAGATGACTAAAATGGCTGAGAGAGATGTCAAATTACATTCTCTAAAGCTTGAAAACGACTTAGGCATAGTTCTAATAGTCTTTGAGTCTAAAGCTAAAAATCTAAGGAAGTGCCTGTGCAGATTTCTAGAACTCTTTGTGGCTGCCTCCTCTATATTCTGCCCCACAAATCGTAGCTACCCTCCCTAAACCGGCCTCTCTCTCTTCAGCTCTGTGAGACTGCTTGTGCTCTACTTCGTTCTCTCTTCCTCTGCCGTGATCTATCAAAGTGCCTCCACTCAGAAAGGCAGGGTGGCTCATCTCATTTGTTCCCCTTAATTTGGTGATCACTGTTCTGCATTGTTTGATGCCTGAAAGCAGTTGATTCAGATACATACACACACACATATACGTATGTAGAGATACATAAAATGTGTATGGAGATAGCTTTTAAAAAATAGATCATTTGGTTTTCTAGTTGTTTACATGGGAGTGGAGAGGAAAATCAACTATCAGACTGTCATCGCTGTAAGTGGAAGTCAACTTAAGATGATTTTAATTGTCAGTCCATTATAACATCATATCCAGAAATCATTCCTTCAAAAGAATGATCAGATTTATGGAGCAGAAGGCCATATAGAGTATTTTTTGTGGCATATTAATACCTGGAGATTTCAACCAATGTGCTGTGTTTCTCAAGCATCCCTCTACAGTCTGCCTAAAACAGAATATTCAGTTTAAGGGATGTTGCAGCAGGTGCAAGATGACTGGAAAGTGTTTCCAAAACAAGAGCCAATTGTACCCCTCTCCCATTCAGGAGATGAAAGGAGCTAGACACAGTATGGGGGAGAGAATTTGGAAAGAAAAAATATGTAGATCACCACACACATACGTTGGGGTTTGGAAATACAGTGGGAGTTGGCACCGACAAAATTGGGTCTGCCCTTCTAGAAATTTAGGCAGGGATGAGAACGGACCTGTTCTGTGATGGCATCTTCACTGTGTACTTAGAAGCTTGAAGATTATAGCAGTGACAACCCAACAGCTTTCTTTGGGGCTGTGAGGGTGATGTAGAAGGGAATTGTAAATTTCCTTTGGGCCCAGAGAGAGGCCGAAAAGTTAACTGGGGGAATAAGTTGATGTGCCATTTCCAGGAAGCCATGCTGAAGAGACTGTTGGCACTGTGTTCTTTAGCAGCAGCTACAGTTTGATGGGATTTCCCATGCCGTGGAGCTGCACATAAAACCCTTGGGACATCACCTGTACCAAAGGAACAGACCAGGAGAACGTGAACAGTGTGTCAGTTTAGGGTCAGCACAGAAGAGAAAGAGGACATCAACTGTGGCAAAGCCCATATCTGAAAGCCAGTTTCCCTGCCTCTGATTCTAGAAGCAGAATTGGGATCGTAGGGCAGTAAAGGACACTAGAAATGGAATTTTGAATTGCACTGGAACTGACTGACAGGTTTGGGTTCTGACTAGAAATAAAATTCCTGAATTCCACTGGATTTACCCAAAAGATTGGCCAGAAGAGAGGAAAGTTATTTAAAGTGTATTTGTGTGCCTTTGCTATTTGTGGACTGTCCCATTAGGTGTAGTGTAAAAGGTTTCTGACTCAGCCTCTTCCTTTTGGTCCCATATTGAACTTGAGTTGGAAGAGGCGAGTCCAGTCTCAAAATGGAGGTAAGACCGCCGCCTGGTCACCCCCAGCCCAACTCTGGCCGTCGTCACCGCTGCTGCCCGGGGGAGGAGGGCCATGATCCAAAGGAACCAGAGCGGTTGAGAAAACTGTTTATTGATGGTTTGAGCTTTGAAACTACAGATGATAGTTTGAGAACATTTTGAAAAATGGGGTACACTTACAGATTGTGTGGTGATGAGAGACCCCCAAACAAAATGTTCCAGGGGTTTTGGTTTTGTGACTTACTCTTGTGTTGAAGAGGTGAATGCAGCAATGTGCCCGACCACACAAGGTTGATGGGCGTGTAGTGGAACCAAAGAGAACTGTTTCTAGAGAGGATTCGGTAAGGCCTGGTGCCCATCTAACAGTGAAGAAAATTTTTGTTGGTGGTATTAAAGAAGACACAGAAGAATATAATTTGAGAGACTACTTTGAAAAGTATGGCAAGATTGAACCATAGAAGTTATGGAAGACAGAGTGGAAAAAAGAGAGGATTTGCTTTTGTAACTTTTGATGATCATGATACAGTTGATAAAATTGTTCAGAAATACCACACTATTAATGGGCATAACTGTAAAGTGAAAAAAGCCCTTTCTAAACAAGAAATGCAGTCTGCTGGGTCACAGAGAGGTTGTGGAGGTGGATCTGGCAACTACATGGGTCGTGGAGGAAACTTTGGAGGTGGTGGTAACTTTGGCCGTGGTGGAAACTTCGGTGGAAGAGGAGGCTATGGTGGCGGAGGTGGTGGCAGCAGAGGTAGTAATGGAGGAGGTGATGGTGGATATAATGGATTTGGAGGTGATGGTGGCAACTGTGGTGGTGGTCCTGGATATAGTAGTAGAGGCGGCTATGGTGGTGGTGGACCAGGATATGGACACCAAGGAGGCGGATATGGAGGTGGTGGTGGAGGATATGATGGTTACAATGAAGGAGGAAATTTTGGAGGTGGTAACTGGTGGTGGTGGGAACTACAATGATTTTGGAAATTACAGTGGACAACAGCAATCAAATTATGGACCCATGAAGGGGGGCAGTTTTGGTGGAAGAAGCTCGGGCAGTCCCTATGGTGGTGGTTATGGATCTGGTGGTGGAAGTGGTGGATGTGGTAGCAGAAGGTTCTAAAAAAAATTCAGAAGAAAAGGGCTACAGTTCTTAGCAGGAGAGAGCGAGGAGTTGTCAGGAAAGCTGCAGGTTACATTGAGACAGTCGTCCCAAATGCGTTAGAGGGACTGTAAAAATCTGCCACAGAAGGAACGATGATCCGTAGTCAGAAAAGTTACTGCAGCTTAAACAGGAAACCCTTCTTGTTCAGGACTGTCATAGCCACAGTTTGCAAAAAGTGCAGCTATTGATTAATGCAATGTAGTGTCAATTAGATGTACATTCCTGAGGTCTTTTATCTGTTGTAGCTTTGTCTTTTTCTTTTTCTTTTCATTACATTAGGTATATTGCCCTGTAAATTGTGGTAGTGGTACCAGGAATAAAAAATTAAGGAATTTTTAACTTTTCAATATTTGTGTAGTTCAGTTTTTCTACATTTTAGTACAGAAACTAACAAAATGCAGTTTTGAAGCTGTTTCCTTGTGAGTTAACAAGAAGATCATTGTTAATTACTATTTTGTATGAATTTTGCTAAAGTTAACTGTAAAGAAACACCTGCTGACTTGCAGTTTAAGGGGAATCTGTTCTCCGCATTTCCAAACCATGAAATGAATGGGCTCTGACATGTGGAGAGAATAGATATTTGTATGTTTGCAATGTGTGTTTTAGATAAATAGAATTGGGTATTTAAATTAGCATATTTGTGAATTTAATAGCATTAAGATTTACCTTCAAATGAAAAAATCTCAAAATTCCAAAAAAAAAAAGTTTCTGACTCATGTGGGTAAAATTTACTATTGAATCTTTCAGAGCTAACTGAGGTTATCAGATGACTTTAGTGATGATTTAACTTTTAGTAAAGAATCTACTTCCTGGGAACGAATTAGGGTGGCAAACTGGAACAAATTGGTCTCCCTAGTATTACTGTTAATGGGTGATCAGTCAGGAATTTCTAAACTTTGAAATTGTGTATTTCCTTCAAACCTAGAAATATAAGTATAGAGGCAATAAAGGAAATTGTCTATGTAATTCAGTGTTTAACACTTCTGACTTTAACTGGTAAACCTATATTTAAAACCTATATGTAAAAATGTAAAATAACTATAGTGATTATTTTTAATATTTTAGTAATTCAAATGAAAATTTATAGTCTTTAAAATAATAGGAAGGGCGCCTGGGTGGCTCAGTTGGTTAAGCGACTGCCTTCGGCTCAGGTCATGATCCTGGAGTCCCGGGATCGAGTCCCACATCGGGCTCCCTGCTCGGCAGGGGATCTGCTTCTCCCTCTGCCCTCTTCCCTCTTGTGCTGTCTCTCATTCTCTCTCTCTCAAATAAATAAAATTAAAATAAAATAATAGGAAATACAGTAAGATTTGGTTAACCTTCTGATCTAAATAAAATTTAAGTTTTTTCAGCATTAGTAATAGTTTTGAGCATTTTCAAAGTAAGCTAGTATTTCTAATGATACCTGTCAATGGCTTCAGAATTTTATTGGTAAGTAAAGGAAATGTGCATCTTATGCTGCCGCAAAATCTGAAATCACCAAAAAATTTGTATTGTCATAATGTTTAGTATTAAAATACTGAGTTACAAAGTTGCCTGAGTTTTCTACGGAACAAATCAGAGTGTTCTCTAGAAAAAGCAACATATTTTGTTAAAAGACAACTGTTTGAGGTTTCAGTTGAACAATAATATGTGAAAGGAAACTTAAATGTTATCCAAATCCGTGGTCATAAGCTTCTGTGGACTGAGAGGCTCCTTTGAGAATATGATGAAAGCTGTAGACTGTCCACCAAAAGGCAGGTACACAAAATTTTTCTGACTTAAAATCTCAGTAATTCACAGACTCTTGACACCTGTCTTATATATTCCAGTTTAAGAACACCTGATTTGGTTCAATCACTGAAAGTATAGTATATTTACATAGTTTTCTCATTTTTCACTTTAATACTTTGGAAGAATTAGACCTGTCCTCAAATGCAATGCTTTCTGTAACTCTTCAGTCTAGAAGATAACACAAATGCACTTTGGGACAGATATCTTACCAAGAATGGCCACTTGATCCTATAATCAGAGCAACTTTTCTGTGCCCTGTGCTGCCAGAGGAATGTCTTTCAGTCTTTTGATCTGTAGCCACCTGCCATTTCACTGCTTCTACTTCATAAACTGACAACAGGCGCTAGCATTGTGGGTCCCATTCTGCTCTTCAGTTGAGGCTCTACCCTAGCTGCTGCTGGCGTGGTAATGGAACAAAGGAAGTCTCCACTCCCACTGCCAGTCTCTTACCAAAAGCAAAAAGGGATTCAAATTCATCCCTTTTCATTCCACATTGCAGGCCACTCTTCTAATCTTGATTTGTCCAGTCTACACCTTCAGAATCCTAACCTTTTCATCCCCAGCAACTGTGATGAGATATCCTTAAAAGCCCTGGATTGTAAATCTTACTTCCGTTTTTAGCATAGGCAGAGAGCCACTAGTATCATTCTTTTTTTTTTTTAAAGATTTTATTTATTTGACAGAGAGAGAGACAGCTAGAGTAGGAACACAAGCAGCGGGAGTGGGAGAGGGAGAGCAGGCTTCCTGCCGAGGAGGGAGCCCGATGTGGGACTCGATCCCAGGACCCTGGGATCATGACCTGAGCCGAAGGCAGACGCTTAACGACTGAGCCACCCAGGTGCCCACTAGTATCATTCTTTACAACTAAGTTATTACTTGGATTGCACAGACAGTGTGGGATGTAATGTTCCTAAGACCCAGAGCCTATACTCTCTTAAGAAACTTACGGTCTCGTAGGAAAGCCAGTTATGTGCACAAAAGGGAAGGGCGGAGCAGAAATACGGAACCTTCCCTCCTTTAGGTTCTAAATTAGAATCTCTTAAATGGATACAAGCTATGCATTGGG
Organism: Leptonychotes weddellii; assembly: GCF_054177405.1. NCBI lineage: Eukaryota > Metazoa > Chordata > Mammalia > Carnivora > Phocidae > Leptonychotes > Leptonychotes weddellii. The sequence goes on along the minus strand of NC_138374.1, from coordinate 99,531,104 downwards.
TAGTTGTCCTGGTGGAGGAAACTTTTTCAATCCCATTTGAGGAACAGACTTAGGATTTGTCTTCCCTTGACCTAGAAAATTGGTTAAGATAAATGGTAGACTAATGCCCCCCACCAAAGATGTCCACATCTAATCCCCAGAACCTGTGAACACACACCTTACATGGCAAAAGGAACTTTGCAGATGTCATTAAAGTTGAGGACTTTGAGATGAGGAAATTATCCTGGATTATCCAGGTGGGCTATATCTAATCACATGAGTCCTTAAAAGTGGAAGAGTGGGTCAGGGCAGTGAGAAAAGAAGAGGCAGGAGAAATTCAAAGCAGGAGAGGAGGGACTCAATGCCTCTGAAAATGGAGGAAGGAAGCCATAACCCAGGGAATGTAGTTGGCCTTCAGCTGACAGCCATCAAGGAAACCTCTCAATCCTACAACTGCAAAAAGTAACCCTGCCAGCCACCCAAATGCACAGGAAAGAAAATTCCTGTCAACACCTTGAATTTAGCCCAGTGGGACCCATGTCAGAATTCAACCTACAGAACTGTAAGATAATAAATTGGTGTTAAACCTTTAAATTTGTCATTTGTTACACTGTAGAGGAAAGTAGAGATGGGAAGGTGAAGGAGAAAACTTTGTCAAAGACCAAATTTCTTAGAAAATCTAAAAAATGCTTTTACATGCTTGAGAGACATGAGAATAGGAAAAACAAAGAACAAAACCTACTCTGAAGTGGGCCTGGAAAAGAGAAATTGGTTGGAAACCAATGGCAGCAACACATAAAAGGCAGATGACCGGTGAGTGAGCAGTGTGCTCAGGAAAAGCTCTTGCTCTTTTTGCTGACTATCAAAAGATCCTTTGTCCATCACCTCTTCCTGAAGCCAGAAACAGGAAAATCCCTCCTCTTACAGCTCATTTAATTCATTGTAGAAAGACTGTTCTTGTTAAAGCCTCCATGACAATACCTGAAATTATCTCATGTAACCCAGTTAATAAGACCTTGTGTAAAAAAAATTAATGAAAAGGCTGTTGATGAAACTGAAGAACAACCATGCCTTATTAGACTCTCAACCTCAAGAGATTCTCTATGGCAACACAGGGTCACCTTTGAAGTTACAGATAACATGAAATAAAAGTCAAATTGAGGAAGGAAAATAAGTGTGTGAGCCTGAGTGCTTATTTCCTTTTATATACAAAATCAAAAATAAAATACAATATAAGTTGTGCTTTGTGAAAAAGACCATTAGTTATATCTTAGGAAATGAACCCCCTATTTTAGAGGACACATACCCATCCAATTTAAAGATAACTCTTAAAAAAATAAAGTTAATTCCTAGCTTCAGTTGCAGTTAGGTGGAGCCATGTAATTAGATTCTAGTGGGAGGGAGGCATGTAAGTTGGAACAATGTGTGTAACTTTGTAGAAAGGTCCTATCCCTTCTGATGCATGGCTGGAATTTAAACAATGGCTTGAGCTATTGCTCAATTGCTATCTTGGCCCATGTGGTGATTTTGAATGGACACCATATAATGGTAAGACAAGATAGACATTTGAATTTTTTTTAAAGATTTTATTAATATTTGAGAGCACAAGTGGGGAAGGGCAGAGGCAGAAGCAGACTGCTGAGCAGGGAGCCTGATGCAGGGCTTGATCCTAGGACCCCAGGATCATGACCTGAGCCGAGGCAGACACTTAGCCAACTGAGCCACGCAGGCGCCCCAGACATCTGAATTTCTAACATGGAACACCTACCTACCAACTCTACACTGAGTACCAACATGCATTATCTATTAACCCTATACTTTAGATTACCTCTGGACTTACTGAATATGAGGAAGAAATATATTTCTATGTTCTTTTTTTTTTTTTTAAGATATTTGAGAGTGAGTGGGAGAGAGAGAAGGAGCAGGGGGAGAGGGAGATGCAACAGACTCTGTTGAGGAGGGAGCCCAGTGTGGAGCTGGATCCCAGGATTCCGGGATCATGACCTGAGCCGAAGGCAGACACTTAACCAACTGAGCCATCCGGGCACCCCTATGTTTCTATATTCTTTACTTCTTTTATTTTGGATTTCCTTATTTGCTGCAGTTGAACCTGATTCTATATAATATATAGTGAGTGCTATAGTGCTTATTCCAGTCCTAGCACAGATAAATAGGTGAATCAGGAATTGGCTATAAACCTGTTTTCTATTATCTACATAGAACACCTAATGCTTATTGGACTAGGAGTATCAAAAACAATGTTTAAAACCACATTTGCTTTAGAATTAAGTAGTGATGATGGTGGTACCTATATACTAAAAATATACTAAATACTGTTAAATTATATACTTTAAAAGGGTGAATTTTATGGTGTGTGAATTATATCTCAAAACTTACTTTAAAAAGTTAAAATGAATCATCCAATGAAAGCATTCAAATGTTTAAATATTTTTTAATTAAATAGGTTTTGAATTTAATTAAAACTACCATTTCTGTGGGATATGAGAATTATTTACTAAACAAATCTCTGAAATATAAAACATTAACATAAATCCAGATGCTTTAACTTGTGACTATTCTGATATCCCCCTTCAAGTTTGCTTCTATTTTATTGTTGTTCATCTCCAGGTTCAGATTCTGCATTACCCTAGAGAGCATACTGTCATCTTTTTTATCCCCTGAAGCTGCCCCTTTGTTGAGGGCTTCCTCTGCTACAATAAAATATTGTTCAGTTGGTTGAAGAATGCTTACACCATAGCCATTGTTGTTGTAAATATGATTATTAGTCATCTTCAATTTTGGTGCTGGAAGAACCTGTTAAATTATTCAAGGAAATTAGTTTTTCAATAATTTCTATAAAAATATGAACTGTAGAATTTATTCTTAGGTTTACATGTTTCTTTAAAACAACTGAATCTGTTTTGAGCAAGCGATATTTTCCTCACACTGATTACTGTAATAATAACCAAGGAAATCTCTAGTGTTGAAATATTAAATGAAGTTTTCAATTTATTTTATACAACAATATCTCATGAAGCTTTTAATGTAACAAATATGAAAATAATTTCAGATATCAAAAATGATAAATTTTGAAATAATAAAGTAATTTCAAATAATTATATGTAACCTAGAATTCTAGGGAAAAACTTCATTACATACATCTAGAGAGGGACCTAGAAGAGTAGAACTAATAGAAGTAGAAAGGAATGGGAAGGCATTTCACTTACAAATTATTGTTGTTGTAATTGGTTATTTTAATTGCCTAGCTTAAATTATTGTATAAACTTTGAAAGTAAGACTTAAATATTTCATAATATATTTATTATTTTTATTTGCTTTACTTTCCAAAACGTATTAGAGATCTGCCCAATGAAAAATCTAGAACATTTTTATAAAAGCAAAACTATCCACTTTATCAAAGTTATCTGCTAAAATTTAAGTTGAAACTATTAAATTAGAAAGCTAAACTTGTTTTATATCAGCCATCATTTAAACCATATTTTAGTTATCTCTACTATTCTTTTCCAAATCAGTAACATTTAGACTAGACTTTGTCTAGAAGTAATTTTTTTAGTATTTTTGTGATAATTATTCATAATTCTTATAACAACTGTATATTAAGAAATATGAGAATACCTTCATATTAACTCCACCTAAGGTGCTTTTTGAATTGTCACTGGTTCTGAGGTTATTACAGTGATGAATTTCATTTCTTTCTAAAATGGCTATGCTCCCAGGATACAGTTCAACACCAGCACCCTGTAAATTAAAAGCAAATAGAACAATCTCAAAACACACATGTACCTCTCCAAAATTTTCTTTAGATTTAAAACTTGTAATTCTATTTTAGCACTCTCAACACACTAAGTTACACAAAAATATGATAATTCATGTAATGATTTATTGTAGAGATTATGTTTAAAAACATTGAAAACTAGTATTATCTGTGTTAGAAGATCATTGGGCCTAGAAGGAGGGTTGAGGTCACATAGTCTCATTGAGTCACATTGCTCTCCTACCCAAATGAAATCTCTAGAAGGGAGCCAAAAATCTCTTTAAGCAGTTCTTTCAATTGTTATAAAAATTAATTTATATATATTGTAAATCCCTCAATGCTGCTAATGTTTACTTCCTCAGTTTAGTGGAAATTAAGTCATTCTATTAAAAAAAAGAGTCCTATTATTTTCATCCTTTATTCTTTCTTTTCATTCAATTTTCCAGTATTTTAATACTCTTTGTGATTGTTATCTGAAGATCCAAACTCATTTCTTTTTAAGTAGACAAGTTAACTGACTCATCCGTTTTGTAGCCACCAATTCCTAGATTTAAAAAAAAATCACATTTAAAGCCAGTAATTCTTTACTTTGGACTTAACTTAGTTCATTTTTCCTATGTGTGCTATGACACTCTGTACTTGTCCTCATTTTATCAGTTTCTAAGCTTGATTATAACTCAATTCAAAGATGAAGTAATTGTTATCCTTTGCATATTAAGATCAAAGTTATTTATTGTCATATAAAGCTGTTTTTATAAAATGAAATACCTGGGCACCAGTTATTTCACTGTCTGTAATTGTCAAAGCAGCCCCCGTAAGAACACACACTCCTGTTCCTTCACATTTTAATATACAGTTTTCTAGAGTCATGTGACCAGACTCCACCACCACAATACCATCAACTGTCCCTTGTTGTATCAAAGATAGATGCATTAGCTTCACATTATCAGCTTTAGACACCACGAAACTGTCATGAGAAGGTTCAGAAGTAATCATAATTTCCTCTCTCTTTCCAATTCCTGATTCATGGAGAAAAACATGATTAAATCAGTAATCCCAAAGTTTAAAGTTCTTTAGTGATTCAATAATACTGTTTTTCTTTTCACATTTTTAATAAGTAATATATGTAATTACTTAATTATATAATCTTTTGTCCATATTTTGATGCATGAGGGGAGAATCTGGGTTTATAGTCAATATAGATGTACCTATGTATTTATTCAACATACTCATTCCATAATATATTTTCCTAAATTTCCTATTAACATAATCAACAGTCATCTACAAAATGTCTAAGATACAAAAACTATCTTACCATAACCGGTTTCAAAACCATAATAAATTACCATAACTAAAAAAGACTGTCAAAGACTTGTGAATTAGATTATAAGATTAATGTAATCATATCCACAATTTTGATCTAGAATAGTCAAAGCAATCATCTAAATTTAACATCAATCCAAAAATAAGGGGTTGTATCTTCAAGGCTATAAAATTTGAAAATGACAAATATATTATTACCCATGCAGTTCAACAAAATACTACTGATTACAGTTATCAAGATCTAGTGAATTTTTGCTCAATTTTTGAATTGATAGGCAAAGCCTAAGTCACCTGGTTCTTTTCTTTTGGCCAGACAGTGGGAATATCCTTACTTCAGTGTTAAAGGGCAGAATTAAAATTACTAAAATAGGTTCAGAACCTAAAAGAAATTCAGTAAACTCTTCTACTTGTAGCAAGTTTGCGTATGAATTAACCTGAGAAAATGCTGAATATATTTTAATATATCCTTACATTTGGGTTTTCCTACTAAAATGATAAAAAAAAATGCAATAGAAGAAGTAAACATAGTTTGGGTAAAAATAGTACAAACAGGTTTTTGGGTTTTTTGTGGTCTTGATCTTTTTAGAATCTGTGCTTGTAGTGCTACACTATCATGGGGAAGAAGTAGTCTCATTGATTTGCTTTGGTACATTATGTCTAAATGAAGTCACCTGTACAGATTATACACTCATGAACAGGTGAGAAAATCTTAACTGCAAAACGCACATAAGGGATTTTTTGGTTAAGTAAATCATGTTTATAATATACAATTTTTCCAGGATACATTGCTATAAAAAGATTGCAAAGGATGCCCGGCTAACCCTTTATAATGATGTCATCAGTCAATAAAGCAAGATTTACAGCTTGATATTCTCCTGGAAAAATAACTACGGTATCTCCACTATAACAACTGTCCAAAGCCAAATCCAAATCATCATGCTGTTGGAGAAGTGTGTCTGAAGATAAGTCCTTTACCTGAAAAGAAGAAATAAAACAGTACACTTTTAACAATGAATTAAACTGAAACAGGTCATTTTAATCAGTTAACTTATCAGTAACATGTGCTTTTCTCAAAGACTTACCTTGTATACTACACTGTAATACACTGTAAATACTATATGTCTTCATGTTCATTAAATATTCCAAATATCAGTGTATCAACTAAGGGAATGGTGAAATGGGATTTTCTTTACAATCACTAATAATTTTACAGCTCTGAAAGAATGTGCCAGAAGGCAGAATTTTAACTTAGCATATTACCTCCCAAGCCTCACAACAGCATCAGGTGAAGGACATTGAAACTCAGTGAGATGAAATGATTTGTCCAAGGACACAGAGTTGGTGAGTGGTTAAGCGAAGCTGTAGATGCAGGGCTTTATGACACCAGATCTCTTTACAGTCTACTATTTTATTTCTTTAACTTAAACTAATCCTACAATTTTAGTAAATCAATAAAACTTTATATATTAAATATTCTAGACCTAAATATAAAAGATACCAGGAATCTGCACTGAGAGTAGAAAAGGGAAGAAAACTTCATTATTAGTACCATGAAGCGTGGGGAAATTTCAAAATAAAATATGAAAACTGAAATTCTGAAAAATGCCTATTATTTTATCCCAATAGAAATGGCATTATCATTCATATATCTTTTTTCTTATAAAAGTGGTTATAAGAAAAACATAAAAAAATGAAAACATAACAAATGGAAATTTTAACCTAAATAAATGTATTTATATAGATATTTCCTTTTAGTCTTTCTCCCATGCATATATTCATTATTCATAATACCAACATATCATACCATACATATACATGGCTTTGAATCCCGACTTTTCTAAGATTTATTTATTTATTTTAGAGAACATGAGTGGGAGGGGTAGAAGGTGAGGGAGAGAGAATCTCAAGCAGAATCCAGGCTGAGCACAAAGCCCAACTCACGACCCTGATATCATGACCTGAGCTGAAACCAAGAGTCAGACACTTAATCGACTGTACCACCCAGACACCCCTGAATCCTGACTTTACATTACATCATATTTTCCCATGTCCCAAAGCCTAATGTTTAATGATTACATAATAATGTATCATATGGACATATAATTTATTATAATTTAATTATGATTTTCTTACTCTTATTTAGATTGTTTATACAATTTTTCAATATTCTGAAAATACTACAACAAATAAATCCGTATGCATGTCTCTAGTTATTTCTTTAGGATAAATTACTAGATGGGGAATTATTGTGTCAGAGGTACAAAAGATTTTAAGTGTCTTGGATACATACTGCTAAATTGCCCTCCAGAAAAGTTTAACCAATTAAAGTTTGGTTTGAGAACTCATTTTGCTGTAAACTCATCAGCATGGGGTATCTTTTAAATTTATAAAATATTTGCCACCTTAATAGGCAAAAATCCTCACTGCCTCATTTTAATTTCCATTCCTTTGATAAGCAAGACTGAACATTTTTCCAGATATATTTGAAACTCAATCCTTACTAATTCAGCAAACCACTATATTCATTTATGTGTGTATTCTAAATACTTTGGTGGCAGAGAGTACAATTACCTCCGTAAATAAATAATTTGGAAGAACTCTAGGATCCATCTCATTTGTATTTTTCTTATGCATGAAAATAGGAAATCCAGGAGAGAAGTTTGCAGGGGAACATAATGAGTTTAGGGGGTTTTTTTTAGGGTTTTTTTTTTTTTTTTTAAGATTTTACTTATTTATTTGAGAGAGAGAATGAGATAGAGCATGAGAGGGGGGAGGGTCAGAGGGAGAAGCAGACTCCCCGCTGAGCAGGGAGCCCAACGCGGGACTTGATCCTGGGACTCCAGGATCATGACCTGAGCCGAAGGCAGTCGCTTAACCAACTGAGCCACCCAGGCGCCCATGAGTTTAGTTTTGATGCCAGTTAATTGGAAGTACTGGTGGAGTCACTAAGCAGAGGTACACAGTAGACTGCATGTAAGAGTCTAGAATATAGGACTAAGATTTGACTGGGCATAAAGATCTTGGAGTTATTTACATGTAATTTGAGCATAGGAATGGATAGGATAGCTACAAGACTGTATAAAGAGGGAAAGATAGCACTCCAGGATGGAACACTGAAGAACATTTAAAGAACAGGCAGAAACGAAATCTCAAAGCTGAGGCTGAGGGGTAGCCTAAGAGGTGGTAAAAAAATTAGGAGACCAAGATGTCAGGAAAGGAGGAAGTAGTTGATAATACCAGGTGCTGAAAGGTTAAACAAGATGGTGATCCTTGAGTTGTGCTTACTGCATTTGGCCACAGCTTGGTCCCACATTGACCACAAGGGCATTTTCACTGGTATTCTGGAGGCAGAAACAAGATCACTGTGAGTAGAGGCATGAATATGAAGGCAGTAGAGACAAGTATAAATATCTCAAGTTTTGCTGTGTAAAACAAGAGATAGAGATGTGGTATTTAGGATACACACTGTTTTATTATTTCAAAAAACAGAATTGAGGGGCGCCTGGGTAGCTCAGTCAGTTAAGCATCTGACTCTTGATTCTGGCTCAGGTCATATCATCAAGGTGGTAAGATTGAGCCCCTCATCAGGCTCCACACTGGGCATGAAGCCTGCTTAAGATTCTCCCTCTCCCTTTCCTTCTGCCCTTCCCTTGCTCTCTTTCTTAAAAAAAAAAAAAAAAAAAGTGGTTGTGCATTTTGACTAGTCAGTATCTCAGGGGAAGGACTGACAAAGCTGACTTGTTTCACATCCCCCTCAGAATTGAGTGACAATGTAGGTATCACTTGATGAAAGCATTTAAAAACATACACTACCTATAGACATCTGGGGCAAAGGAAAAGCCTGCAAAGGAGGAGGCTGAGAAGGAAGATTCTTGGGGAAATAAGGGCTACCTCATAAAGTAGGACATCTAGAGTGAAATGCACATGACCAGGGCTGGATGCATGCTCAGGAGAGATCTGAAAGGACCCTAAGCTTTACTTCCCACTGATCATTGGGCCCTGTGCAAGCAAGAGGTGAAAGCCAAGACAGAGTTGTAAGCAGCCTGGCTTAGCTTTGAAGGAGTGCCTCAGCTCAGAGCTAATTTGCAAAGACTGTGAGAAATTCTTGTTTTTGTTTTTTAGCTGTAGGTGTTTATGGAAATTTGTCAGGTAACTGGCTACCTGCTGAGATTACATAATAGAACTTCAGTAACCACACACAAAAAGAAACACAGCTTTTGCAAAAATAATTGGAAAATTTGCTAACCATATGGACAACTGCAGTCCTCAACAATTAACAGAGCAAACCCTGGGGATAGGGTAGACTGATTTCCAGTTATTAGATTATAATATTCAAAATAACCAATTTGCAACAAAAAATTACAAGACAGGAAACTGTGGCCCATTTATAGGAAAAAAGATTGACAGAAACCATCTCTGAGGAAGTGCAGACAAGCCTTTGGATTTATTAAACAAAAACTTTAAATCAACTGTCTTAAATATGCTTAAAACACTAAAAGAAACTGTGGACAAAGAACTAAAGGAACCAAAAGGACAATGTATGAACAAATAGATAGTATCAATAAAGAAATAAAAATTACAAAAAGGACCCAAATAGGAATTCTATTGTTGAAAATTACAATAGATGAAATTAAAAAAAAAAAACAACTCATTAGAGAAGCTTAGATATATTTGAGTGGGAAGAAGAAATAATCAATAAACTTGAAGACAGGACAATTAAAATATCCAATTCGAGGAGCAGAAAGAAAAAAGCATAAAGAAAAATAAATAATGTTGAAGGGACCAGTGGTATACCATCAAGAATACAAATATATGTATTATAGGAGTCCCAGAAGGAGAAGAGAGAAAGGAGCAAAAAGAATATTGAAGAAATAATGGCTGAAAACTTTCCAAATTTGTTGAAAGATGTGAATCTACACATCCAAGAAGCTTAATGAGCATCAACAAGGATAAACACAAAGAGAGCCAAAACAACACATATAATCAAACTGTTGAAAGTCAAAACAAAGAATCTTGAAAGCAGTGAGAGAGAAGCAATTCAGTATATACAAGGAATTGGCAATAAGATTAATGGCTGATTCCTTAACAGAAGCCATGGAAGCCAGAAAGCAGTGGGATGACATATTTAAGGGGGGTGGGTACTGTCAACCAAGAATTCTATATCTAGCAAAACTATCCTTCAATAATTTCTCAAATATATGAAGCAGCAAGACTGTGGATCTGGTTCAAAATGGTATCTCCCTCAAATGCAGTCTTTCTCATATTTGTCTCCTATCCTTCCCATAGCTACTATTAGCATAGTGCCTAGCAATAAGGTTTGTACTCTAAATAGTTGCTGACATTTATTTTTTTAGTACCTATTATATGCTAATCACTGAAGTGGATGTAATGGGGGAAAGAAGGCATTAATGTCAGATAAGAACCCTACCCTCAAAGAACTTCTTTTCTGACTATACACAACTACAACTCAAATGAACAAATAGGGATAAAGTGTATTTCTTACCATGTCAGTAGTCATCACTTTTGCCACAATATGTGTTATAGTCTTTCCAAAATCTCTTTTTCCCTTCCTGCGCCTCAGAATTCTTGGAAAGAAAGGTCCATGAACTCTAGAGTTGAAAATATTTATTATGATTAAATTAACCTGAAAAAGACTCAAGCTATACTTACTTAGAAAATAAAACTTGGCACCAAGCATCTTTGAGAAGTAGTTTTCACTAATTTTAAGCTCTTTGAGAGCAATGAGCAACTTGAGAGCAATGGAATGATTAAAATCTTTTAGATAACTGAGTGTTTAAACCCTTGAACTCTAAAATCTTTTCATTTTCATGGTTTGTACCTGGAAATCTGTATGTAACCCCCTGCAATCAATACCTCTCACCTCAACTCTTTAATACAGTAGAAAATTTTCCTGATTGTACTTTCATAGTCCAATGAATGTGGACTCATAACAAAGCAAATGTGGGTTATGTCTGTGATACGGGGCATAAGAATGTTTAGGGAAATGCCCAATTTTAGATACTGTGTTCAACCAACAGACTGTTTTGTTTCAAAGGATATGGTCTCCATAGATATGTTGACTGTGGCTTCCCAACAGAACAATTCTAGCTTCTCTCTGAGTTGTGTGTTTTTTTTTTTTAATTATTGTTTGCTCTTCAGCACTTCTAATTAATTCCACTCTTTCTCTTCTTTCTGCTCTTCTTTACAATTCCTATTTCCTAACTCTTAATCATGTAAGTGTTATCAAAAGAAAGTTTGAGCATAATTTTTATCATTACTTATCAGCGGAAAGGGACACTCCTTTACCAACAGATGTAGCTTTACTAATAATCTCCTTAGGTGTTATATTTTGGGTTCTCTGCAGCACTTTATTGCTTGACATGTTTCATTGAACATTTCAAAAGTAAACCCATTCAGCATTTTTATACCTATTTAAGCAAGTGATTATGATCTTGAGAAAGAGAACTACTCACACATTTCTTCACCATATACCTGATCACTAGCTGCTCAAAGAGTACAGCATCCTACGTTCAGGAAATACAGTAGTTTATCATGCAATCCTAGTTTTAAAATCAAAAGTATGTATCAGTGGGTTTTTTTTAAATCAAATTTATTTAGGTATAATTTACATAACAGACACTCATTTTAAGTAAACCATCCATGAGGTTTCACAAATGTGTATACCCACTTAACTCAATCACAATAATCAAGGTATAGAACATTCTCATCACACCGATAGGTTCCTTCATGCATCTTTGCAGTCAATCCTCCACACCTATTCCCAGGCAAACACTGATCTACTTTCTGTCATAGATTTCCCTTTCTTGGATTTTTTAAATGAAATTTTAAAGTGAAATAATATATGAGGTACTCTTTTGTGTCTAGCTTTTTTTCATTCAGTCTGTTTTGAGATCCATCATGTTATTTTGTGTATCAGCATTTTGTTTATATTGCTGAGCAGTATTTCATTATTGGATTTTCTGTATACAAAATCATGTCATCTGCAAATAGAGATAATTTTATCACTTCTTCCTTTCCAATCTGGATGGCTTTTTCCTTGCCTATTGCTCTAGCTGGAATCCCTAGTACAATTTGAATAAAAGTGGTAAGAGTGGACATCCTTGTCTTCTTCCTGATCTTAGTGGGGAAACATCCATTCTTTCACCTCTAAGTAGGACTTAGTTAAAGGTTTTTCACAGATGGCCTTATACAGGCTGAGAAATATCCCTTCTATTCCAAGATTTTAATTTTTATCATGAAAGCATTGCATTTTGTCAAATTCTTTTTCTGTGTCTATTAAGGTGTGGCTTTTGTTTTTTTATTTATTAATATGGTGTATTATATTGATTCATTTTCATGTGTTAAACCAACCTTACAACCCTGGGATAAATCCCACTTAGTCATAGTGTCTGATCCTTTTACTATGTTGCTAGACTCAGTTTGTTGGTATATTATTGAGGATTTTTGCATCTATATTCATAAGGGATATTATTCTGTAGTTTCCTTTGATGTTTTTGTAGTTTTGGTATCAGGGTAATAATTGTGGCCTCACTGAATGAGTTGGGTAAATGTTCCCTTCTTTTTTTTTTTTGAAGTTTGTAAAGATTTGGTGTTAATCCTTTAAATATTTGGTAGAATTCACCAGTGAAGACATCTGGTCTTTGGCTTTTCTTTGTAGGTAGTTTTTAATTTGCTAATTTAATCTCCTTACTTGCTATTGGTCCACTCAGGTTTTCTGGTTTGGCTTGAGTCAGGTTAGGTAGATTTTATCTTTTTAGGAATGTGTCCACTTGATTTGGCAATCTAATTTTCTGGCATATAATTGTTCGGAGTGTATCTTAGTAATCCTTTCTTATGTCTGTGCAGGTTTTTATGTGGATGTAAGTTTTCAACTTATTTGGATAAATACCATCGAGGAGCACTATTGCTGGTTCATATGCTTAGACCACATTAAGCTTTTAAGAAACTGCCAAACTATCTTCCAAAGAAGCTGTGCTGTTTTGCATTCCAATCAACAGTAAATGAGAGTTCTTGTTCCACAACCCTGCCAGCAATTGGTATTGTCAAGGTTTTTTTGTTTGTTTCTGTTTTTGTTTTGTTTTTTGGATTTTAACCATTCCAGTAGGTAAGTAATGGTATCTCATTCTTTTAATTTGCAATTCCCTAATTGCAATGATGTTGAGCATTTTTAATTGGCTTTTTTTTTTTTTTTTTTTTACCATCTGTATATCTTCTCTGGTGAGGTGTTTGTTCAAAATGTTTGTCCATTTTTATTTGGGCTGTTTGTTACTCGGGATGAATTTTAAGAGATCTTTGTATATCTTAGATACAAGCCTTTTATCAGATATGTATTTTACAAATATTTTCTTCAAAGTTTTGGCTTGTCTTTAATTCTCTTAACAATGTCTTTCACAGAGCATAAGTTTTTACTTTTAATAAAGTCCAATTTCTCAATGTTTTTCTCTCACAGATCATATTGTCAGTTTTTATCTAAAAAACTCATTGCCAACCCAAGATCACCTACGTTTTCTTCTTTGATTTATTCTAGAAGTCTTACAGTTTTATTTTACACTTAGGTCATTGGATCACTTTGAGTTAATTTTTGTCAAGATGTAAGGTCTGTGTTTACATTCATCTTTTTGCATATGGATATTCAATTACTCTATAGCACCATTTGTTAAAAATAATATTCTTTCTCCACTGAATTTTCTTTGTTCCTTTGTTAAAGTTCAGTCCACTATATTTGTACGGATCTATTTATGGACTCTTTATTCTGTTCCATTGGTCTATGTGTCTATTCACCAATACCATGCTTTCTTGATTACTGTAGTTTTATAATAAGCCTTAAAATTGGGTAATATGAGTACTCTCACTTTATTCTTCTTCAGTACTGTGTTAGCTATTGTAGGCTTTTTGCCTTTCCATATGAATTTTAGAACCAGTCAATACCTACAAAATAGCTTGCTGGAATTTTCATTAGGATTGCATTGAATCTATACATCAAGTTGGGAGGAACTGACATCTTAACAATATTGACAGATAATATCTCTCATTTACAATTTTCTCTGTCATCATAGTTTTATAGTTTTCCACATATAGATCCTATACATATTTTGTTAGATTTATACCTAAATATTTAATTTTTTGGCTCTATTATAAATGATATTTTTAAAATTTCAAATTGTTATTGGAATATAAGAAAGCAAGTTATTTCAAATATTAACCTTGCTATATTCATTTATTAGTTCCAGGGTTTTATTGTTGTTGTTGATGATGAGATGATTCTTTGAGATTTTCTATGTAAACAATTATGTCACCTTCAAAGAGTTTTATTTCTTCCTTCCCAATCTGTATATCTTTTATTTCCATTTCTTGTCCTATTGCACTACCTAGGACTTCCAGCATGATATTAAATAAGAGGGATGAGAGAAAATGTCCTTGCCCTATTCCTTATATTAGGGGGAAAGCATCCAATTTCTCACCATTAAGTATTATGTTAGCTGTAGGTTTTTTGTAGATGTTCTTCATCAATTTGAGGAATTCTCCTCTATCCGTTATTATGCTTGATCTATCAATTATTGAAAAAGGGATGCTGAAGTCTCCCAACTATAATAGTGGATTTTTCTATTTGTCCTTGCATTTCTGTCAGTTTTTGTATCATGTATTTTGCTATTCTTTCGTTGGGTGCATACACATTAAGGATTGCTATGTCTTCTTGGAGAACTGCACCCTTTATTATTATGCAGTGCCCCTATTTATCCCTGATAATTTAACTGGTTCTTCCCAAAGCCTGCTTTGACTGAAATTAATATAGCTAATCTAGCTTTTTAATGGTTGTGTTAGCATGCAGTATCTTTCTCTGACTCTTTAACATTTCTAAGCCTTTATATTTAAGGTTGATTTCTTATATATAACATATAGTTGGATCTTGTCTTTTTATCCACTTTGACAATCTCTATCTTTTGATTTATATATTTAGACCATTTGCATTTAAAGTGATTACTGATGGGGGTGCCTGGGTGGCTCAGTCATTAAGCATCTGCCTTCGGCTCAGGTCATGATCCCAGGGTCCTGGGATCGAGCTCCACATCAGGGTCCCTGTTCAGTGGGAAGCCTGCCTCTCCCTCTCCCACTCCCCCTGCTTGTGTTCCCTCTGTCTCTCTGTCTCTGTCAAATAAATAAATAAAATCTTAAAAAAAAAAAAAGTGATTACTAATGTTGGGACGCCTCCCTCTCTGTTTTTCTTATTTTATTTTTCCTTCCCTTCACTATGTTCATCTGTTTTGTTTCTTAAATTCCACATATGAGTGAAATCATATATTTGTCTCTCTGACTTATTTTCCTTGGTATTATACTTTCTAGCTCCAGCTGTGTCTTTGCAAATGTCAAGATTTTGTTCTTTTTGATCACCAAGTAATATTCCATTGTGTTCTTTATCCACTCATTAGTAAATGGACACTTGGGCTCTTTCCATAATTTGGCTCTTGTTGATAGTGCTGCTATAAACATTGGGGTGCATGTGCCCCTTTGAATCTGTATTTTTGTATCCTTTGGATAAATACCTAGTACTGCAATTGCTAGGTCTTGGGTAGTTCTATTTTTAACTTTTTGAGGAATCTCCATACTGTTCTCCAGAGTGGCTGCACCAGTTTGCATTCCTACCAACAATGCAAAAGGGTTCCCCTTGCTCTGCATCCTTGCCAACACCGGTTGTTTCCTGAGTTGTTAGTTTTAGCCATTCTGACAGGTGTGAAGTGGTATCCCATTGTGGTTTTGATTTGTATTTCCCTGATGATGAGAGATGTTGAGCATCTTTCCATTTATCTGTTAGCCATCTGGAAGTCTTCTGTGAAAAAGTGTCTATTCATGTCTTCTGCCCATTTCTTAATTGGACTGTTTTTTGGATGTTGAGTGTGATAAGTTTTTTTTTTTAAGATTTATTTATTTATGGGGTGCCTGGGTGGCTCAGTCAGTTAAGCATCTGCCTTCAGCTCAGGTCATGATCCCAGGGTCCTGGGATCGAGGCCTGCATTGGACTCTCTGCTCAGCAGTGAGCCTGCTTCTCCCTCTCCCTCTGCCTGCTGCTCTGCCTACTTGTGCTCTCTCTCTCTGTCAAATAAATAAAATCTTTTTAAAAAAGATTTCTGAGGGGGGAAGGGCAGAGGGAGAGAATTCTCAAGCAGACTCCCCACTGAGTGTGGAGCCTGATCCAGGGCTTGATCCCATGATCCATGAGATCATGACCTGAGCCAAAACCAAGAGTTGGACACTCAACCAGCTGAGCCACCCAGGTGCCCTGAGTTTGATTAAGTTCTTTATACATTTTGGATACTAGTCCTTTATCCAATATGTCATTTGAAAATATTTTCTCCCATTCTGTCAGTTGCCTTTTAGTTTTATTGCTTGTTTCCTTCACTTTGCAGAAGCTTTTTATCTTGATGAGGCCCAATAGTTCATTTTTGCCTTTGTTTTCCTTGCCTCAGGAGACATGTCTAGTAAGAAGTTGCTGCAGCCAAGGTCAAAGAGGTTGCTGCCTATTTTCTCCTCTAGGATTTTGATGGTATAAGTCTTTCATTCATTTTGAATTTATTTTTGTGTATGGTGTAAGAAAGTGGTCCAGTTTCATTCTTCTGTATGTCGCTGTCCAGTTTTCCCAACACCACTTGTTGAAGAGACTGTCTTTTTTCCATTGGATATTCTTTCCTGCTTTGTTGAAGATTAGTTGACCATACAGTTGTGGGTCCCTTTCTGGGTTTTCTATTCTGCTGTGCCAATACCACACTGTCTTGATGATTGAAGCTTTGTAATACAGCTTGAAGTCCGGCATTGTGATGCTTCCCACTTTGCTTTTCTTTTTTCAACATTACTTTGGCTATTTAGGGTCTTTTCTGGTTCCATACAAATTTTAGAATTGTTTGTTCTAGCTCTGTGAAAAATGCCAGTGTTATTTTGGTAGGGATTGTATTGAATGTGTAGATTGCTTTGGGGAGTATAGACATTTTTTTTTAAAGATTTTATTTGAGAGAGAATGTGTGACAGAGAGAGAGTGAAAGCAGGGGAGATGGGAAGAGGGAGAAAGCAGATTCCCTACTGATCAGGGAGCCTGATGCGGGACTTGATCCCAGGACCCTGGGATCATGACCTGAGCTGAAGGTAGATGCTTAACCGACTGAACCACCCAGGCGCCCCAGGAGTATAGACATTTTAATAATATTTGTTCTTCCAATCCATGAGCATGGAATATCTTTCCAGTTCTTTGTGTCTTCAATTGCTTTCATAAGTGTTCTATAGTTTTCAGTGTGCAGATCTTTTTTTTTTTTTTTTTAAGATTTTATTTATTTATTTGACAGCGAGACAGAGAGAGAGGGAACACAAGCAAAGGGTAGTGGGAGAGGGAGAAGCAGGCTTCCTGTGGAGCAGGGAGCCCGAAGCGGGGCTCGATCCCAGGACCCTGGGATCATGACCTGAGCTGAAGGCAGACACTTAATGACTAAGCCACCCAGGCACCCCTCAGTATGCAGATCTTTCACCTTTTTGGTTAGGTTTATTCCTAGGTATCTTAGGGTTTTTGGTGCAATTGTAAATGGGATCAAGTCCTTGATTTCTTTCTGCTGCTTCATTATTGGTGTATAGAAATGCAACAGATTTCTGTACATTGATTTTATATCCTGCAACTTTGCAGAATTCATGTATCAGTTCTAGCAATTTTTTCATGGAGTCTTTTGGGTTTTCTATATAGAGTATCATGCCATCTGCAAATAGTGAAAGTTTTACATCTTCCTGCTGATTTGGATGCCTTTTATTTCTTTTTGTTGTCTGATTGCTGAGGCTAGGACTTCCAGAACTGTGTTGAACAACAGTGGTGAGAGTGGACATCCCTGTCGTGTTCCTGACCTTAGGGGAAAAACAGAGTTTTGAGGATATTGAGGACATTGAGGACATTAGCTGTGGGTCTTTTGTATATGGCCTTTATAATGTTGAGGTATGCTCCTTCTATCCCTACTTTTTTGAGGGTTTTTATCAAGAAAGGATGCTATATTTTGTCAAATGCTTTTTCTTCATCTATTGAGAGGATCAAATGGTTTTTATCCTTTCTTTTATTAATGTGGTGTATCATATTGATTGATTTGCGGACTTTGAACTACCCCTGCAGCCCAGGAATAAATCCCACTTGATCATGGTGAATAATCCTTTTAATGTACTGTTGGATTCAATTAGCTAGTACTGAGAATTTTTGCATCCATGTTCATCAGGGATATTGGTCTGTAATACTCCTTTTTAGTGGGGTCTTTGGTTTTGGGATCAAGGTAATGCTGGCCTCATAGAATGAGTTTGGAAGTTTTCCTTCCATTTATATTTTTTGGAACAGCTTCAAGAGAATAGGTATTAATTCTTCTTTAAATGTTTGGTAGAATTCCCCTGGGAAGCCATCCAGCCCTTAGACTCTTGTTTCTTGGGAAATTTTTTATTAGTGATTCAATTTCTTTGCTGATTATGGGTTTGTTCAAATTTCCTGTTTCAGCTTTGGAATGTTTCCTATGTTTCTAGGAATTTATCCATTTCTTCCAGATTGCCCAATTTGTTGGCATATAATTGCTCATAATATTCTCTTATAATTGTTTGTATTTCTGTGGTGTTGGTTATGATCTCTCCTCTTTCATTCATGATTTTATTAATTTGAGTCCTTTCTCTCTTCTTTTTGGTAAGTCTAGCTAGAGGTTCATCAATTTTGTTAATTCTTTCAAAGAACTAGCTCCTAGTTTCATTGATCTGTTCTACTGTTTTTATTTCTGTATCATTTATTTTTGCTCTAATCTTAATTATTTCCCTTCTGTTGGTTTTAGACTTTATTTGCTATTCTTTTTTCAGCTCCTCTAGGTATAAGGTTACATTGTGTATTTCAAACTTTTCTTGCTACTTGAGGAAGGCCTATATTGCTATGTACTTCCCTCTTATGATCACCTTTGCTGTGTCCTATAGGTTTGTGACTGTCATGTTTTCAGTTTCATTTGCTTTCATGTATTTTTTTATTTCTTCTTTAATTTCCTGGTTAACCCATTCATTCTTTAGCAGGATGATCTTTAACTTGATCTCCTGCTTAGATGATCTGTCCATTGCTGTGAGTGTGGTGTTAAAGTCCTCTACTATTATTGTATTATTATCAATGAGTTTATTATTAATTGATTTACATATTTGGCTGCTCTCAAGTTGAGGGCATAAATATTTACAACTGTTAGGTGTTCTTGTTGGATAGAACCCTTTATTATGATATAGAGACCTTCTTCATCTCTTATAGTAGTCTTTTTTAAAAATCTAGTTTATCTGATAGAAGTATGGCTGCTCCCTTTCTTCTGATGTCCATTAGCATGATAGATGGTTCTCCACCCCCTCACTTTTAATCTGGAGGTGTCTTTGGGTCTAAAATGACTCTCTTGTAAGCAGCATATTGATGGGTCTTTTTTTTTTTTTTTAATCCTTTCTGATACCCTACATCTTTTGACTGTGGCAGTGAATCCATTTACATTCTGAATAATTATTGATAGATATGAATTTAGTAGCACTGTATTACCTGTAAAATCGCTGTTCCTGTAGATTGTTTCTGTTTCTTTCTAGTCTTTGTTGCTTTTGGTCACTCTTTCCTGCTCAGAGGGTTCCCTTTAATATTTTTTGCAGAGCTGATTTAGTGTTCACAAACTCCTTTAGCTTTTGCTTGTCTTGGAAACTCTTTCTCGCTCCTTCCATTCTGAATGACAGCCTTACTGTATAAAATATTCTTGGCTACATATTTTTCCCATTTAGCACCTTGAATATATTATGCCACTTCTTTCTGGCCTGCCAAATTTCCGTGGACAGGTCTGCTAACTTTATTTGTCTACCCTTGTAGGTTAAGGACATTTTGTCTCTAGCTGCTTTCAGAATTCTCTATCTTTGTATTTTGCAAGTTTCAATATGATATGTCTTGGTGTTGACCTGTTTTTTTTTTTATTTTGAGGGGAGGTCTCTCTGCCTTTTGGAGTTGAATGCCTGTTTCCTTCCCCAGATTAGAGAAATTCTCAGCTACAATATGTTCAAATAAACCTTCTGCCCCTTTATCTCTTCTGGGACTCCTATAATATTATCGTGCTTTGTGGAATCACTCAGTTCCCTAAGTCTATATTCATAATCTAATAGTTTTCTTTTCCTTTTTCTTTCAGCTTCATTATTTTCTGTAATTTTATCTTCTATATTACCTATTTGTTCCTCTGCTTCTTCCATCATCATTGTGATTACATCCAGTCGGTTTTGCATCTCAGCTAAAGCATTTTTTTATTTTGGCCTGACTAGTTTTTAGGTCTTTTGTCTTTGCAGCCAGGGTTTCTCTGGTGTCTTCTATGCTTCTTTCAAGCCCAGCTAGTATCCTTATGACTGTTCTAAATTATTCTTTAGGTATATTGCTTATATCTGTTTTGAGCAAATCCTAGCTGTGATTTCTTCTTGATCTTTCTTTTGGGGAGAATTCCTCCATCTTGTCATTATGTCTAGGTTTCTGTCTTTTGCGTGTTATCAAAGCTTGTTTCGTTTCTGCTCTTGAGTAATACTATATTAAGAAGGGGTCATACACTGTCCAGGGCCTGGTGCTTCAGCAAGTGTTTCTGTGTATGCTGTGCGCTCTCTACTGTTGTGTTTTGGCTGCTCTTTCCCACAGATCAATCCTCTACAGAGTTCCTCCTTGCTTGCAGGGGGGAATGTTCAGACCTTTAACTAGGTGTCTTGGATTTGTTTGTTAAGATAAGCCTGATTAAAAAAAAAAAAATCTGATCCAAGAAAAGAGAAAAGGAACAAAAAAAGCAAACAAAAAAACTATAAACCCAATTCTAAAGAATACAAAAGAAGGAAAAAAGAAAAAGCCTGATCGAAAAAAAAGAAAAAGAAACAAACCAACAACTGAGCAAAAAAACTATAAGCTTGATACCAAAGGAAAAAGAAAATATAAGAAATTAAATGATAATAGTAATAAAAAAATAAAATTTAAAGAAAGAGGGGCACCTGGGTGGCTTAGTCGTTAAGCATCTGCCTTTGGCTCAGGTCATGATCCTGGGGTCCTGGGATTGAGCCCCACATCAGGCTCCCTGCTCGGCGGAAAGCCTGCTTCTCCCTCTCCCACTCCCCCTGCTTGTGTTCCCTCTCTTGGTGTGTCTCTCTCTGTCAAATAAATAAAATCAAGAAAGAAAGAAAAGAAAGAAAGAGAGAGAGAGAGAAAGAAAGAAAGAAAGAAAGAAAGAAAGAAAGAAAGA
>NC_138374.1:99462295-99509253 GCF_054177405.1 Leptonychotes weddellii | reverse complement strand
AGAAAGAAAGAAAGAAAGAAAGAAAGAAAGAAAGAAAGAGAGAAAGAAAGAAAGAGAGAGAGAAAGAGAGAGAGAGAAAGAGAAAGAAAGAAAGAAAGAAAGAAAGAGAGAAAGAGAGAGAGAAAGAAAGAAAGAAAAGAAAGAGAGAAAGAGAGAGAGAAAGAAAAGAAAGAAAGAAAAGAAAGAAGAAAGAAAGAGAAGGAAGGAAGGGAGGGAAGGAGGGAGGAAGGAGGGAGGGAGGAAGGAGGGAGGGAGGAAGGAGTGGGAGTGAGGGAGGGAGGAAGGGAGGAAGGAAGGAAAGCCAGCCTGGTCCTATTTCCACCAGGATTGGGCTGACACTTTGGAGAACTCCATGATCATCTGACCTGGTACATGCGGTGGGGGGGGGGGGCGGGGGGTAGGAGGGGGGTGTTGGTCTTCTGAGGGAGAGGCCCTCTGAGCTGGTTCACAATCAGACCTGCCTTTGCATAGAATCCCCTGCTGGGTGCGAGGGGGGCAGGGTTTTGTGCAAGTGACTCCAGCCTCCACTGGAGGTGCTGTGTTTCTCTCTGAAGTTCAACCACGCTGGTGGGGGGAGGGGAGGAGGGATGGCGTCACCCTGCCCTCTTGTCCCTGGGGAGGGGAACTCATGGCCACAGGTGTTCAGGAGGCCCTCACAGAAAAGCAAACAATCTCCTCTTCTATGTGCTAGGCTTTTGTCAGATCGCTGCCCTCAACATGTCTGTGCCCAACTGTCAGCACACCGGAGACCCCAGTTCTCCTGTGTTTTATCTCTGTCGCATGGCTGGGATTCAAAACTCCAAATGTTAAAGGGCCCGGCAAGGCATGGACTGCTTCCCTCCGCTGGAGGAGAGCCTTGCAGTGCAGTCAGCACCATTCTGTCCCAGAAAAGCTGTCTCATGGCACATGCTCGGTGGCTGGAGCCTTGCAATATACATTTTAAACTAATCTTAGTCCACCTTCAAATAACACTATGCTACTTCATATATAGTGCAGGTACCTTTTAAGAGAGTAGTCCCATTTCTCTCCTCAGTATATTACTGTCATTTATTTTACCAATCTATACACTATTATCACCCAATACCATCAAAACTACTATTAAACAGTATCTTTTCAATCGAGATAAAGAAAAATAAAAGATTTTAATTTACCTTTATTTATTCTTTCTCCAAACTCTTCTTCCTTCCTATACATAGATCTGAGTTTCTGACCTTTAGCAATTTTCTTCTCTCTAAAGAACTTTTCATTTTTTTTTGCAAGGTGATATATTCCCTCAAGTTTTTTTTTTCCTTTTTGTCTAAAAGAGCTATTATCATTTCACTTTTGAAAAATATTTTCACCAAATACATAGAATTCTAGGTTGGTAGTTCTTTAACACTTTGGATATTTCACTCCTCTCTCATCTTGTTTGCATGGTTTCTTGTAAGAAGCACATTGTAATTCTTATTCTTGTTCACCTATAGATAAGGTGTTCCTTCCCCCCCCTCAGCTTCTTTATGTATAGTTTTCTTCAGTTTGAATATGATATGCCCATGTATAGATTTTTTTGGTATTTATCCTGCTTGGTGTTCTCTGAGCTTCCTGGATCAATGGGTTTGTGTCTACATTTAATTTTGGAAAATTCTCACCATTATTAATTCACATTTCATCTGCTGCATTTGCTCTTTTTCTCTTCTGGCATTCCAATTACACATATGCTGCACCCTTTGAAATGGTCCCATAGTTCTTGGATGTTTTCTTTTTTCATTCTTTTTTTTTCTTTGCATTTTTTTTGAAAAGATTCTGTTGACATACCTTCAAGCTCACTGATTCTTTCCTCAGTTTCATCCCATCTATCAGTAAACCCACAAAGGTATTCATCATTTTTATTTTTTTTATTTCTAGCATTTTCTTTTAATTCATTCTTAGAGTTTGTGTTCTTATGCTTACATTATGTCTGTCCTTACATTTTGTATCCTTTTTTCATTAGAGACTAACATATTAATTAGGTATTTTAAATTCCATCTGATTAATTCCAAAATCATAATTGAGTCTGGTTCTGATGCTTGCTTTCTCTCTTCAGGCTTAGTTTTTTTCTTGCCTCTTAGTATGTCCTGTAATATTTTGTGGAAAGCCAAGCATGATGTATTGACTAGAAACTGAAGCAAATAGGCTTTTAGAGTGAGGTTTTATATTAATCTGGCCAGGAGGTAAACTGTGTTTAATGTTTGCTATAGCTGTAGGTGTCAGAGGCCTCACATTCCTATGGTTTCCATATTTGTGTCTCCCCTGTTGCCTTTGAGCTTCCCTAAGAACTCCTCTTTAGACAGAGTTTGTGTCTTGTAGTTCTTTTTGCTATAATCCAGTTATTATACTGGAGCCTGGCTGATGTGGTTGGTATGGTATGGTGGAGAGGAATTGTCCTATAATCTTATGATTAAATATTAGTCTTTGAGGGGGTCTATGTCCCTGGACTGTAACCTTCACAAGTTTCTTAGTGCCCTCCACTTCCCAGATAGGAAGGCTAAAGGGGACTGGAGTCAAGGAAATGCCCTTCTCCCCTAGGTGGGAAAAGGCTCTGGTAAAGTCTTTTCCTCTGGTGAATAAATCTTTGTCATGGAGATGCTCTGGGTATATTTCTTTTTCTTTTTCTTTTTTTTTTTAAGATTTTATTTATTTATTTGACAGAGAGAGACACAGCGAGAGAGGGAACACAAGCAGGGGGAGTGGGAGAGGGAGAAGCAGGCCTCCCGCAGAGCAGGGAGCCCGATGCGGGGCTCGATCTCAGGTCCCTGGGATCATGACCTGAGCCGAAGGCAGACGCTTAACAACTGAGCCACCCAGGCGCCCCCCCCTTTTTTTTTTTTTTTAAGATTTATGGGTATATTTCATAATAGTAACTTTTCCCATCCCCAACCAGAGGCATAATGGGATTTTTCTTGACTCTTCACCAGAATTCCTGGAGGCAAAACCCCAGAGAGATGTGGGGTATCTCCCTAGGAATTTCATCCCTCTAGGAGTTTCTCACTTGCATACTAGTCCACACTCAACCACCAGCAGTTCATCAAAATTACCACTTATGTTCTTACAGTTTATGGCTCTAGGTGGTTATCTGTTTCAGGTAAGCAGATCTTGGTTGTGATTCTGAATTTACTTCTTTCTCCAGATTTCAAGGTGGCAGTTTGCCCTGTGACCTCAGTTTTCTTATGGGTCAAAGAAAGTCATTTTCAGTTTGCTCAGCTTTTTTCTTTTTTTAAGGATGGGAGCGATAATTAACAAGCTCTTTACATGTCAGAGCTACATCTGAAAATATTTTATTTGTTTTTTAGTTTCCATTTCTCTGTTGAGATTCTCCATCCACTTATTAACACCAGTTTTCCTGTAATTTGTTGAACATATTTATAATAGCTGCTTTGAAGTCTTTCAGATCTAACATCTGGGTCTATTCAAACTCATATTTTATCAAATATCTTTTTTCCTGGGTATGGATCTTATTTTCTGGTTTCTTTCCATGCCCATTAATTTTTGGTTGAACACTGGAGACTTTGGAAAATAGATTCTCATAACTCTAGATTGTGTTTTGTTCTTCTGAGGATTGTTATTCTTGTATTCTAGCAGGCAGTTAACTTGTCTGGGCTCAAAATGCAGCTGACATCTCTGTTCAGTTCTCTCAACCTCCATGCTTCAACTACATATTTTTTTAAAGCATGGTTCCCAAATTTCTCTCCCCAACCAATGCTAGCACAGTTTAGTGGTCAGTCAAGAATTTGGGCAGAGTTTATGCTAAAATTCTAGATCTCACCCCTTTTACAATTCTCTTCTTTCAGGATGCCCCACCTATATTTCCAGCTCTTCTGCCAGCTTTGAACTCTGTCCTTTGCCATCATGAAATAGTTGGACTGCATTTTTTGCTGCCAGAGCTAAAAGAACTGGTGATCCCTCTCAGACTGAAAAGCAACAAATTCCTATTTCTTACCCATTCCAAGGATAAATACATTTCAAGGCTGTTGCCTGCTTTGGTTATTTGACAGTACCTTCAAATAGCTGGATACTTTTAATACATTTTTGTTCAAATTTTATAATTGTTATCTATGCAAGGGATTGGCCAATTAACTTATTTAACTTACTCCACCACTCCCAAACCTAGATTCTCTGTGATTATAACTTTTAAGATGAGAGAACCCTGTGCTCTATGCCATTAGAATCTGAAGTCTAGTGATGATAGCTTGTATTCAAATTCAACTTTTGTTGAATCTGGATTTCTAGATAAATAGATTTCAAAAATCTTATCTATACTGACTTCCCAAAGTAATCCCAAGGTTTTCTTATATAGGAATCCCAATAACAACATCAACAATAGGCACTGAAATGGGATTCTTAATGATTAAAAAAGTAAGTCAAATTTGAAAGAAAGTACAAAAAGAAAAGATTTAGGCTAATAGTTAATTGTTGGACAAATAAAATGTGGCTCAGAATTTCTATGGCACAGAACGTGTACAGGTGGAACACAAAGGAAGAGGTTTAACAATCTAGTATGAAATAGTCATATGTCCTTTGGCTCCATTCAAAATTTTCCATTAATTTTGAAACCATGAGCAAGAATTCTTGTTTCCTCTCTATCTAAAACAGAAATATGTACTTTACTACATAGTAATGTAAAAATATTTTAAGACATTTTAAAGTATTCTGGAGAATGATGCTAGTTAAATCTACATTGTTTTATTTATCACAAAAAGAACTTATCAACTTATGTTGGTTAAAAAAGAAGAAATTAAGAGGCAGCCAAATTATTCAACTTTCTCTTTACTTTGCATATTATATGTGGTGGAGATCTACCTCCTCTTTTCTTAGGCTTTGGCCAAAATCAAGAGTGTAAAGATGAAAGATAAGGAAAGAACTAGTTTGATGACATGTTTTTTTATCCAAAAAGCCAATGATTTCAGTGAACTCAGTTATATAAAAATAACTTTCCAATACTGGTAGTTGCACTTTGTTCTTATCTCAAAAACTGGACATCTAATTTTATAATCTACTTCAGTCAGGGTAACATATATGACAAGTGATATGATAAAAGAATGACCATGTAATCTTTTTGTTTAAAATAGAGCAAATTATTACCGGAGGCGTAAATCTTCCCACATTTTCAATAATCCACAGAGCATTACTATCTCATAGTATTTTTTCCAGCATTCAACGGCCTCTGCTGCAGATGGATCTTCCTTAATATTACTCTGATACTCGATGAGCTCAACACGTTTGTTTTTATATTTCTCCAAAGTTTTTTTGAAACGTTGTGCAATAGGACCAGGTATGGTTCCATCTTGTATATCACACCACCTGAAAAGTATCAATATAATTACAGTGTTTATCTTATAATAATAATGTGCTGAGTTCGTTTTTAACTATACTTACAAATTAATTCTTTCTTCAATCAAAGCAGTGTAATTCTCACAACTTTCTTCATCATCCCAGTCCCTCCAAAGAAAGTCATAAAAAAACCTATAATGAATCAAAATAATATAAGTGATCAAAAAGAGCCAATACCATGTATATAATTAAAGACACTGTCATGTCAGAATTCTTTGTATGAATTCTAAGAAAAATGACTTCTCAGTGAACTAATATTAAAATCAAACCTTTAAAAATTAGATTATCTAGATTCTATTTGAGGTTACTACAGATAATGTTCCTTGAAGTGGGAATGAAAAATGTTTCCAAATTTCCTAGATTTTGGCTATGGTTTTGTTCAACAAAGAAATAATACGTAAGATATAATCAAATTTGTATATTCAGGGGAAGCATTAGAAAAACAAAAATATGCCCCCAAAATATTCTGTATTATATTTTTAGACAGCTTCTCTCAAATTGTATCAACTTTTAAGAAGCAATCATAATGTAGATGATGACATCTAGTATTTGTAATGCCCTTACACATGAAACATAAAATCTAATATACTTAAGATGCTTAAATATGAACAAAATTTAATGTTACTTGTCTCTAGAACTTTTTTTAATCAATTTTTGAAAAAGCAAGATAAAAAAATGGCAAACTTTTCATTGCCCATATATAATACTTCTGCAAGAGAATGTTAAAGGAGTTACAAATATGTGTTCATTAAGAACAGACAGGAGCACCTGGCTGGCTCAGTCAGTGGAGCATGTGACTCTTGATCTTGGAGTCATGAGTTCAAGCCCCATGTTGGGTGTAGAGATTACTTAAAATAAATAAATAGACTTTAAAAAAATGGACAAATTGAATTCAGAAGTGAGTAAAAATTAAATCAATAAGTATTTATTAAGCGCTTACATACTTACGTATTAACTTTTTGAATAGGAGAATTTTAACTTTAAGAGGTAAAAAGGTCTAATACCTTACAACTTCCAAGGCCAAAGCAATATCATGTATATCAGAATCTTGTCCTTCAACAGGGTACACTTCCAAGAGAGGCACACTATGCTCCAGTTCTTCCAAAATCTCATTGACTAAATTCCTTGGAATATTTGCAATGTTAGAAGAAAAGGGCTCAGCAACAGATACAGTAACTTTGAAACAAGACGATAAGCTTTGGTGTGGTTTACAAGTTACCTACGACAAATATTATAAAATTTGTAATTACAAATCAAAATAAATCACAGGATTTTTTTCCTCACACATGATCTGCTTATAAAATTTCTTCTTTCAAATTTTATGACCTCTTTAACCACACACAAAGTAATTATAGCTCAATATTAAATAAAATAACAATTTTTCAAACTTTCTCCCTTCCTCCCTCTCTCCTTTTCTTTTCCTTTCCTTTCCTTTCCTTTAGTTCCAGTGTAGTTAATGTTATATTAGTTTCAGGTGTATAATATAGTGATTCAACAATTCCATATATTACTCAGAGCTCATCAAGATAAGTCTTAATCCTCTCCAGCTATTTCACCCATCCCCCTACCCACCTTCCCTCTATAATATTTGTTCTCCCAATCCCTAAATACAGAATATCTTTCCATTTCTTTGTGTTGCCTTCAATTTCTTTCATCAGTGTTTTATAGTTTTCAGAGTACAGGTCTTTCACCTCCTCGGTTAAGTTTATTCCTGGGTATCTTATTATTTTTGGTGCAATTGTAAATGGAAGGATTTTCTTATTTCTCTTTCTGCTATTTCATTATTAGTGTATAGAAATGCAATGGATTTCTGTATAAAGATTTTGTATCCTGCAACTTTACTGAACTCATTTACCAGTTCTAGTATTTTGGTGAAATCTTTAGGGTTTTCTATATATAGTATCATGTTATCTGCAAATAGTCAAAGTTTCACTTCTTTCTTACCTATCTGGATGCCTTTTATTTCTTTTTCTTGTCAGATTGCTTTGGTTAGGGCTCCCAGTACTGTTGAATAAAAGTGGTGACAGTGGACATTCTTGTCTTATTCCTGACCTTAGGGGAAAGGCTCTGTTTTTCACCAGTGAGTATGATGTTAGCTCTGGGTTTTTCATATATAGCTTTTATTGTGTTGAGGTATGTTACCTCCAAACCTACTTTGTTGAGGGTTTTTATCATGAATGGATGTTGTACTTTGTCAAATGCTTTTTCTGCATCTATTGAAATGATCATATGGTTTTTATCCTTTGTCTTGTTGATGTTATGTATCACATTAATTGACTTGTGAATACTCAGCTACCCTTGCATCCCAGGAATAAGTCCCACTTGGTCGTGGTGAGTAATTCTCTTCATGTATTGTTGGATTCAGTTTGCTAATATTTTATTGAAGATTTTAGCATCTATGTTCATCAGAGATATTGGCCTGCAGTTCTCTTTTTTTTTTTTGGTAGTGTTTTGGTATCTGGTTTTGGTATTGGAGTAATGCTGGCCTCATAGAATGAATTTGAAAGCTTTCCTTCCTCATCTATTTTTTTTAAATAGGTTCCAGTTATTGATTCATGGATGCTTTTATCTTGTCTTTAATTTCTGAGATTAATAGGTTTTTAAATATATTTATGTACATATGTGTGTATATATATATATTTTCCTTTTCCTTATCATTTGTTTCTTCAAAATGTCTTCTTTTCTGCTGTTTTAACCACAATTTTGATATTAGAGTTTCTTCAAATGCCTGGTGATCCTTGGCTGTCTGTTCATATTTAAAAGTGGAGCACTAAAAAGGAGGTCTGTGTATACAGGTGGAATAAGTACAGATGTTCTATCTGTAGATGTAGAACATCTGTAGGATGTTCTGCACCAGCTCTTTCCATGGGAACTCAATATGACAACTACCTTTAGATGTGTTCTTTTGAGCTGAATATAGAAAAATCTTCCAACTCTCATGCCTGAAGGAATATGCCTTAGCTGCTTGTGTTCAGAGTCAGAGTAGAAGGCAGAAGATCCTAACATTCAGTACCAATAAACTTTGACCTATTCCCTTCTTCTCAATGGGATACTTCTATCCTTAACCATACTTCTCAAGCCAGCTTCTAAAATCTGTACATTTATGTCTTTTGCCAAATTTGGGAAATTTCAGCCATTATTTTATTCAAATATTTTTTCAGCCACACCTCTTCTCTTTTTCTGGGACTCAGAAGACATGAATGTTAGGTCTTTTGTTAGAGTCCAACATGTCCCTACAGCTCTCTCCATTTTGTTTTCCAGTCTATATTCTTCCTGGTGTTCAATTAGGTAATTTCTAATTTTCTATTGTCAAGTTCACTGATTGTTTCCTCTGTCTTCATTCTGCTGTTCAACACATTCTTTTGAGTTTTTTATTGTAGTTACTGTATTTTTCTAGTTCTAAAACATTGCTTGGTTTTTCTTTATATATTTCATTTATTTGTAGAGACTTTCTATTTTTTGCTGAGACTTTCTATTTTTTAATTTGTTGCATATGCATTCATAATTGCTCAGTGAAGCATTTTTATCATGACTGCTTTAAAGTCCTTGTCAGATAATTCTAACATCTGTGTTACCTCAGTGTTGGTGTCTATTGTTTTATCTCATTCAAGTTGAGATCATCCTAGTTCTTACGAGGGATTGAGAAGAGATGACAAGTGATTTTTCTGGACATTTTGAGTATTATGTGAGATTCTTGACTTTATTTAAATCTTTTATTTTATCAGTCCTCTTTTGACACCAATCTGCCATAGAAATAAAGTTGCCACCCTGTTACTGCCAGATAGGGAGAGAAGTCCAGATTCTTCACTCTGTGTCTGTTGACCGGGGGAGTGTGGGGAGTGTTTCTTCTTTACTGCTATTCTGGGGTGAGAGTTCAGGTTCAACATGAGATCTCCACTGATACCAGCTTGGAGAGAGAGGAGCACCTCATTATTGTTCCCCATGTTTTCTTTGACATCGTGGTAGGGTGTTGAGTCCTGATTCTCCATTAGATCTTTTCTGACACCACTGCTCCAGGAAGTGGAAGGAGTCTCTCCTTACTCGCAGGGGTGGAAGTATAGTCTTCCTACGTAGTCTACATTGACACTGGCGGGGGCAGGGGAAGTTCCTTATCACCCAACTCCCCATTTTCTTCCCACTAGGTCTTCTCTAACACCACTCTGGCAGTGGGGTTAGCCTGCCTTGTTTCAACTTAACAAGAGTGGAAGTCTAGGCTCTTCACTTGGGTCTTTTCCTGCAGTGGGGAAAAAGGGGCAGCAGGTTTGGGGGTTTTTTCCCTGTGGTGTTTGGCTGCCCCTTTCCTGGTCCTTTGGCTAGAGAAAGCAGGCCTTTGGGAGTGGGGAGTTGGGGGGGGGTGGGCTTTTTCATTTTTATTTTTTACTTTTAGTCTACACCTATTGGTGTTTTTAGGTTGCCAGATTCTCTGGTACCCAGTCTAGGATATATGAAGCAAACCTCAAGGAAGTTACTGTTATTCCTTGGGTCATGAGGTCCCTAGGCACTCTGCCTTCTATCCATCTTTTAGAGTCTTATGTTGGTTTTATATTAATTATCCAGGTTTTTTGTTATACTTGGTAGGAAGAATAGGGAAAAATATGTCTACTCCATCTTTCTGGGAGTGGAAATCTCTGTTTCTTAAATAGCTTTCAACAATTCTTTCTTAGCTCCATATTAAACCCTATTTCCAGAGATGTAAGTACAGTCAATTCTTTAGGGTATTTAGTGTATATCAAATTGTTTTTTGGCTTTCCCTACTACAAACTTAGAATTCAACTTTCTTAGCTTTACTGTCGGTTGCCACTTATTTATCTCTTTTATGCCTTCTAAGTTTTGTTGCCATTATCTCCTTTCCCATCTCTTGTCCTTAAATACCTTTTAAAAAATTCCTTTGCTATCATTTTGGTGGAGGACTCTGGGGATAAAGAAAAGCTCCTACAAGTTTCCAGAGAGAAAAAATATATAGGTGTTGTCAGAGGACTGATGACATTGGCTTCTCAACCAACAACACTGGAGGCTTGAAGACAATGAACAGTATTTTTCAAATTCTGGTCATAAAAGTCAAACCTAGAATCATGTACCCTGTCAATTTTTCAAATAAATATGAGGATATTTTCAAGAACACAAGATTGCAGTAGTTTTATCTTCTTTGTGTCCTTACCCATGAAACTATTAGGATAAGGTCCCACCCAAAATGAAAGAATTAAGAAAAAGGAAGATAGGAATTCTGGAAAATAGGTTATTTATACAAGAGAATGGCAAAAGGAATTCCTAAGATAATGATGGAGGGAGATCCCAAAAAGACAGCTATCCATCGGGTTTAGAGATCACCAATCCAGATTGCAGATCAGAAGGATGCAAGAGATACCTCTTTAAGAAGACAAAATTGATAGACATGTTTATGTTGAGAAGACTTACATAACTGGGGAAGAGTCTAAGGACAAACTAGTAAGAAAACTAAAAGAAATGAAAAAAAACAAGGTAATCAACTCTAGGAAAACTTTTTTAAATGTCCAGGAAAGGAAAATTAATCATAGTATACCAGTTTATCTATCTCTGAAATGAATACTACATACAAATGAAGTAAACACTGAGTATATGATAGAACCAAAATTATTAAGTGTTTTGGGAGGATGGGAGCATGTAAAAAATATGGGTATAAGGTGGAACAGGGAATGTATTGGTGGTGGTATATAAAATACCTAAATCCCCATTTTCCATAGTGGGAGCCTATATATAAAACCTAAAACAGAGAAATCAAGAAGTAGCCATATAAGCATGATTCTTCTTTTTTTATTTAAATTCAATTAGCCAACATATAGTACATCATTAGTTTCAGATGCATTATTCAATAATTCTTTTTTTTTTTTTTAAAGATTTTATTTATTTGAGACAGAGAGAATGAGAGAGAGAGCACATGATAGGGGGGAGGGTCAGAGGGAGAAGCAGGCTCCCCGCTGAGCACGGAGCCCGATGCAGGACTCGATCCAGGGACTCCAGGATCATGACCTGAGCCGAAGGCAGTCGCTCAACCAACTGAGCCACCCAGGCGCCTTCAATAATTCATCAGTTGCGTATAACACCCAGTGCTCATCACATCACGTGCCCTCCTTAATGCTCATCACCCAGTTATCCCATCCCCCCACCAACCTCCCCTTCAGCAACCCTCAGTTTGTTTCCCAGTGTTAAGGGTCTCTCATGGTTTGTCTCCCTCTCTTAAAACTGAATGGGAAGAAATATAAGCATGTCTCTTGGAGATAAGGAATTGATACTATAATAATTAACTAAACTGGTTAAAATTGGCTGCACCTGGAAAATACAAGAAATTGCAGCAGAAGGTAGATAGAGGTTGGGTGATCACAACATTTCATAACAAAAGTTGTAACTGTATTTGACTCTATTAACTATGTGCATATTGAATTTTAATAACACTAAGAAAACATTTAGCAATAAGTGGGTACACAAAAGATAAGGAATTGAGACATTTAATATAAACTACTATTTGGGGGACTTTACGATGAAATAAAGGAAAGAGACAGAGTAGGAGCTAGAGGGAAGAGAAGGGTCCCAAGCAGTCTAAAATGTGAATTTAAATGCCTCCCAATTTGTTCAGAAAGCAAGTTACAGAACAGGCTTTAAAATCAAGGATTCTAGGGGTGCATAGGTGGCTCAGTTAGTTAAGTGTCCAGCTCTTAATTTTGGCTCAGGTCATGATCTCAAGGTTGTGAGATTGAGCCTCACATCGGGCTCCATGCTAGGTGTGAAGCCTGCTTAAGATTCTCGCTCTC
The DNA here is from genome assembly GCF_054177405.1 of Leptonychotes weddellii. Taxonomy (NCBI): domain Eukaryota; kingdom Metazoa; phylum Chordata; class Mammalia; order Carnivora; family Phocidae; genus Leptonychotes; species Leptonychotes weddellii. The sequence goes on along the minus strand of NC_138374.1, from coordinate 99,497,122 downwards.
CTTCTCCCTCTTCCTCTGCCCCTCCCCCCCAAAAAATAAAAATAAAAAATAATAAATAAAACCAATGATTTTATAACTAAAGGTGAGAGTTTGTGGAAATAGCCACAATGCAAGATGTAAATGTTGAGAACAGTTCAAAGTGACTATTCCCTCTTTAGAACTATGATACAGTAGAATCAGGTAAATAACCAGCTTCGGAATCCACTGAGAGATCCCTTAAACGTCTCCAAATTAAAGATTCTCTAAACTGGGAACATACCTCAACATAATAAAGGCCATATATGAAAAACCCACAGCTAATATCCTCAATGGGGAAAACTGAGAGCTTTTCCTCTATGGTCAAGAACAAGGCACGGATGTCTACTCTTATCACTGCTGTTCAACACAGTACTGGAAGTCTTAGCCTCAGCAATCAGAAAACAAAAAGAAATAAACGCATCCAAGTCAGCTAGGCAGAAATAAAACTTTCACTATTTACAGATGACATGATACTCCATATAGAAAACCCAAAAGACTCCACCAAAAAATTGATACAACTGATACATGAATTCAGTAAAGTGGCAGGATACAAAACTGACATACAGAAATCTATTGCATTTCTTTACCAATAATGAAGCAGCAGAAAGAGAAAGTAAGGCAAAAACCTCATTTACAATTGCACCAAAAACAATAAGATATCTAGGAATAAACCTAACCAAAGAGGTGAAAGACCTGTACTCTGAAAACTACAAAACATTGATAAAAGAAATTGAGGATGATAAAAAGAAATGGAGATATTCCATGCTCATGGATTGGAAGAATAAGTATTGTTAAAATGTCTATACTGCCCAAAGCAATCTACACATTCAATGCAATCCCTATCAAAATACCAACAGCATTTTTCAGAGAGCTAGAATAAGCAATCCTAAAAGTTGTATGGAACCACAAAAGATGCTGAGTAACCAAAACTACCGTGGGGGGGGTGGGGGGTGGAAACAAAGCTGGAGGCATCACAATTCTGGGCTTCAAGTTATATTACAGAGCTGTAGTGATCAAAATAGTATGGTATTGGCACAAAAATAGGCACATAGATCAATAGAACAGAACAGAAAACCCAGAAATAAACCCGCAAGTATATGGTCAATTAATCTTTGACAAAGCAGGAAAGAATATCCAATGGAAGAAAGACAGTCTCTTCAACAAATGGTGTTGGGAAAACTGGACAACTACATGCAAAAGAATGAAACTGGACCACTTTCTTACACCATACACAAAAATAAACTCAAAATGGATTAAAGACCTAAATGTGAGACCTGAAACCATAAAAATCCTAGAGAACACAGGCAGTAATCTCTTTGACATCAGCCATAGCAACTTCTTTCTAATATGTCTCCTGAGGCAAGGGAAACAAAAGCAAAAATAAACAATTGGGACTTCATCAAGATAAAAAGTTTCTGCACAGCGAAGGAAACAAGCAACAAAACTAAAAGGCAACCTACTGAATGGGAAAGATAGTTGCCAATGACATATCTGATAAAGGGTTAGTATCCAAAATATATGAAGAACTTAACTCAACAGCCAGGAAACAATCCAAGTAAAAAATGGGCAGAAGACATGAATAGACATTTTTCCCAAAGTTATCCAGACAGCTAACAGACACATGAAAAGATACTCATCACTAATCATCAGGGAAATACAAAAGTACAATGAGATAACACCTCACACCTGTCAAAATGGCTAAAATCAACAACACAAGAAACAACAGATGTTAGTGAGGATGTGGAGAAAGGGGAACCCTTGTGCACTGTTGGTGGGAATGCAAACTGGTGCAGCCACTCTGGAAAACAGTATGGAGGTTCCTCAAAAAGTTAAAAATAGAACTACCCTATGATCCAGGAATTGCACTGCTAAATATTTACCCAGAGAATACAAAAATACTAATTCAAGGGGATACATGCACCCCAATGTTTATAGCAGCATTATCTACAATAGCCAAATTATGGAAACCGTCCAAGTATCCATCAATTGATGAATGGATAAAGATGATGTGATATATGTATAAATACATACATATACAATGGCATATTACTCAGCCATAAAAAAGAATAAAATCTTGCCATTTGCACCATGGGTGAAGCTAGAGAGTATTATGCTAAGTGAAATAAGTCAGTCAGAGAAAGACAAGTACCATATGGTTTCACTTATATGTGGAATTTAAGAAACAAAACTAATAAGCAAAGGGGGAAAAAAAAAGAGAGAGGGAAGCAAGCCAAGAAAAAGATTCTTAACTATAAAGAACAAACTGATGGTGGGCGCCTGGGTGGCTCAGTTGGTTAAGCGACTGCCTTTGGCTCAGGTCATGATCCTGGAGTGCCAGGATCGAGTCCGGCATCGGGCTCCCTGCTCAGCAGGGAGTCTGCTTCTCCCTCTGACCCTCCCCCTCTCATGTGCTCTCTCTCTCTCATTCTCTCTCAAATAAATAAAATCTTTAAAAAAATTTTTAAAAATAATATTAAAAAAAAAGAGAGAGAACAAACTGATGGTGACCAGAGGGAGGGTGGGTGCGGGGGATGAGTTAAATAGGTGCTAGGGATTAAGGGGTGCACTTGTGGTGAGCACTGGGTGTTGTATGGAAGTGCTGAATCACTATATTATACATTTGAAACTAATATTACACTGTATGTTAACTGGAATTTGAATAAACTTCTTAAAAAAATAAAGATTCTTGGGGCGCCTAGGTGGCTCAGATGGTTGGGCGTCTGCCTTTGGCTCAGGTCATGATCCCAGGGTCCTGGGATCGAGCCCCGCATCGGGCTCCCTGCTCAGCAAGAAGCCTGTTTCTCCCTCTCCCACTCCCCCTGCTTGTACTCTCTCACTCTCTCTGTCGAATAAATAAATAAAATCTTAAAAAAATAAATAAAATAGTCTCTAAATTTATTGATAGTGACTACACATGCTCTTTGTAAAAAATGTTTAAAAATCAACCATAATCCTATCAACAGAGATAACCAACTACCATTAACCTTTTTATCTTCCAGTTTTATTCCTATGTCCTTATATTATTAACATAATTGGATCACACTGCATATCTAGTTCTCTAATCTTTTACTTTATCTTATATATACAATGAGCGCTTTTCTAAATCATTAAAAGTTTTTTCTTAATATAAGTTTTATGACTACATAATATCCTATCTTATGGATATATCATCATTTACTTGACCAGCATCTTACTATTAAAGTTTTATGGTATTTTTAATTTTATAAATAGCACTGTGATCACTCAATATATAAATCTTTTTCTGTATTTCTGATTTCTGTAGAATAAATTCTAGAAATTAAGTGAACTTTTTCATTTTCATTTTTGTTTTTATGTGCAGTGGGGTCTATTTATTTATTTTTGTTATTTTTATTTTTTCTAGCTTTATTGAGATAACTGACATATAATGAGTGAACTACTTTAAAATTCTTTTTTTTTTTTTAAGATTTTATTTGACAGAGAGGGAGAGCGAGAAAGAGAGAGAGAGCGCACACGCACAAGTAGGCAGAGAGGCAGGGAGAGGGAGAAGCAGATTCCCCGCTGAGCAGAGAGCCCCAAGTGGGCTCGATCCCAGGACCCTGGGATCATGACCTGAGCGGAAGGCAGACGCTTAACCAACTGAGCCACCCAGGCGCCCCTACTTTAAAATTCTTAATATATTTTGGCAAACTGCTTTTTGCAGAGGTTATAAAAAAGTTCCTTAATTTCTGGACCATTTTGTAACCAAGATTAAGAATATGCTAGATTTTCTTCCAGTCAAATATTTCTAAATTTTTTCTTTGTTTTTGTGTGAATTTGTACCAGGCAGAATAATGGCCCTCAAAGATATTCATGCCTTTATCCTTGGAACCTGTGAATATACTAATGTTACTTTACATGGTAAAAGGGACTTTGCAGGTGTGATTAAGGTTAAGGAGTTGAGATGGGAAAGTTATCCTGAATTACCCAGTTGGGCCCATTCTAATTATGAATCTTAAAGGACATGCACTTTTTCAGCCTGCAAAGAACCAGACAGATAGAGTCCAAGAAAGACTTTGAAGATGGAGAGAGGGGGCCAGAAGTCATGGAATGCAGGAAGCTTCTAGAGGCTGGACAAGACAAGGAAACAGATTCTCCCCTACAGCCTCCAAAAGGGAATGCAGCCTTGCCTATATCTTGATTTTAGCTCACTGGGCCCATGTCAGATTTTTTTCTATAGAATTGTAAGATAATAAATTTGTATCGTTTAAGTCACCAAACTCATGGTAAATTCTTGCAGCAGCAATAGAAAATTGAGCATCTAAAGAAAAAGAGAATGAGGTCCATAGAAATAAATTATTGTGACTTCAGAACAAGGAGTATCATATAGCAACTGTTGATACTTCAATCCAAGTAAGATTTAAGAAGCTTTGGCAGACAAAACAACATCTGAATTGTGCAGCACTACCTTAAGAGATCCCAAGAGCTACCTTAAGAGGTCCCAAGATCTAGTTTTACTGCCACATAATTCAAAGAATTAGAAACTGCCAACATACTATTCTGCTTTTTGCTCTGTTCTCTCCTTTCCTTCCTACCTTTCTAATGTTTAAACGGACACTGGCAATCTCTAGAGGATTGGCAATCCCTAGAGGATTCTAAAGCAATATAATTATCTGTAATCTTGTTATTTTGGGAGTAAGAAAGAGAGCAAACAATCAATGTATTGCATGTAAAACCTTAGAACTTGATATATTTTCTAGATAATCTAATCCAGTGAGTTTTCATATAAATTTAAGGATCTTCCAGGTTTTATGGAGAATAGGGGCTATCATGAGGTGTCGGAAGAAAAGCCAAGTAATTGCTAGAATGCCATCTCCTTCATTTCAATCAGAAATGTCCTGCTTTAATGTGTTGTATACGTCAGGATTCCACATAAAACTTGACTAAAAAATCCCCCCCCAAAATGTTAAAGATACCAATATAGTATACCTCCACTTATTTTATCCACATGAAAAAAGTCCAGAGAAGTTATGAAAGTTCCAGGGAAAAGCTACTCAAAATCTGAAGTTGTGCAAACCTCAAAGAAACACTAAAAACAGAATATTATTATTATTTTTTTTTTTAAATATTTTATTTATTTATTTGACAGAGAAAGACACAGCGAGAGAGGGAACACAAATGGGGAGTGGGAGAGGGAGAAGCAGACTCCCTGACGAGCAGGGAGCCCGATGCGGGACTCGATCCCGGGACTTCAGGATCATGACCTGAGCCGAAGGCAGTCGCTTAACCAACTGAGCCACCCAGGCGCCCAAAACAGAATATTATTGAAAAACTAATCCCAAGTCTCTATTATATTTTTTGTATAGTCTTTATGATAAAAAATATGCCATTTTTTATCTGTAAAAATACCACAAACTTACTTTTCCATAGAACACAGAATTGAATTGTTTTCAGGTAGTGTGCAATGTAATGAATTTCAAACACAAATTTTTCTTGTGACCAAACAACAAACTTGAAATATCTGAGGCAGGGATACCATTTGCGATTATAGATATTAATGTCTATACAAGGATAATAAATCTTTAAGGGAATCAAACTTATGACATCAAATATGCCACAATATTTAACCTATAGACTTAAAAAAGTAAAATCTTATCAGATGAAGGCTTGGAAGTTGAGGTATTATACTAAAAGGGTACTTTTTATAGGAAGAAATTTCAAATTTTACCAACAGTTTTCTGATCCACTTTTTCTGTCTTACTTTAACTAAACCTCGTAATTCAGACAAAAGAAGATTAAAGGAAAATGATGGAAAAAGAAGGCCCAAGTCTGTTAAAGCCTAAATTACTAATTTTAAAGAAATGCACTTTTGCTATTTGAGCAATTGAAACTAAGCTAATAAATACTGTCTGATACACTAGATTCCATTTAATAATTAACTGTGCCCAGGTAAATGAATGCTAATATCCCCCCTTCTTTTTATGCTATTAATTTGCTTAGAAACTTAAAATAGACATTAACCTTTGTCAATCTGTGTTTAAGTATCAAAGCCCCAAATTAGTAAGGTCATATTTTGGTCTTAAAAAGAACTGATAATTTCACTCAAAAGAACAAAGCTCAGGTAAAAGTTATTTACCTCAACCAGTACACCAACAAAAGGGATAGAAGCTTCTTCATATTTCACAAAGAATAACTCAGGATTCGTCCTCCAGACTCCAAGCCATTTGTCTTTCAACTTTAATTTTTCTGATAGATAATTACTCATAGCCTCATCAGCATCTTCTGCCTAGCAACAGAAAAAATATGTATAAATATATAAAATTATAGATTTATATAGAAATATTTTTACTGATTTCTATTTAAATATACCCTTAAATAATAAAAAACCTGGAAAGTAACAGATTTTAATTGAATCAATGTTTACTGGAAAATATCATAAACATTAAAAACTTAAAAGAGATCCATTCACTCAATAGAGTAATTCAGTGCTGAAACATCTACTTGTTATTTATATTTATGTAATCTGTTTTATTAATCCACTGAGGACAAAGAACTGTAATTATACTTTAAAAAATAGTAATTATCATTTTTAAAAAACAGCAGTTATTTTTTCTAAACATAGTACATAAAAATTTAAAACAGCACTCCATTCTATAAAACAAATGAGCATATTAAGCATTCAAAAAATACTACCCATTTTATTTTTTAAATTTAAATCAGCTACCTCAGGGATGATAATCATCTAAGCTATTGTGAAACCCAGTCATTAGACCCCGTCTGATTAAGGGCACAAAAATGTCTATAAACGTTTTTCAATTGCCTTTCAGAGACTTCCTCTTTTCCAACCCTCGTTATCAGATATAAGTTGGCCATTAATACTGTCCTAGTTTTATGGTAACTGTGTTCTTTTTTTTTTTTTAAGATTTTATTTATTTATTTAATTGACAGAGAGAGAGACAGCATGAGAGGGAACACAAGCAGGGTGAGTGGGAGAGGGAGAAGCAGGCTTTCAGCCAAGCAGGGAGCCCGATGCGGGGCTCGATCCCAGAACCCTGGGATCATGACCTGAGCAGAAGGCAGTCACTTCAACTGAGCCACTCATGCGCCCCTATGGTAACTGTGTTCTTAAAAATAAAATTTTCGTCTGATTATAAAATACGGTCCGCCTACAACAAAATCTGAAAAACGCACAAAATGCAAGGAAAACAAAACCCACTCTTGATCCTGACAGCCCAAATAACCGTTGTTGCTAATTCCTTCCAGTCATTTTTCTATGTTTGTATTCATCCATTCATATGAATCATGTTTTGTTTTGTCTCCTGGGTTGTTTTTTTTTTTTAACATTATCGCGTAAGATATAACTGTTCTTGAAAACCTAATTTTTACCCCTGCATGGGTCTCCAGTATATGCAGCCACCACAAGTTCTTTACTGCCCCCATAGTCGTTAGTTTCTAATTTTTAATTCTAATACATATCAGTGCAACGAATATCTTTCTACACCAATTCTTCTACTATAACTTAAAAAAAAAAAAAGGTTAGAAACATATATTTGCTCTATGCAGTGTTACGAGGTACGTATCTTGGATACGAAACATCATTCCACTTCCCAGACTCAGAGTCTGGGAACCATCGAGTGTAGACCCGTGCTGTACTGTCGGGTAAAAGTCAAGGCTGGGTCATCGTATCGTTATCTGTGGACGCAAGTCGTTAAATGCGAAAACTAAGACGCAAGCCTGGGCACTGATAAGGCTTATCGATCTAAGATGTAAACCTGGGCCCTGATTAGGCCTATCGATCTTCATCTCTTGGAAGCTGCCAGAAACCGGGAACACGCTCCACCAGGGCTGCCCCCCTCACTGACAATGGTTTGTGTGCGGGAAAAGCCAACGGTAACCCTCTGGGACGGCCCGGTGCCTCCGGCTCGCCGGAGGCCCTGCAGATGCCGAGTGCCCGTCCTTCTTGGAACGGCAGGCTGGCCCCTCACCTTACAGCCCTGCAGCACCTCGTCGCAGTACAGCGCCACCTTCTCGTCGCGCCACATGCCCCTCATGGGGGACACGCAGACCGGGGGCAGTGGCTGCGCCTCCTCTTCATCCTCCTCGGGCACCGACAGAAGGGGCTCCTCGTCCTCGTCCTCCTGCGCCCCCTCGCCCCGGCCCTCGGCCTGAGAGGCCGGCAGGAGCTGCAGCCGCCGCCGGGCCGCCTCCCGGCCCGCCTTCCCCTTCGCGGGCCGCGGGGACGCCACCACCGCCCGCACCGGGGATGCGGCGCTCTTCAGGGTCCCTACCGCCACCGAGTCCCCGGTGGGCGCGGACACCCCCTTCTCTCCTCGCCTGCCGGGGCTGACGGTTCGGACGGAGTCCTCCGGCACGGGAGCCCTGGCCCCCGACGCCATCTCCTCACACCGCGAGGGCCCGCTGCCGTTAGTCACTTTTCCCGCCCTCAGCCCGCTGGCCAATGAGCGGGCGGCGCCCGCCGAGTCCGCAACGAGCGCGGGGCCTCGAGGGGAGCCGACCCGGGTGAGTTGGGGGATGGGTGTGCGGGCAGGAGCGGGGGTGGAGGAGACCGCGGCCCGCGAGGTGGTGGGGGGCGCGGGTGCTGCGGAGGGGGCCGCAGTGGACAGTGTGGTGCTCAAGGCTGCGCCCCCACTAGGTGGCGCCCCCGCGCAGGGCGCTCGCCCTAACCCTACGCCGCTCCCCTTGGACCCACCCAAGGGGAGAATTCTCTCCCCAGGGTCCTCTTACGTTTTCAGGGTGCTTGCGAGTCACCCCCAGGTCATCATGACCTAACTCATGCGCCGCCTACCACTGCACACACGCGCATCTGCACAAACACAGTCTGAAAGAAAATTTAGTTTTACGCTGGAGACCGATAGTAACTGGAGCCCTCTGCTCATGACCAAAGGTCACTCTAGTGACAAATCCAGCGACCTAGATTTTCCCCAACCTATTCACACGGTTCCCAATATAAAACTGCCTTTACATTTTGAACAAGACACTTTTTGCCAAAAACGGTAGGTTAGTCTATTTTCATGTCTCTGTTGTGCTGCTCAAAATTCTCATTGAAGATTATGTTATGTAATTGTTAAAGTAGACTCAAATTTCCAGCTGGGAGTAATGTGTGCAAACTATGAATACCCTCACGATAAAAATCTGCTCAAGATAATACATTTTGAAGAAGAACAGAGACCACTCGTTTCTGTTATATTACTTTGAAACGTGCTTGGAGCCAGTTGGAGTAACTTCTGTTTGCTCTCTAGCTGTGAAGTAACTGCCCTGGGGGGGCCAGCAGCTCCCACAAAGAACAGCACTGGGAAAACACCTGCCTTCCTTCACACTCATCTGGAAGGACACTGTGTTGAATTTGGAGTTTATTTTGAGGAAAATATTAGTCTTAATATCATGTTCAGGGAATAATTACAACATTTTTCACATGTTGACTCTAAGTTTATTCCTTTTGTCAGGAGTCCTGGATTTTGTTTAAAATTGTACTTAGCTACAGATTTCACTCACCAGAAGTAAAATCTATTTACTCTAGCATTTCTTCAAAAAGTTTGTTTTTTAATAAATTGTGGGGTTTGATTCAGAATAACAGAGACTACTCGTCCTAGTCAAAAGTTTAAAAACAACAACCTCTTTCCAAAAAACAAACCAACACAAACGCAAACAAATATTTGTAGGAATCTACCATGTGCCAGACAATGCATAGATGCCAAAGTTACAGAAACAAAAGACAGAATTCCTATCCTCATAATCTTAGTGAAGGGTGCAGATGGGTCAATAGATGACTGTGTTTGGTAAGACCCGGATTTAAAAAATATATATATAATATATATATGCTCAAAATTCTCTTACATTTTCAGGGTGCTTGTTTGGATAAGCATTTTCTTATTACAAATTATTTAAATACATTATTTTCAATAGCTGCATATAGTTTCCATAAACCCATACTTTCAGATGTTTGGGTTATGTTAATTTTTACAATAATGAATTGGCCATTTTGATATATTTGTGCATAAGTTTTGCCTATATTTTGTATCCCCCTCCCTCACCCCCAGGGAAAAGTGGGATTCCCAAGTTAGGATGTGTAAACGTTTTAAGGCTGCTAGTATTGCCAAGTTGTTTCCCAGAAAGGATGTGTATGAATTTCTACTTCCATTAGCAGATATAATTCCCAGATGGGCTGTGTTATGAAATAGTAGATTATAGGCACCTAAGCTGGGAATAGAATGGAAGATGGAGTAGGATAAACATTCCAGGCAGAGAGAGTCGTTAGTGATTTTACGGAAGAGTAAAAGAATTTGGTCTAGGTAGCTTGGTATGGCTGGAATAGAGGGGGCAAACTGGGACAAATTCTCAGGTTGGAGAGACATACAAAAGCCATCTCACAGAGGGTCATGTATGTTATGTAGATAAAGGAGTTGAATTCTAACCATATTGAGAAACTCTCCCTTATCTAACTTGCTATTCCATTCTCTGACTTAGCACCCTCAGTATCCAATCCCACATAAACTTTCCTAGGTCATGCTAGTACATGTTGGCCAGTCCTTATTCTCCCTTAGAGGACCCAATACATCTCTGCTGGGTTATGTTGTGTCTTAACCCTATTTATTGGACTGGTGGCCAGGAGGGAATATAGGGTAGATCCTCAGCGGAGGTGCATGTAGTCTTCCAAGGCAGAAGCCTGTGTCATCTGCCAGCATGGGGGACTCTAGCTTTTAATGGGGAGAAGTGAGCTCAGAGGGTTCAGGGGAATCTGGGGATTCAGTATCTCCCAGTGCATCAACCAGGATGTCCTCATACCAAGTCTCAGGATCTCTCCTTCCCAATCAGAGCCTGACTGGTTTAGCAATCCTGCTTCTGAGAACTCAACCTTTTCTGGAACTTACTTTTTTTTTTTTAAGATTTCATTTATTTGAGACAGAGAGGGAGCATGAATGGGGAGGGGGAGGGAGAGGAGAGAGAATCTCAAGCAGACTCCCCGCTGAGCATGGAGCATTGAGCATGGGGCTCAATCCCAGGACCCTGAGATCATGACCTGGGGCTGAAATCAGACGCTTAACTGACTGAACCACCCAGGTGCACCATTACTCTTATAAAAAAAACCTGGAGCCCAAGTTTTTTCTGCCCTTCAGCTGGAAATGAGTCTCTTTATGTGCTGCAATGGAGGCCTTCTGGTTTTGACACTTCACCTTATATTGGTTATCTCAGCATTTCTTTGTCTTATGCCAGTAAATACATAATACTCAGCAAGAGACAACTGATTTCATAGTCCTTATAAACACTATGTCCACCAAACCTCTCCAACTCCTGACATTGCACCACCAGGGCATTCTCTTCCCTCTCACCCAGAGTGGAAGTTTGAACAATTGCACCAGCACAGCACGCTAGGAGTGATCAGTATTCCACGTGCCACCAATGACAGCGTCCTCATTGACAGCTGCCTAGAAGGTGATTCAGCTCCAACATATCATTTTATAATCTGCTTCCATACTGTTTGTCTTAGCTTGGGTCTCCTGGGAAGGATCAGAGGCAATGACTTGCATAAAGAGAATTTGGGGGGGGTGCTTTCGAGAACAATATCTATAAGGGAATGGGGGACTCAGGAATGGGCAAGGAGAACTGTGGAACTATAATGTGTTTGTAACAGAGTTCTCAGCCCTTCCTCCTGGAAGCTCTGGACTAGGATGGCCCTTTCGAGTTATGGCAAGGGGTGGGCCTTTACATCCATGCCTCTTCTAGTCACTGGGGGTGAGCTGCCCACAGAGAGAGACATGATCTTGATGTGGCAGCTCCCTTTGTAAGAAACTGCCAAACTGTCTTCCAAAGCAGCTATATCATTTTTGTGTTCCCACCAGCAACGAATGAGAGTTCCTATTGCTTTGCACCCTCACCAGCGTTTGGTGTCAGTGTTCTGGCCGTTCTAACCGATGTGGGTAGCGACAGCACCTTTTGGCTGAGGGTCACTCCCAGAGAGGGATCTAGAGGTGAGTTTTCAGCAGCCTACACTCCCAACATCCAAGAGAATGAATGTCTTGGTTCTAAAAGAAGGCTTGGGGCAGCAAGCCATAGCATCCAGTCCACACAGTTATCAGACTGGGGTATAAGAACAGAACTCTACCAAAGTGGACTTGCTGCTGACTCCTCTGAGCCGTTGGCCTTGAACACAGCCTTAGTCCAGCACTTGAGATTATTGTCTAGAAGTCAATTGGTTTTAGCTCTGGGTATTGATGGGAAACCATACAAAGTGTTAGTCATGCTCTCCCTAAGCCTGGGATTCAAGGGATTTGAAGGATGGACACAGGCAGAGGTTTTTTTTTTAAAGATTTTATTTATTTATTTGAGAGAGAGAATGAGACAGAGAGCATGAGAGGAGGGAGGGTCAGAGGGAGAAGCAGACTCCCTGCTGAGCAGGGAGCCCGATGCGGGACTCGATCCGGGGACTCCAGCATCATGACCTGAGCTGAAGGCAGCCGCTTAACCGACTGAGCCACCCAGGCGCCCCCAGGCAGAGTTTTTGAATGTCCATGTAGCTGATTTCACTGGACTCATGTCTTTGAGCTTTCTTTTCCTCCAGCACTTTCTCTCCATTCATTTTTTTGGTGAAGTTATATTGCAAAATGAATGATCAAGAGCAGGGACTCTGGCCAGACTGCCTGGGTTCTATGGTGTGGTTCTGATATAAAGGTAAATTTCTCTCCTCTTCAAGGCCTTTTCCTTGCCGGTAAAATGGGACTTAAATAACAATTTGTGGTAAGGAGTTTCTGTGCCCTCAGTGTTCTACTTTTTTAGTAGTGCCTGAGGCCCATCCCACCCAATGGTCAGTCAACTTTTGCTTTCCCATAGCAGTTAAAACAATTGTTGCATTTGATTAGTGATTCTAACTAACAAGGCCTTGGGTGTTAAATGAGGCCAGCTCGGTTCTATATCTTGGGGTGGAAAAACTCATTTCCCTTCTTTCTCCTTGGAGGCTTTTCCTTGAATTGGCTCTTCCTTCCCATTGAAGTGGTGAGATACAAGAGGGTGATTGTTGAGTGGGGCCCTGGCTTGTGGGGGCACCAGGACTCAGGCCTGCCTAAGAGGGGCAAGAGAGTCTGTGGTTCCTGCATACGTGGGCTAGTTTCCACATTGGGCTTTATGGCCCAAACCTGCTGGCCTTATCTTGTTTCTCACAAAGACCTTTGCCTGGCTGTGGCAGAATTGAATTTGAGAAACCTAAGGTCCTGGCTATCTTTCTTTATCTCTTGTTTCCAGGGATCCAACCAGTAGCCACTGTCCTGCCTTGCTCATGCCATCTTCTTTACCTTGAATGCCCTTCCTGCTTGTCTCTACCTGTCAGAATTCTCCTAGGCCAGGTTCCAACACACAGCCCTCATGAGAACTAAGCTTTTTCTCCTCTGTTGTCAGAGTACTTTCTGCCCAGTATTACAAACACTGAAAACACTTCATGTACAGGGACAGATATATTTTATCCCCAGTACTTAGCACAGTCCTTGACACATAACAAGTAAAAGTTTTAAGAACGGTACCACTATAGGAGTATAATCAACATTTTTTCCAATTTCTGAGTTGAAGTGTGTATCCGTTCTTCTCTTCTCCTAGGACGTCACTTCCTTGATGCCCACCCAGGATCAGGTCTACTCATCTTTATGTCCATTGCAGAACTTACTTAGCATGTGGTTTACGTTTTACAAATTAATGGGAATATTCACAGGCTTTTATTCTCTTCGGGTTGGGCTATCTGAGGGACCGCTAAGTTAAATCCACAGGCTGCCTCCAATATACAAATAATCTACATTACAAAAGTTTATTTAAAAATTAGGGATGCCTGGGTGGCTCAGCAGGTTAAGCGGCTGCCTTCAGCTCAGGTCATGATCCTAAGGTCCTGGGATCGAGTCCCGCATTGGGCTCCTTGCTCAGCGGGGGAGCCTGCTTCTCCCTCTGCCTGCCACTCCCCCTGCTTGTGCCCACTCTCTCTCTCTCTCTGATTAAAAAAAAAAAATTAGAACTCATTACTGTCTATCTGAAAAATCTTTCTGATCAAAACTTCTCTTCCTAGGTCACTGAAGCAGAAAGTAGGCTTATAAATGCTTTCAGTCTTCCAGTCTCTGAAAATTAACTCTTTGAGATCTTCTTTTTTCTTTTTTGCTCTTAGAGGGAAAGAGCAAAGCACTGATGAATAATAACACCTAGCTGTAGACAAAACAAGAATAGTTAAGAGTTGGGGTGCCTGGGTGGCTCAGTCGGTTGAGCATCTGCCTTTGGCTCAGGTCAAGATCTCTGGGTCCTGGGATCCAGCCCCCATGGGCTCCCTGCTCAGCAGGAAGCCAGCTTCTCCATCTGCCCCTCCCCCTGCTCCTGTGCTCACTCTCTCTCTGTCCTCCTCCCTCTCAAATGAATAGATAAAATCTTTTTTAAAAAAAGGAATAGATAAGACTCACTGACATTTCAGAGATTCACCCAGACTCAGTTTCCTTGAGGTTTCATTATTATGTAGAGTAGGGACTTGGGGTCAAGAGTGGACAGATCTACTGGATATAAGTACAGAGATGTTATAGGGGCTGGAGTGTAATGCAACCAGCTCTGGGACTGGGGAGATGGACTGGAGAGACAGCAGAGACTGGGAGTATTCACCTTCCTTTCCTCCTAGTGATGACTAACTGGAACTTAGGGGAAGAGTTGGGGACCAGAATTAAGAGGAACTGAGGGATCCCATGTAGCAAAGAGAAAAGAGAAGGGCTGTTGTTTCATTAGACAGATTGTTGTTGTCAACCTACTTTGTGCTGGCGTGGTGTTAGGTGTTGGGGATATAGCAAAATACACAAAAATCCCTGAGCTTGTGTTCTGGATAAGGGAGATAGACAATAAACATTTTTTTTAAGTAAAATTCCCAAGAGAAACAAACACTTGTCCACACGAAAACTTGCACAAGAATGTTCAGAGCAGCATTATTTATAATAACCAAGAAATGAACTCAAACGTCCCTCAGTTGATAAACAGAAAAAGGAAATGTGGTATAATCCATATAATGGATATTATTCCAGATGAAGTACCGACATACACAACATGGAAGAACCTTGAAAACATGCTAAGTGAATGAAGTCAGTCACAAAAGCCCACAGGACGTATGATTCCATTTATATGAAATGTCCTGAATAGGCAAATTATAAGGACAGGAAGCAGATTAGAGATTGCCTAGGATTAGGGGCAGTGGGATGGCTTGAGGGGAAATGAAATCCTGCTAACTGCTAACGGGTCCGGGAGTTCTTTTAGGGGTGATGTGAACATACTGTAACTGATTATAATGAAGGTTGCACAACTTTGAGAATACACTAATAATCATTGAGTTATTGGTGTTAAATGGATGAATTGTATGGTATGTGAATTAAAGTCAATTTGAAAAAGTAAAATTTGTAGTGATAAGTGCTATGAGAGTGATAAAAATATGGCAGGGAGCAGAGATGGGGGAGTTTTGGAGGGTAGGGCTGGGTATACAATTTTTACACAGAATAGGGAGGGTAGGTCTCACCCATAGGTGACATTTGAGTGAGTACAAATCTACAGGAGGTCAAGAGGAAAATATTGGACTTTGACAGTACAAGGGAAAGAAACTTTTTTCATTCACCCAGTTATTTCCAGAGGGCAATTCGGATAAAAGGAACACAGGTAACTACAGTTTTAGAAAGTCTGTAATACAACTAGCATATTATTTTCACATTTCCTTACGATAAGCATTTAAATAAGGCTCACATTGGTCAGAAAACACTAAATGAGTACATCTGGGGATTTAGGAATTTTAGAAGTTTTGTCTGGTGGAGATTGGTTTTTATCATTTTGGTGAAACGTTTGGTATCGTTTTGTGAAATGCTGTTGTATTTGTTTCTCCACTTGGTTTTCTCAATTGAATAAACAAGTAAATATTAATAAGCACTTCAATCAGCAATTTATTCTCAAGCACTTTCATTTTTCCTCTCTTCGAACACGAATTTTCCCCTCTTCCTTAACTCTTTGACCTTAACTTTGTAAACGAATACTCTGGGGGGACCTGGGAGGAGCAGCTCTCTTGGAAGCATGTAACTCCTCATTTTTGCCAGAGGAGGGCACTGGAGAGCTTTTGGGCCGTTTTAAGGGCCCTAATCCCAAAGGGCTAGGTGGAGCCTGAAGCCATCCTTCAGCCCAGCCCACCCCAGTCCTGACTCAGAGTCAGACTGGGCACCACTTTGCTAGGGGACAAGCTCAGACACATCTCTCTAATGTCTCACACTTCTTTAACCACAAATGTGGTGTTCTGCTAAATCTTCAAACTTTGACAGTGTATACTAACTCCCTGATACTTGTTCTGTGTTCTGCTTTTATTTTTAGCTCTTTTTGAGATAAATACAGGATTTTAATTTTACATTAACCAGCAGACATACTAGGGTCACATGAGCTCCACTAAAGAGAGGCAATACGGGATATGGACAGGGAACAGCCTAAAACCGCTGACAATATCTTCCCGGGCAAAGAGCTAACAGGCCAAACTTGCCTGAATAGTGCTCAGAAGTCTTACATTTCAGTCTGACAGTAAAGGACACTAAGAATGACAGGGACAATGGCTAATTAGCCTACATTTCAAAAGGTGCCTAGATATCTAATAATAGGGCAAACACGTAATATTGATAATGACCACTGTAAGATACTCACTCTCGACCACTGTTGATAGAAGTCGAAATTGTTAAAGACATTTAGGAAGGCAATCTGGCAAAATCTTTCAGAGTGTCAAATGTGCTTAACTTCAATCCAGCAATGCCATCTTTAGAAATCAGTTCCCCAGAAATGGCTTGTGCAGAAAGGCATATGGAATAATCATAACGATGATAATAGCACTTATAGTAGATAATAGTAGAACTCCATGTACATTGACTAATGTAATTCTAAAAGTAGCCCAGCGATCCCCTCTTCATTGATGAGGAAAGAGGCACAGTGAGGTTAGTGACAACCACAATTCAAATACAGGCAGTCTGATTGCAGAGTTTATGCTTTCTTAACCAAGACATTGGGCAGTAGAGGGTATTTACTGTAGCATTGTTTCTAATAGTGTAAAACTGGAAACAACCTACACCCATGACTAGTGGAATACCTAAATCACGGATGATACATCCATCTTATCAAAATGAGGTCAACCTAGATGCACTGACTCAGAAAGAGCCCCAAAGACATATTGTAGGGAAAATGGCAGGCGGGCAGGGGGAGGAGGGAAACGATTCTCAGGATAATATATATAATATGATTCCCTTTATGGTTCTTTAAATTTCAAATTTGTACTTGGACATATATACAAGCATAGAGAAAGGATGGAAGGACATTACAGGCATCAAACTGTACTAGTTGTAACCTTTGGGAAGAGAGTGGGTTTGGGGATGGGGGTGTTTGTAAAAGGGAAATTTCAATGTTTTACCCTATATAATTCTGAATGACTTAAATGTTTTGAAATAAAATGTATTTATGTACTAGAGGAACATCCGTTCCATAGGAGGGAAAATGATATAGTGTAAAAATAGAAGGTCATCTTGGCAAGCAGTCCAATCAACCCCTTCACATCACAAATAAGGAAACTGCAGTGTTGAGGAGTAGAATGGAGCGTGCGCTGTTTTACGTGCAGCGGCCGAGCTAAGCTAGAGCCTGCCGGCCCCACTCCTTCCCCGGTGTTCTCTGCGTTGCGCCATTTTGCCTTCACTCTAGTGAAACCTCTGAAAATGAGCCATGCACTATCTTAATATGATCTCACAGTTATGTTTTATTTCAGAGATTCATAATCATCTGGCCTTTAAAAGTTTTGGAAGGTATATAATGTCAGTCATTCAATCAACAATTATTTATTAAATCAAATAATTAGAGAGTACTAATTAGATGCTCATTGTTATATGCCAGGTACTGCCCCAGGCCTGGAAGTACAGCGGGATTTTTTGTCTATTTGTTTTATTTCAAGTTTTTATTTAAACTCTAGTTCGTTTGGAAGTACAATGTTGATCGAGGAAAAAAAAAACAGTTGTTGTCCTCAAGAATTCTGGACAAATGTTCACCACATAACCATGTATGGATTAACGAAAATGTGAGGCTTGTGCCTGCTGGAAGAAAATGCACAAAAATGTTAATGGCTTTGCCTTAGGAGTGTTAGGGTGTTTATGTGGTTTTTTACAGATTTCCATGTTTTCCTTTTTCCAGAAGTTTCCAATTTGTGTGTATTTCTTCCACACTCAGAAAAATATATTTTAAAGAATCAAGTAGTAGCTCTTTGTCTGTGTCTGAAGCATGTTGAATTATATGGAAAGGGAAGAAGGTCATTATACTGGAGGAAATGAAATGTTTCCTGGGGGGAGAAAAGGCTTGGGCAAGCTGTTCTCTCCCTGACACTAAACCATAATTCTATGGAATTCTCAGAGAAAAGGCTTCTCAAAGGGCACTGAATGGAGGTGGGAGATCTTTTGTCACACTCCAGGGAACATCAAGCAGTATGCTAAAGGGGAGAGGGTGCTGGAAGCCAGGTACACACTAACGGGTCAGTCCTCAGGCTTTGGAGACAGACACCTGGGCTGTGCACCCTTGGGAAATGTACTTACCTTTCTGAACTTGTTTCTCCATTCATAAATGGGAAGAAGATAGATATCATACTATTGGGTGGTTATGAGAACTAAATGAGATAATGTGTGTAAGCAGCTCAAAACCAAAAACAAAATAAAAAAAAAAAACCAAAAACCCTCAAAACCATGGTTGGCCCATAGCAGTGCTTAGTTTATGTTGCCTGCTGCAGAGTTCAGCAGCAAAACCTAATCCTCACTCCCTTGGCCATCCCCTCATGCCCACACAGTCCACACACATATATGCACTCACACACTAAAAACACAGGCCAGGCCAGAGAGAAAATGTCATCAATGCTATTTCAGGCAGTCATACAAATTAGTTCATTTTCCTAGCAGTTGGACCAGAAATAGAACAAATATAATAATAGAAAATGACCCCCATGACATTTCTTTTCACATTATTGCTCAGGGGTCCTCTATGTCCAGAGAAATAGGTCTTAGGGTGCCTGGCTGGCTCAGTTGGAAGAGCATGCAACTCTTGATCTTGGGGTTGTGAGTTCGATTCCCACATTGGGTGTGGAGATTACTACAAAAATAAACTTTAAAAAAAAAAAGAAATAGGTCTTAATATTTTACTATATCCATTGCCTTATTTTTCCAATTCCTTAAAAGGAACCTATAATGGAAGGACTCTGAAGAAAAGTGGCCATGTGGTAATAATGTAAGAAGGGTTAGTCCTGAGTGGCAGGGCGTCCAAATAAGCAAAGGCTTGGATGATCCCTGACATGTGATCAGCAGAGCTATCTAATTTGAAGAGACCACATGGGCTCAGACAAGGAGGATATCCATGGCACCCATGGTGACTTAACCCTTCGTCATTGTCCAACACCAGAAGTTTGGGCTTCAGCACTTTGATGCTTCAGAGAACCATTTGTAAAAGACTCCTATCTTTGTCTAATAATGCAGCACCTGCTAGATTTTGAAGGAAAGTAAAACAATGTATTAAACCTACAGTGAAATCACAAGATCACTTTCCAACAAGTCGTCCTACTGCTAAAAGCCTTCTTGCAATCATGAAGGAAGCCAGACTGGGTGCAAAGCCAGAAAAACAAGAAACAGAAAGGAGAGCCAGAGCCTCAATCCAACTATTCCTGAAGCTTGGAACCATTTCTGGACTCTTCAATTATATTGGTCAATAAATCCCAAGGCTTTTTGAAAAACAACCAATAATAGATAGTTCATATTGCATATATTAATGAAGGAAACAGATATTCAGTAGAACAAGTGAGTTTCCTATTCTGGTTTTGAGTCAGAGAACCAAATTTATGGAGCATGAACTGATGCAGAGTCACACCAAAGTTTTTACACTAGTATGTTTGTTCCCTATCACTAGCAATTCCAAATTCTATTGATTTTGGAATACTTCTTCACTCAGACTTTTTAATATATATTTAAAAGTCGAAGCTGTAAGTATGTTTTACTGGTGAACACAATTCGTCAACTTACCAGTTGGAGGTTTGGAAGGCTCACCAAGCCAGGACTCACTGCTGGGGAAGAGGTACCAGAGCACTTGGCTGACCTGGGGCTCCCGCCAAATGGGGGCTGAGGGAGCAAACACTGTTCCAGGGAGTCACTCATCCATCTTTCTGCTGTGGATTTGTTGCTGGAGGGAACATATCAAACATTAAGGAAAGGGGAAATGAGCTACATTTCAGATAAGGAACTGTTTGACTTAAAGAGGATTTCTCCGTGCCCTTCTCTTTGATCTCAGAGAGAATAAGAGGAAAGAAACGTGCTAGTGGAGAGGTAAATGAGAAGAGCAGCCATGTCTTTGCCTCATGAATGCCAAGAAACTTGAGTCCCAGGGCGCCTGGGTGCCTCAGTCATTGAGCGTCTGCCTTCGGCGCGGGTCGAGATCCTGGGGTCCTGGGATCCAGCCCCGCATCAGGCTCCCGGCCCCGCGGGGAGCCTGCTTCTCCCTCTCCCACTCACCCTGCTTGTGTTGCCTCTCTCTGTGGGGAGACTGTGTCTCTCTCTGTCAAATAAATTAAATTAAATTAAGTTAAATTAAATTAAATTAAATTAAATTAAATTTTAAAAAAAGAAACTTGAGTCCCTGAATACCGGAATACTGCTAACTGGCCTTTGCCTGGTTAGAGTTAAAAAACCTCCTTCAGGCAGCCCACGGAAGAATATAGAAATGGAGAATTGGAAAACTCCAGCAAGGCTAGTTCAAAGCAGGTTCCAATTTGACTTAGAAATGTAATTCATTTTATCCTGTAGCTGTGAAAAGTTAATGCCTTTCTAAAGAACTTAGAATCAGAGGGTAACTAATGGACTACAAAAAAATGGAATGGTTTGAGGTAGAATGATTTGGGAGGGCTTGGGACACACACCCTTCCTTTGTATAAGACAACTGGAAGTTCCATTGCATTCATAATCAAGTGCATCTCCCCAGCCGAGAGCTGAACACACTCCACAAATTGGTCTAGACTTCTTTTCTTGCCTTGTCTCTGGCTAAACTTTGTTTATCCCATACCTTTCATACCATTTCTTACCTTTGGGCTTTTGTTTAAGCGGCTCCATTTCTGCTTGGAATTCCCTCATCCTCTCCCTCCCCATAGTATCTGCCCATCAAATTTATACTTTTTTTTTTTAAGGCATAGCTCCAAACTGACATACCCCAAGTGCCTCACAAAGTTCTTCCGGCAGGAAAGAATTTCACTGTCCTTAATATTCTCATAGTGTTTTGTGTGTACTGATCTTGTACACTTACTGCTGGCTGTCTTGTATCACAGTTATTTATGTGCTTATCTTCCATGCTTGGTTACCTGCTCAGAATGCAAGGACCATGCCTCTTTCACCTTTGAGCCTCCATCTATGCTCTTTGCCCATATTGTATAGCTCATGGATTCAGTGCATTCCCATTTTCTTGTAGTATTTATGTACTACTACCCATAATAATAGCTCACCTTTATTCATTCAAGCACGGTTTTAAAGATTTTATTTATTTATTTGACAGAGAGAGAGATCACAAGTAGGGAAATAGGCAGGCAGGCAGAGGGAGAGGGAGAAGCAGGCTCCCCGCTGAGCATGGAGCCAATGCGGGCTCGAACCCAGGATGCTGGGATCATGACCTGAGCCAAAGGCAGACGCTTAACCGATTGAGCCACCCATGCGCCCTCAAGCATCGTTTTAAAAGCTCTGCGTATATCAACTCATTTAAAACACATAACACTGCTATGGGGTAGGTTACCGTTATTATCCACAGTTTACAGGTGACAATACTGACATGTTACAATAAATTACCCAAGGTCACACAGCTAATAAGTAGCAGACAGGGATTCAAATCTAGAAAGTCTGGTTCGGGAGTCAGGCTCTTAACCACTAAGAGATATGTGTGTGTGCATATGTGTGTGTATACATGATCACCATTATTCTTAATTATTATATTCTTTTGGAGAAATCAAAGACTTTGGTAAGTCACACATTGCATGGGAAATTCTAGAGGTCTGACATCATAAGTACTAGATTAAGAGAATTTGTCTGAACATGAGTAAAACCATTGACATTGGAAGCTGTTGAAATGGATATTTCTTATTTTTAGTCTGCCCAGCATTTTCTGATCACTTTTGCTACATCAGGGAAATCTCTAGACCTAGGAGTCCTGCTTCCCCAAGACAGAAACCCAGAAAATTCAATTCCTTGGGATCCTTTGCAGCTAGCCCATAGGTATGCGAGATTTTATCTCCGAAGTTGTACAAGGAAACAGACTCAGTGGAAGCAATCCATTTTGCAGATAAGGGTGGAAGTAGAGGAGACAGCTGTGATCCTAAGGTTGGTTTCTCACCTGGGAGTTAGCTGTGGTGCTGGCCAGAGTATGGACACTGTCAAGTCAGTTCCTGGCAGAAGGACCATGGTGAGCCGTCCAAGGTGGGGAGAGCAAGGCCAGCAGGTTCCTCATCAGACCATTCCTTCACTAGGGTTTTCACTGTTGCTCCTGGAAGTGTAGCTTCAATTCACATCTGTTTTCTCGGGTTGTCCCCCTGATTCTGTGGGCCATCCTGTGATATGATTTATAATAAGAAATGTATAGTTGGTTTTTGTCCAGTGAAGAGAGTGAAAAAAAAAAAAGATGTCCTTTGTTATGTTAATGAGATGACTTTTGGAAAGACCCTAAGGATGAGGCTGGTCAGAGCAATTACAGGGCTGGAGTTTTCAGTGCCTGCCCCCCCCACCCCCCGGGCCCATCCTGAGGAGGGAAGAGGGGCTGGAGATTGAATTCAATCACTGGTGGCCACCGATTTAATCAATAGTGCCTGTGTAATGGTGCCTCCATAAAAACCCAGAAGGATGGGGTTTGGAGAGCTTCTGGGTTGGTGAATACTTGGAAATATATGAGGGGAGAATGGCAGGACCAGACAGCATGGAAGCTCTATGCCTCCTTCCCACACACCTGACCCTGTGCATACTTCATGAGAGAGCTAAGGCTGTCTCTCAGTGCTGGAAGCTAGGATAGCTCAACAGGTGAATCTTGCTTATCAGCAAAAGAGAAACTGAAGGCTGACTGAGGAGCCTGATGCAGTTCAGGCCTTTGAGAACTGATGATATAGCAAAGGAATGAAGAATCTCATCCCTTATGAGTTTGGTATCTACATGATAAGAAGATTAGATCAGAAATGACAAACTGCTGAGTTTTTCTGTTGTCTTTTTTTTTAAATCTGAGTCTCAGGAGGTCTTAAATATTAAATCATTTTGTCTAGAAATCTCGTGTAAAATTGGACTGGAATAAATTCAAGACAGTAAGACATGGATTGTATTTCCAAATGGTATCTTTTTAAAATATTTTATTTATTTATATATTTAGTTAGTTAGTTAGTTAGTTAGTTATTTAGAGAGTATGCGTGAGCTGGGGGAGGCGGCGTGTGGGGAGGAGCAGAGGGAGAGAATCTCAAGCAGACTGCGCTGAAGTGTGGAGCCCAGCACGAGGCTCGATCCCACAACCCCGAGATCATGACCTGAGCTGAAACCAAGAGTCCATCACTTAACTGACTGAACCGCCCAGGTGCCCCTCAAATGGTATTTTTAAGAAAAATCCAGTCATGGGCGCCTGGGTGGCTCAGTTGGTTAAGCGACTGCCTTCGGCTCAGGTCATGATCCTGGAGTCCCTGGATCAAGTCCCGCATCGGGCTCCCTGCTCGGCGGGGAGTCTGCTTCTCCCTCTGACCCTCCCCCCTCTCATGTGCTCTCTCTCATTCTCTCTCTCTCAAATAAATAAATAAAATCTTAAAAAAAGAAAAATCCAGTTATGCCTTTTCAGCATTCAGAACTCAACCTCAGTCCCACCATACACAGTTGTACCACTGTTAGCAAAAATCCAGGGCCTAAAAGAGATTGAGAGAATAAATACTCCTTGGAAGTTGTTTCTAGCCAGAAAGTAAATATGATCAAACAATGGAGCATGGTTGTGGTATTTTTCAAATATGAGCTAAATTCAGCGTGGTGTGTTACC
Organism: Leptonychotes weddellii; assembly: GCF_054177405.1. NCBI lineage: Eukaryota > Metazoa > Chordata > Mammalia > Carnivora > Phocidae > Leptonychotes > Leptonychotes weddellii. Next base: position 99,473,074 of record NC_138374.1, on the reverse strand, counting down.
AAGCTCAATTTACTCAGCACAAAATGTTCCAATTCACAAGGTGTGGGGAAGAGCCCCAGTTTACTTTACTTGCAACTGGAAATTTTGGAGGAAGATTAAGTTTAAAAGTTATTTTTCTCATTCTGAAGTTTACTTTTGGTTTTTAAGGGCTCCGTGGCTTCTCAGGACATCAAGGCAAAGCATGCTTGTTGTTTTCACTGTGACGTTACTAACTAACTGGTAGTTTTTAGAAACACAGAGTATAAGTTTGCCTTTGTCAGCAAGCTATTAGAAATAGACTGTTGATTAACCCCTACTCAAGGTCTGATGTTTAACTTCTTGAAGTAAACATTTGCAGGTCGCAGTAGTGACTGTAGGTTTTACATATCACTTCAGGTGAAGAGGTGAAAGTGTTAATGGTAAACTACACATTTGGTCAATGTATCCGTTCCCTATGTTTAAGAATTGAATGTGGGGGCACCTGGGTGGCTCAGTCGCTAAGCGTCTGCCTTCAGCTCGGGTCATGATCCCAGGGTCCTGGGATCGAGCCCCGCATCGGGCTCCCTGCTCTGCGGGAAGCCCGCTTCTCCCTCTCCCACTCCCCCTGCTTGTGTTCCCTCTCTCACTGTGTCTCTCTCTGTCAAATAAATAAATATTAAAAAAAAAAAAAAGATTGAATGTGAATTACAATGATAAAGGAAATCAGTCTCTTGGATTCTAAACTATAAATTCATGATAATTTCAAGAAAAATATTTATAACTTTATGATTTCAATGTGGAACTATGATTTTTGAAATTTAAAAGTTTGCAGAAAACTACAAAATCTTTAAAAAGTTTTAAAAAAGGATTTTATGTTGGTTTTTTATTTTTTTCTGTTTTATTTTATTTTTAAGATTTTATTTATTTATTTGGCAGAGAGAGACAACACAAGCAGGGGGAGTGGGAGAGGGAGAAGCAGGCTCCCGCTGAGCGGGCAGCCCGATGCGGGGCTCGATCCCAGGACTCTGGGATCATGACCTGAGCCGAAGGCAGACGCTTAACAACTGAGCCACCCAGGCACCCCACGTTGGTTTTTTAAATTTCCAGGACACAGTAGGAATCCAAACATTCTAGTAGTTGCTAGATTTCTGGAAATAATTACCTGCAAGGAGATTAACACCTCTCAACGAGTTAGTGGCCCAGCTGTATGCTATTGTTTGTTGGTAAAGGAGCTATTCATTCATAGAGCTGAGCCTACCAAACCAACCAAAGAGACTCTTGGTGGCTATTCAGGTAACTCCAAGCCAAGAAAAAAGGATTGCCTCATTTCCTCAAGACTGAACTTTTGATCAGTGCTGTGTGGTCAATCTAAAAAGTTTGATGGAATTTTAAACAAGGTTTTAATGGCATTTCAGAAGCCACCACCAAATATCCTCTGCTAAGGAAGCAGGATAACAAGACAGATGGAGTCAGATAGGAATTTGTTAAGGAAATTCGCCTCTATTACTACACTGTGCATAGAACTCTTTCTGACATCTATTGTCAAGGCTGATAACTATTTTACAAATAATAATAAATTATTCACTTCGGCAAATCTGAGGATGTAACATGGGCCTATTTCATAACTTTCAAGTTTTTTATAACTAAAATGAGGTTGAGTTTGCAAGATGCTGGGGTACAAGAGAGAAAAGATTGACAAAGCTCCTGTTCCCGTGGACCTTAGATGCTAGTGGTGGAGACTGACTGTAAATATCTTTTTAAAATATATTTTTGCAAGTTGTGATTAGTGTTTTGAAAGAAATAGGGTACTGAGAAGAAAATAACAGAGGGAAACTAATTCAATAGGGTGATCAGGGAAGTGCTTTCTGAGGTGTGGACTTTAAACTTGAGACCCAAAAGATGAAAAGAAGCCGTTCATGAGAAATTTGGTAGGAAGAACAATGCTGGCAGACGCATTGCAAGTGCAAAGGGCCTGCAAGGCAAAGGGCTTGGCGTGTTAGAAAAAAACTGACAGAAGGCTCAGATGAGGGAAGCATCAGGACCAGGGTGGGTGGCATGAAATGAGATTAGAGAGATAGGTGGATACAGATCCTTCAGGAAAACATTTCTCAAAATTTTTTGACAGTGGCTCACTGTGGGAAACACATTTTATATCTCATTCAGTACTTAAACAAAGCAAATGCACAAAACAAGACCGACTCTTATAATGTGTAATGTCTACGATATGTTCTATTATGTTCTGTAATTTTATTTTAAAATGCTGATCATTACCTACTGAATTGATTTCCTGACCAACTAATGGATTTTTGCAAAAATACAGATAAAGGTCCTTGTAGGCCAGGGTAAAGAGTTTGGAAAATCATTGCAAGTCTTTAAGGAAGGGGGAGCATTATTAATAATAATAAAAAAATCATTTTAGCTATTGTAGGAAGAATAAACTGAAGGATTACGAAATGGAAGTGTGAGGATCAGTCATGATCTTATCGCAGAAGGCCAGGTGAAAGATAATAGTAGCTCAGTCTGATAGAGATGGGTGGAGCAATGTGTTCAGATTCAGGATATATTTTAGAGGTAGAACTGACAGGACATAGTGATAGGTTGGATGGGTGAGGATGAAGGAAAGGGAGGCATCAAGAATCAATCCCAGGCTTCTGGTTTTGGTAACTGAAAGAATGGTAGTACTAAGATTTATGGCGGAAAATAAAAAATTCCACTCTAAACATATTAAGTTTGAGATGACTCTGAGTCATCTAAGTAGGTAATATACAACTAGAGTTCAGAGAAGCAAGCTGAGGATCAATAAAATTGGGGTTTAAGACAAATAAATGGTATTTGAAGTCACAGAAATAGATGGGTTCACCTAGACAACGTATGGATATTGAGCAGAAAAGGAAGGGCTCAGGAAGGACGTCCAAGGAGTTCCCATGCTGAGAAATGGGATAGAGGGGTTAGGAGGACCTAGCAAAAGAGATCAAGAAGGACCTACCTTGAAATATGAGCAATGGCAGCAGAGTGCACTATCCTAAGAACCACCAGGCAGAGTGTTTCAAGGATGGAAAAGCTGTGTGAAGTACTATTAAAGAACCAAGCATAATGAGAACGGAAAATTACCCATCTGGCACTGTGAAGGCCTTTGGCAATCTTGACAAGGGTATTTGAGTGTAACTGAAGGGACACAAGCTAGATTAAACCCTATAACCCAGAAATTCCACCCCTCGGTTATTGGAAACAAACTCTTGCATGAGTACACCAAGAGACTCCTATACAAGATGGTCATAACTGCTTTGTTTACTGGGGCAAATAACTGGAAATGACCCAAATCTGCATCCTTAGGAGAATAGGTAAATAAATTGTGCTGTATTCATGGAATGGAGTAGTATAGAGTAATGAAAGTGAATTCTTCAACGGGGGTAAATCATGTGAACTTAATGTTGATGGGGAAAAAGGCATAGAAAAAAGGTATGATTCCATTTATATAAAGATTAGAAATACACTGTTTAATGATGCATAAGCAAGGGAATGACAAACACAAAATTCAGAAGGGCCGTTAGCTGGTACATATGGGAATGCTCAAAGATTAAACTGTTTATGTATTGTATACATTTTGGTGTATATAAAATATTTCATTAAAAATAGCTACCTAGCTCTGTCCACTGAATAGGCCTAAATGCATTAACCAACCCAGTAGCAGTGAGTACTGCTACTCAGTACTCTGGTCTCCAAATGCTATTTCCTACTGAAAAGAATAAGGACTCTTTGGGAAAAGGGTTGATTTCAGGTATGGAACAAGGGAATATACAGGACAAGCTTGAAAATTTGTCTTAGACTACAAGGAAGATCTTGGGATTGCTAGGGTTGTGTCTAAAGAACTCAGAAGCCAAGCTGAAGGGCACCTGGGTGGCTCAGTTGGTTAAGCGACTGCCTTTGGCTCAGGTCATGATCCTGGAGTCCCGGGATCAAGTCCCACATCGGGCTCCCTGCTCAGCGGGGAGTCTGCTTCTCCCTCTGACCCTCCCCCCTCTCATGTACATTCTGAAATAAATAAATAAATCTTAAAAAAAAAAAAAGAAGCCAAGCTGAAGAGGCTCCCATTGAAAAGATGGGAAAGTTTGAGCACCCATAAGGATAAAAAATGCAGTAAATTGAAAAACACATCAAATATGCTTACCTACTTTTCTTATATAAACTATTATTACTATTGGTTATCTAAATGGCAAACAAGGACAGTTTCTCTTTATAGTATTCCAGATAATAAATGAAGAAGAAGAGAAAATATAACCATTTTGCAATTTGTAGTCAATGAATAGACTTAGACATCGTTCATCAATTCCTAACATCACAGAAAGAAAATCAGACATTATGTGCAAAAAGAAATCAAACCTGAATCTGATCAAGCCTCTAGATCCAACTACCAATTTGTAGGAAATGCAGAAGACACAGGACTATCTTAAATCACACTGCAGGGATGTAATCTGCAAGATGAATACTGTGGAAAATTCCCAAAGACAAACAACTTGATTTTTTTTCAACAACAACAATAAGAACAACTGTAAACTGGTAAAGGAAACTGAGAGATGAAAGAGGAACCTACTGATTTAAGGAGCTTTAAAGATAACCAATCCCAATATGTGGACATTATTTGGATTCTGATTCAAACAAACTATTAAACATTTCTAAGAAATGTATGGGACAATTGGAAATTTGAATGCTGATAGATACTTAGGATGTTAGGCAATTTCTAAGTATTTTTATATGTGATAAGGTGATTGTGGTTATAGTGAAATGAATTTTACATTTAAAATGACTTTGGTTTGGAGATAAAAATTAATTTTAAAAAAAGAGCTAATTTGCGGCACCTGGGTGACTCAGTCAGTTAAGCGTCTGCCTTCGGCCCAGGTCATGATCCCATGGTCTTGGGATCGAGCCCCACATCAGGCTCCCTGCTCTGCAGGGAGTCTGCTTCTCCCTCTGCCTCTGCCCCTTTAGGCCCACATGTGCTCTCTCTCTCTCTCAAATAAATAAATACAATCTTTTTTTTTTTTTAAAGATTTTATTTATTTATTTGAGACAGAATGAGAGAGAGCACATGAGAGGGGGGAGGATCAGAGGGAGAAGCAGACTCCCCGCCGAGCAGGGAGCCTGATGCGGGACTCGATCCAGGGACTCCAGGATCATGACCTGAGCCGAAGGCAGTTGCTTAACAGACTGAGCCACCCAGGCGCCCATAAATAAATAAAATCTTAAAAAAAAAAAAAAAAAAGCTAATTTGGGTTAGTTAAATAGACAAAAGAAGCATTTAGTTAAAATATCTGATTGAATGCACTTTCAAAGTTGCTTTCTCCCAAATTAGAGTGATAGAAAAGTGTATACTGTACATACATACTTGTATGAATTTTAAAGACATAAATCCATGAGTACAAAAAAATAATGGAGCAAAACAATGACAGAATTCTGGACTTGGGGACACAATGCCCATGGGAGGGTGGGAGTATACCAAAAACAGAGAGTTAAGTGAAAGCTTCCTTGGCCCATCCAGCTGGAGAATGTTGGTTTTATCACTTTAACTTGCATTTCCCTAATTAAGAGTGAGGTTGATCATCTTTATTATTGGCCATTTAGTTTCTTTTTTTGTGATTTGGTTGTTCATATATTTTGCCTAATTTTCTAGTGGGTGGCTTGTTTTCAAGTATTCTGAATACTAAACTTTCATTGGTTGTATATGTTGCAAATATCTTCTCTGAGGCTGTCACTTGTATTTTAACTTTGGGGTGTCTTTTGTCATGTATATATTTTATGTAGTCAAATTTATTAACATTTTCCTTTATGATTTATGGTTTTTATCTTATTTAAGAATACTTCCCCTTCCAAGGTCATAAAGATTTTTCCTATATTTTCTTCTAAAAGTTTTAAGGCTTTACCTTTCATTAAATACTTAATCCATCCGGAACGATTTTTGTGTAAGATTTAAAGTACAGATCTAGGGGCACCTGGGTGGCTTAGTCAGTTGAGCGGCCAACTCTTGATTTCGGCTCAGGTCATGATCTAGAGGTCCTGGGATTGAGCCCCAAGTCAGGCATTGTGCTCAGTGGGGAGTCAGCTTGAGGATTCTTTCTCTCTATCTCCTTTGGCTCCTCCTCCTGCTCACACTCTCAATCTCTCTGAAATAGATAAATAAATTTTAAAATTAAAGTATAGATCTAATAGCTTTTTAAATTTTAAAAATTTTTAAAAGATTTTATTTATTTATTTGAGAAAGAGAGAGAGAATGAGCAGAGGGAGGGGCAGAGGGAGAAGCAGGCTCCCCACTGAGCAGGGAGCCTGACACGGGCTCGATCCCAGGACTCTGGGATCATGACTTGAGCTGAAGGCAGACGCTTACCTGACTGAGCCACCCAGGCGCTCCTTAATAGCTTTTTTAAAAATGTGAATTATCCAGTTGTCCCAAGATAATTTACTGAATAGTTCATCATTTTCCCACTAGTTTAACATAGCTTTTCCCATCACATACAAGTTCCCAAATAATCATTAATCTGTTTTCAATTGTTCTCTTCTATTTTATTGATCTGTTTGTCTCTTTACCCATGCTTCTTAGTGTGAATTACTATAGCATCAAACAAAATCTTGATAGGCAGTTGGGCAAGTAAAAGAAGGCTTTGTTTTTTAAAGCAAAGTCAAAACATTATTAGAAGAGAAAGGAATTAGACTGAGAAGGGGCAAACGCCATAAAATGCTATACTTTATTAAATCATCCATAAGAGCTCATTATCACTTTCAGTGTTCAGAGGAGAATAAACCACATGCTTTCTTTGAGCAGGATTTGTTTTGGAACAAACTGGAATATTCGTGTTACAACTAAAAACCAACAGAAGATTCACACTAGACAAGACAGGGACTTGCCCTTTTGTACCTGATGTGTTTATGCATAGATTTAATTTTCATCCAAGCTCCGATCAGAAATTGGTTCAGCTTTTGTATGAAGTGAACGTATGATGAGTAAATCACCTGGATGAGGTACCTACTTTTTATCTAAAATCCATAAGTACTACTTAATGAAGAATATGCAAAGCCATAATTAGGAGCAACAGAGATATTCTGTTTGGAAAGATTTCTAAATTAATAGAACTTATGGCTTCCGTTAGTGGTTCTTTTAAAAGTTGTCTCACAAATATCTCAGATCTGATCTGTATTTGAAAAAGTAAATCACTTTTATAAGCATAATTTTTTAAATGATAGAGGTGGTTTTGTGACAAGCTAGTATATTATAAACTAATAACCATAGTATAGAAAATTTGAAAAACTAAAGCCAGTAAGTCACCCACAAAGTCAGTGCCCTAACACAACCTTTACTATTGTTTTAGAAAATATTTTCAGTGGGGTGCCTGGGTGGCTCAGTCGTTAAGCATCTGCCTTCGGCTCGGGTCATGATCCCAGGGTCCTGGGATCGAGCCCCACATCAGGCTCCCTGCTCCATGGGAAGCCTGATTCTCCCTCTCCCACTCCCCCTGCTTGTGTTCCCTCTCTCGCTGTGTCTCTCTCTGTCAAATAAATAAAACCTTTAAAAAAAAAAAAAGAAAATATTTTCAGTATGTTTTTCACCTGAATAAGTTTCTACTAATAATTTTGTATTGCATTGTGCATGAATATGTATAAATGAACTATTACAAAGTGAACACATCACGTAACACCATCCAGAAGAAGAATATTAACAGGACCCTAGAATCCACTAAGTGTCTTCCCTTCCCCCAGTTGTTAATGCCTTCTTTCTCCTAAAAGGAATCACTATCTTGCCTTCTAAAGCCATAGACTAAGTCTGTCTTAAAATTTTATGTGAGTAGAATTAAACAGTAAGCTTTCTTTCTGGCTTCTTTTAGTCAATGGTACATTTGTTTCATCCATGTTGCTGCACATAGAAGTAGTTGGTTCATTTAATTGCTATATAGTATTCTATTGCATGACTAAACCACAATTTATTATAATCCTTGTGGACATCTGGATTGTTTACAGATTAGGGCTAATAAGAATAATGGTGCTATAAATATTCTTTTTTTTTCCCCTAAAGATTTATTTATTTACTTGAGAGAGAGAGAGAGAGAGTACAGAGGGAGAGGGACAAGCAGATTCCCCGCTGAGCAGGGAGCCTGATGCAGCGCTCCATCCCAGGACCCTGAGATCATGACCTGAGCCGAAGGCAGACGCTTAACCGACTGAGCCACCCAGGCACGCCTATAAATATTCTTTCAGTTGTCTTTTCCTGTATACATGTATTTATTTATGTTGGATATATATCTAGGAGGGGGTTTGCTAGGTCATAGGGTATGCATATGTTTAACCTTAGTACACATTACAAAACAGTTTTACATTGTAGTTGTACTAATTTACTCTATCCTAAGTAAGGCACAAGAGTTGTGATGAATATTAAAATCATGAGTAGGTATCGAATTGCACCACATGTTTTTCTTTTACATCTGTTGTGATGAGTATTTGGCTTTCTCCTATATTTTGTTCATTTTCAAGTGTTAAACCATTCTTGCTTTCTTGGAATAACTCCACCTTAGTTATAATGTACTATTCTTTTTAATTAACACTGGATTTGTTTTCTAATATTTTGTTTAGGAGTTTGTATACAGCTCATCAGAGACATCTGTGATGTTTTCTTTCTTTCTTTATATGCCTTCAGTTTGGATGTCAAAGTTTGCTGGCCTCATAAAATAAGTTGGGAGTGTATATACTTTCTTCATTTTTTAAGTTGTAGTACAATATACAGAACATAAAATTGACCATTTGAACCATTTTTAAGTGTTCAGTTCACTGGCATTAAGTACATTCACACTACTGTTCAGTCATTGGCACCATCCATCTCCAGAACTTTTTTCATCTTCCCAAACTGAAACTCTGTGCCCATTAAACAATAACCCTCCGTTCCTCCCTCCCCTCAGACTCTAGAAACCACCTTTCTACTTTCTTATCGATGAATAAGACTACTCTAGGCAGCTCCTATAAGTGGAAGCATACAGTAATTTGTCCTTTTGTGTCTGGCTTATTTCATTTACTATATCCAAAGTTCACCCACGTTGTAGCATGTGTCTGAATTTCCTTCCTTTTTTTTGGCTGAATAATTTCATTGTATGCATCTATCACATTTTGTTTATTCATTCATCTGTTGATGGACACTTGGGTTTTTTCTTTTACATTTTATTTATTCATTCAACTGTTCAGGAACACTTGGGTTTCTTCTATCTTTTCTTCTACCTGTTTCTTCTTTTCTTCTATTGTGTATCTTCTGTGGCCATTGTGAATAATGCTGCTGTGATTATGGGCATACAAATATATTTTCAAGTCTCCTTTCAATTATGTGAGATATATTCCCAGAATTGCTGGATCATATGGTAATTCTATTTTTAACTTTTTAAAGAAACTCCATACTGTTTCCAAAGCAGCTGCACCATTTTACATTCCTACCAACAATGCACAGGTTTCCAACTTCTCCACATCCTCACCAACACTTACTATTTTCTGGTTTTGTTTTGTTTTGTAATAGGCATCCTAATGGGTATGAATGGTGATTTTGATTTGCATTTCCGTAATGATTAGTGATGTTGAGTAACTGTTGATCTTTTAGGGTTTCTAATACAATTCATGACTTTTACTTCTTCCCAGGTAATGGAAGGACCTTAGAACACTTGATTTCGATTTCCTCTTACTGCCTATGTGCTACTATCATTATGTAATTTAATTCTACATATATTTTAAAATTCCATGAGGCATTATTATTGTTTCATAAAGTCACTACTGATTTGTTTTCCTGAAAATAAGAGCTAAGAAACATGTGCTGTTCTCATATCCATTTTTCTCTGTTCCCCTGCTTTTCATAGGGATTGCGTTTCCCAGGCTCCCTTGCTAACTGATCCCGTTAGGTTCATACAAATGGGAGGCACGGGCAAAAGATTGGAAGGTAGCAGAAAGGGAGAAGTCAAGCCATTTTCCTGTTTCTCCCTCTGCTTCAGGTGGTATCTCCATCAGTCACTGTGCCTTCTCTGTGGCTGTAGCTCCTACTGGGTGTCCCTCTCCCTGGGATCCTAGCATCCATTGGGCACTTCTCACTATCGTTCTGTCCCCTTGCTGCATGGCCCTGCCCTCTAGGCCCTCTAGGCTCTGATAAGAACTCCTCATCCAGGGCGAGGCTTATCCATTGCACTCCGGATGTGCTGACCCCTGCGATTTCCCCAAATGTGGGAAACTCGACTGCATAATTTGTGGTAGTGGGGGACTGCGTTCGTGCTTTCCCCTGAAAAAAAAAAAGAACTCCTCATCTCATTGCCCCTGCTAATACCTGGGCTGTCACCCTGTCCCTGTGAGGCTTCTCAGGGCCTTCATCACTTACATAACTAATTCTCTGTACTAAGGTCCTTTTGTTCATAGGTCTGAGAGTAGTTCCCATTTCCTGACTGGATCCTATTATTACACTCTACAAAATACCATTTGCTCACCAAGGTATAGCATTAAGAAGCTGTTACCTAGTTATTCTGAACAGAGATCCAAAAAGAGAAATGCAATAAGATGTGTGTTGATTTTAAGTCTTGAGAATGGTGTGGGTTGATTTTCATTCTATTATAAACCTTGGAAGCCGCAAATCAATATTTGCCAAATAGGAAAAAATAAATACATTGGTATTTAGGGGAAGGAAATGTTATTTTTAAGAATCTAAGTTACAGGGGCACCTGGGTGGCTCAGTCGTTAAGCGTCTGCCTTCGGCTCAGGTCATGATCCCAGGGTCCTGGGATCGAGCCCCGCATCGGGCTCCCTGCTCCGCGGGAAGCCTGC
>NC_138374.1:99404265-99461795 GCF_054177405.1 Leptonychotes weddellii | reverse complement strand
AAAAAAAAAAAAAGATCTAACTTTACTTTTTTTTTTCTTACACCCTCCCACCTCTCATGAATATTAACATTTAAAATGAAGCAAAAACAACAAAAAAAATCTTGGTCTTTAATGTCAGGTGATCTGGAATATAAAAGACCCATCTCGTGTGAATGAAATCAGGCACACATGTGAATTTATTCTTTGTGTGTCGCTGGCCATGGCCTTGACTCTGTGCCAAGATGGACTCTTTCCTTGACTGTTCTGACACAGCAGCGGGAAATACATTCTAGTTTCTGTAGCTCCCATGCTGCTGTGTAATTATATATCTCAGATGAGGGGATAAGACTGCTCAGGAAGGCAGCCTGATGACCATGATTCTTTCATGTGCTCAATTGATACTGATATGTTTTCATAATGAGCTATCCAAGATGGAAGCTCCAGAATAAGAAATACTCAAGTATTTGAAAATAATGTAAAGTTGTCCTGTTAATTAAAATGATCCTCTACACAAAATGAGGGAAAAGTACTATTTTTAAAAAAATATTCTATTTATTTGACAGAGAGTGAGACAGCGAGAGAGGCAACACAAGCAGGGGAAGTGGGAGAGGGAGAAGCTTCCCACGGAGCAGGGAGCCCAATGCGGGGCTTGATCCCAGGACCCTGGAATCATGACCTGAGCCGAAGGCAGACGCTTAACAACTGAGCCACCCAGGTGCCCCGAGAAGTACTATTATAATTCTCAGTTCTTACACCTCATGTCCATGAAAATGTTCAGATGTTATACATTCTGAGTGAAGAAAATCCATTCTTAACATTATTGAAATTAAACTTTAAATAAAACCACAAGATTTCAGAACGGAAACATAGCTTGGAGCTATAGGCAAATAGGATTTTGGCACCTTGCTGTGACTACTGGAACTTTACTGGGTAACTAAATTGTTACCTTTTTGGTATATGTTAGACATCAGTGAATATTAGATTGTGACAAATTTGGGCATATTAAGATATAATGTATTCCTATTTTTAGGTTCCACAACTGATTAAGAAAAAGCAGGCTCATTTTCAGCACATACACAGAGTCACAATTTCTGAGATATAACAGGTTCAACTTTGTGTCTACTGAAACAAACTAGTTTGTAACAATTGTATTAGTCAGGTCAGCGGCTGTAACAAATGCCATAGACTGCCTGGCTCAAACAACAGAAATTTATTTTCTCACAGTTTCAGAGGCTCAGAAGTCCAAGATCAGGGTGCTGGACAAGCTTGCAGACAGCTACCTTCTTGATGTGTCCTCACATGGTAGAGAGAGAGAGTGGGAGAGAGCGAGCTTGCTCTCTGGTGTCTCTTCTTATAAGGGCACTAATCTCATCAGACCAGGGCCCCACTCTCGTGACTTCATCTAACCCCAATTATTTCCCAAAAGCCCCATCTCCAAGTACCATATCATATTGGGAGTTAAGGCTTTAACATATGAATTTTGGGGTCCACAATCAGTCCATAACAATTATTTAAAGCCTTTTTTTTTCTTGAAGCATTTCTGGCTGTTGCCATGGTGCCAATTTCTGGAGTGTGTTACTTTTTTTTTTTTACATTCTGCTGGTTTTTATTTCTCAGACTTTTAACGATTTGTTTTGACCTTCATTTTGTGACATACTGGGAAGAATTCTTTGGAAGTGGTTATTTTCTTTTTCTGCTTAAGAAGCCATAGGGAATATTTGTGCTTACTTGCCTTATGTAGTGATTATATTTATTCCTGCTTTATAGCCTAGAGTATTTTCCTTGCTAAAACTGCAGTGATGTCATAGAGGTCCTTTCTGTTCAGACTGTCCTTTCCACAACTCATTCCAGAATAAGTGATCAATGCTTCCATTAGCACAAATGTTCACATGCTATTAAAAACAAAACAAGGGTGCCTTGTGCCTAAAAAGTTCTACTGACATGCAAGCAATGGACATCCAAAAGATCATCCAGATCTTTGAAAGAAAATGTCATTCTTGTATTCAGTTAAGACTGATGTCAAATTACTTCCTGGAATGACTTTTCTGTAAAATCAGTTTGAGCCAGTATCCATTCTTGCTTTGGAAAAGCATATCCTGTGTCATTAACAAATGGGTATAGTGAACACACCCTAAAGATCAAAGGTGAAAAGTTAGTAGAAAACTAATATTACTTCAGTCAAGTATGATTGGATAAAGGATTTAAAGCCCTATACCTAAAATCGTGGCACGCTAACACTTAAAAGCGAGTGAAGGACTTCAATTACTCTATAATTTACTGGACAGTTTAAAATATATAATGTATGGGAAGAGGATTGTTTGCCTTTGCTTTCATTAAGCTTAATGGGTTATTAGGTGACCCTCTCTCTGGACTTGGAAGAAAATGGACCCTTTTTCCCTTCATGTGGAACTAACACTGAATAAGCCTTGTCACTACAGCATATTTATGAAGCCCTTGAGTGGTTTAACATTAACGTTTAGCTTCTAAACTTTAATAATTCGGATTGCAACTGTGGAAAAAATAACCTGTGTGCATAACTTAAAGCAAATTGAAATTTTCTTTCCCTCAGCTGATTTTAGCTGTAATACTCATTGCTTTTTGTTACAGAATTCAACCTAAAAATATAATGTGTATTTGCATAGTGATTTTTGTCCTAAACATTATTATTTGCAGGTTATTTCTATTATGCCTATAAATTATGTTTTTAAATTTTAAAAATTGGAAAAAACTTTGCAAATACCTTATTTATGAGCAAAGCATCCATTCAGAAATAAATATCTCATCATTCCTGACACAATTACCAAACCTAGATGAATGTTAATTTGATAATATATGTGAACGGATGTGTCTGACACTGGCTGTGTCTTTGCTGTTGTTTTTTGTTAAGTTTTTATTCAAATTCCACTAAGTTAACAGACAGTATTATATTAGTTTCAGGCGTACAATATAGTGATTCAACACTTCCATACATCACCCGGCGCTCATCACAAGTGCCCTCCTTCATCCCCATCTCCTATTTCACCCATCCCCCCACCCCCTTCCTTCTGGTGACCATCAGTTTGTTCTCTATAGTTAAGAGTCTGTTTCTTGGTTTGCCTCCCTCCCTCTCTCTTTTTGTTCCCTTTGCTCATTTGTTTTGTTTCTTAAATTCCACTTATGAGTGAAATCATATGGTACTTGTCTTTCTCTGACTGACTTATTTCACAGCGTTATACTCTCTAGCTTCACCCATGTCCTTGCAAATGGCAAGATTTTGTTCTTTTTTATGGCTGAGTAATATGCCATTTTGTATATATATGCCACATAATCTTTATCCACTCATCAATTGGACACTTGGGCTGTTTCCATGATTTGGCTATTGTAGATAATGCTGCTATAAACATCAGGGTTCATGTATCCCTTTTACTTCATCTTTTTGTATTCTTTGGGTAAATACCTAATAGCACAATTGCTGGATCATAGGGTATTTCTATTTTTAACATTTTGAAGAACTTCCATACTGCTTTCCAGAATGGCTACACCAGTTTGCATTCCCACCAACAGTGTGAGAGGGTTCCCCTTTCTCCGCATCCTAGCCAACACCTGTTGTTTCTTGTATTGTTGATTTTAACCATTCTGACAGGTGTGAGGTGAAATCTCATTGTAGTTTTGATTTGTATTTCCCTGATGATCAGTGATGTCAAGCGTCTTTTCATTTGTCTCCTGGCCATTTGGATGTCTTCTTTGGAAAAATGACTATTCATGTCTTCTGACTGGCTGTGTCTTTGACAAGTCAATATAGTTTGGGAAGCAGTATTAGATAACAGTGAAGACAAAGACTCTGCAGCCAGACTGTCCATGTTTGAGTCTCAGCTCCGTCACTTACTAGCTTTGTGGTCTTCAGCAAGTTACTGAGCCATCCCTATAAAATGGAATGATAGTAAAAATACCTACTTATAGAGTTATTGCAAAGATTGCACTGAGCACTGGGGCGCCTGGGTGGCTCAGTCGTTAAGCGTCTGCCTTCGGCTCAGGTCGTGATCCCAGGGTCCTGGGATCGAGCCCCGCATCGGCCTCCCTGCTCAGCGGGAAGCCTGCTTCTCCCTCTCCCACTCCCCCTGCTTGTGTTCCCTCTCTAGCTGTCTCTCTCTCTGTCAAATAAATAAATAAAATCTTTAAAAAAAAAAAAAAAGATTGCACTGAGCACTTAAAATGTCATTGCTACCTAGGAAACTCCAAATAAGCTTGTTATTATTATCCACAGTGGTTAGGAGCATTGACTGTAGGGTCAGACATCCAGAGTTTAAGTCCAGGCTCCACTACCAGCTGAATAACCTTGGGCAAGTTACTTAATATCACAGTGTCTTCATTTCTTCATCTGAAAATGAGGATAATAATAGACATGAGAACTAATTGAAATAATAGAGAAAAAATGATTAGAAAGGTCCCTGGCACATAGTAGGTGCTAAGTAAATATTAACAATGGATATAATAATCATATTACGGAGATTAAATTATATTCATGCCTCCTAAATATCAAGTGAAATATGATATCAAATGAAAAATGCTATATCCTATTTCACCAGTCTTGAGAATAACTTAAGGTCACGTATTTTTAGTAGTAATATGACTCCAAACATCTATCCTGCTTATTATGAAAATGTCTTTCCTTTTCTGTGTCCCTATGTCATGGTAAATGCAGGAACCCAGGGGTTGTTACTCAGCCTCAAGGGGTCAGTATTGAAAGGCCATTGCTGCTCCTGCAATATAATCTCAGTGTACTGGGTCAGTGAGGTGCTGGTGCCTGCCCTCCTTTTCAATTTGCTCAAACCACAAAATCCTTTTTCTCACCTTCCTAATGTACAGCTAAGGGCAGACACCATGATCCAAGCAAGACCATCACAATAAGTAAGAGTACATTTCCTAAGGTCTCAGTTATTCAATTTTAAATAATGATGTGACAACAAACAATATAATAACAAAGGTAACTAGAAAATCTCCAAATGTTTAGAAATTAAACAATGCACTTTTAATAATCAATGGGCCAAAGTAAACTTTGAACAGAAATTAGAAAATATTTTGAATTGAATAATAATAATGGTGGTGTGGCACATCAAAACTTATGTTTTAAAGTGGTGTTAAGAGGGAAATTTGTGCTTTAAACACACATATTATGGGGAAAGTGGCTGAAATTAATTATCTGAGATTTTACTCAAGAAATTAGAATAGGATATCAAAGTTGAAGAAAGAAGATATAATAAAAAGCAGAAATGAGCAATATAGTAAACAAACAATAAAGAAAAATTAAAAAGCCAAAAGCTGGCAATCTGTAACGATTAATTAAACTGATAAACCTAGTAAGTAAAAAGAGAAAAAATACCAGTTTTAGGAATAAAGTTCCCACCATCATTAAAAAGAGAATAAGAGGTTATTATGAGTAACTCCATGCCAATAAATTTGAAATTTAGATGAGGTTGACAAATTCCTTGAAAAATACAAGTTACTAAAACTGACTATAGAATAGAACATTTAAATAGTTCTATATTTACTTTAAAAATGGAATCTGCAGGCGCCTGGGTGGCTCAGTTGGTTAAGCGACTGCCTTCGGCTCAGGTCATGATCCTGGAGTCCCTGGATCGAGTCCCGCATCGGGCTCCCTGCTCAGCGGGGAGTCTGCTTCTCCCTCTGACCCTCCCCCCTCTCATGTGCTCTCTCTCATTCTCTCTCAAATAAATAAATAAAATCTTTAAAAAAAAAATGGAATCTGCTGGGGCACCTGGGTGGCTCAGTCGTTAAGCGTCTGCCTGCGGCTCAGGTCATGATCTCAGGGTCCTGGGATCGAGCCCCGCATCGGGCTCCCTGCTCAGCAGGAAGCCTGCTTCTCCCTCTCCCACTCCCCCTGCTTGTGTTCCCTCTCTCGCTGTGTCTCTCCCTGACAAATAAATAAATAAAATATTAAAAAAAAAAAAAATGGAATCTGCTATTAAAATGTCTTCTCCTCTTCTACTCCCCCCCCACTGCCAAAAAACAAAAACAAAACAAACTAAAACCAGAACCAAATGGCTTCACTGGTGAATTTCAAGCATTTAAATATGCAATAATGCTTAAAATAATTTCCCCAGAGAATAAAAAATGGGATACCTCCCAACTTGTTTTGTAAAGCCAGCATAATCTTGGTACTAAACCTAACAGGATGTAAAAAAAAGGAGGGGAGCATATAAGAGGGCAATTTCTCATTAACATAGGTTTAAAAATCCTAAGTATAATATTAGAAACTAAATTCAGTGTAAGATAAAAAGATAATAGCACAACCAAACTAGGTTTATTTCAGGAATACCAGGTTGGTTTAGCATTTAATAATTATTGAATATAACTCAGCACATTAACAAACTAATAACATATAGTACGGATAATAGAAAAGTCATGAACATTTCAATAGGTGAGAAAAATCATGACCAATTCCAACATTCATTCATAATTTAAAAATAAAGACCTCTCATCAAACTAGTAATATAAAGGAAATAGCTTAATCTGATAAAAGGTAAATATAGAAAATGTACAACAAACATTATACTTGTGAAATGTTGAAAACTTTTCCCCCTGAGATCAGGAACAAGATAAAGATATCCACTATCACCATTTCTATTCAACACTAGATGTTCTATTACACTAGATGTTCTAACCAACAGAAGTAGAGAAGGAAAAGAACTAAAAAGTATTAAAAAGGAAAATAAGAAATAAAACTGTTAGTATACACAGATGGCCTGATTGTGTGGATGGAAAATTTAAAAGGATTTACAAGCTATTGGAAATAAAAGTGAACTTAGCAAGGTTGTTGGATTGCTGGATATAAAGCCAAAATAAGAAAATCAGTTCTATTTTTATATTCTAGTAACAAACAATAGGATAAAAAAGCAAATACCTAGCAAAATATTTAATTAAAAATGTGCAAATTTCTACACATTGTGTAGAAATGATAAATGATAAAAGATTACCATGATAATCTAAAGAAGACCTAAGAAATGGAGAGATATATATCTACACCTATATCTATATTATATGTATAGATATTGAGGGATGGAAGACTCAATGTTGCATAGACGTTACTTCTTCCTAAATTAATATATAGATTGAATGCAATCACAAACAAAATTCTGGGTAGAAATTGAGAAGCCAATTCTAAAATTATATGGAAGTGCAAAAATTATATGGAAGTGCAAGAATAATCACCATGGTCTTTAAGGAAAAAAAAAAGTGTTGGAGAACCTACCCTAGTGGATATCAAGACTTACTATAAAGCTACAATAAAACAATACAGATGTTTGAAATAGATGACTTGGGTGTTTGGTGACAAAGTTCATATTGCAGAGTAATGGGGGAAAGAATAGTCTCTTCAATTATGGTGATTTAGTAGTAGGGTAGCCGTATGTAAAAATATATTTTGATGTCTACCTCATACCATACACAAGAATCAATTCTAGGTGAATTAAAAATTTAAATGTGAAAGATAAAACAAAATTTCCAAATCATAGCACAAGAAGATATGTTAATAACCTTAAAGATTTTTTTTTTAAAGATTTTATTTATTTATTTGACAGAGAGAGACACAGCAAGAGAGGGAACACAAGCAGGGGGAGCGGGAGAGGGAGAAGCAGGCTTCCCGCTGAGCAGGGAGCCCGATGTGGGACTCGATCCCAGGACCCTGGGATCATGACCTGAGCAGAAGGCAGACACTTAACGACTGAGCCACCCAGGCACCCCAACCTTAAAGATTTTAAATAAGAATAGAAATAGCACTAGTCTTAAAGTTCAAAATTAGATTACATTTAAATGAGGAATTTCTTTCATCAAAGGATACCATTAAATGAAATGGTATAATATCTGTGATTTTGCTTCAAAGTAATTAAGTGGTGATGGGAGGGAGTGAGGTGGAGGAGAAATATGAAAGCATAGCTGAAACAAAATTGGCTATGAATCTTTTTTTTGAAACTGGAGTTTTATTGCATATTTCTCTCCACTTTTATGTTTGAATTTTTCCATAAATTAAAGTTTAAAAAACGAGAGACACTATTAAAGAAGGAAAAGACAAAGCAAGGTGAAAGAAGATATTTGCAATATATAGAACAAGAAAAGGGGCCTATGTCCAAAATGTATAAAGAATACGTACATATGATTAAGAAAAAGACAGTCAACTCAAAGAAAAATGAGCAAAAAAAGTGAAAAGGCACAAAAAAGGATTCCCAAATGGTTAAAAAAATATGAAAAGGATGTCAGTCTAATTAGTAATTAAGGAATTAGAAAATAAAGCCACAATTCAATACTACACATTCAGTGACACAAGCAATTTATCATTCATTTATATATAATATACACACATATAATACACACACATGTACATACACACTGGAGTGAGAGGCCCTGGAGTTCAGCACCAATACCATGATAATGTTAGCCTAGGATGGTGAAGATTAAAAATGTTGACAATACCAAGTGTTTTTGTGAGGAAGTGATGTAACCGCAACTCTCGTACACAGTTGGTAGGAGAGAATATTGGTTCAACTAGTTTGGAGAACAGTTTGGGAGTATCTACCAAATTTGAATATGCCTACCCCTATGACTCAGCAGTTCCATTCCTACTAGATACCCTTAAATGTGTGTGTATACATATTTATATATATTTCCATAGGACAAGTAAGAATTTTGGTAGTAACAAGTAATATTGTTCATAATAGCAGAAACTGGAAATGACTGAAATGTCCACCAACAGTAGAATGAATAAACAAGCATAGTTTATTTATACAATAGAATACCATGCAATAAAGAAAAACAATGAACTATTGCTACTTTTGAATTATTGTTTTGAACTATATCAATACAGATGCGTATCAAAAACATAATATTAATCAAAAGAAGCCACCCACATACAAAATACAAATTGTGTGGTTTCATTTAAATAGCATTCAAAAATGAGCAAAACTAATCTAATCTGTGGGAGACAGAAGTAAGGATAGATGTCACATATGGGGAGAAGGGAGGGGTCCTGATTGTCAAGAGACATGATAGGGCTTTTGGGCTAGGGCAATATTCTGTTTCTGGACCTGAGCAGTAATTACAGAAGTGTTTGCACTTTGTGATATGAGTCCTTGGAATTTGTGCATTGTTCTTGATATGTAGATTGTACTTCAATAAAGGATGTCTATTAGAACAGTAGAATGACAGGAGCTAGGAGAGGGAATTCTGATAGATGACAGTCATTTTAGCACAGCAGAATTATGAGTGAATTTTTAAAAAATCTTGCTTTTATCATACCAAATTTTAATTTGGTATGATAAATAAAATTTGCATTTTTATGATAAATAAAATTTGTGTGGGAGGAAAATTAATTTATCATTTGTCCAAATACATATATAAACTGGAGATGGAGGCCCTTGAGTTCTGGGCCAGGACCACAACAATTACAGCCAGAAAAAATTGTAAAGCTGTATTATAACAGCCTCCCCAAAAATATTGCTTCAGAGGCCTGGGTGGCTCAGTCGTTAAGTGTCTGCCTTCCGCTCAGGTCATGATCCCAGAGTCCTGGGATCAGGTCCTGCATCAGACTCCTTGCTCAGCAGGGAGCCTGCTTCTCCCTCTGCCTGCCACTCCCCCTGCTTGTGTTCTTTCTCTCTCTCTGACAAATAAATAAAATCTTTAAAAAAATCTTGCTCAAAAAGGTGTAAACTTCTAATTTTAAACAATATAATTTTCAGGCACATCCTCAAAAAAAAAAAACCCTATTGCAATATATATCTAAGTAGCTGAATAAGGTAATGAACTATAAGGCAATCAAATGTTGGGAGAAAACTACCACTAATAGTATTAACTTTGGTTTTGAATGAAATATACTTTCTTTTTCTTTTAGAGTTGATTTTTTAAAATTGCGATATAATTGACATATTAGTTTCAGGTGTACAATGTAATGATTTGATATCTGTATATACTGCAAAATGGTCACCACAATAAATCTAACATCCATCACCATTCATAGCTAACTTTTTTTTCCTTGTGATGAGCACTTTTAAGACCTACTCTCCTAGCAACTTTCAAATATGTGATACAATATTGTTAACTACAGTCAATGCTGTACCTTTTCTGACAGTATTTAACCAGTCAGGGTCAACAACTTATTAAGGATATTCTGAATTCCCATAATAAAACCATGTCATCTGCATGTAAAAGATTATTTATCTCTCTGTTCTCTATGGTGAGATGTAGTCCACATCTGGTTAGTAGAACAGTAAAATTTTTGAGATGTGAAGTTCTTTGTTCCTTTGATGGGAAGATTTTGGGGTTGGGGAGGGGTTGGGCTTTGCTCCTCATTTTGGGAAATATTTCCTTTTTTATTGTTTTTGTAATAGATTTAAATTTTATGAATTATGATATGTGTCCTTTCCTCTTCCTTTTTAAACCAGCATCACAATATAAAGATGGTTTAAATCAAGTACATGTTGGTGGGTGGGAAGGAAGGGTTTTACCTCATACATGAGGAATCCTGTCTTTACCTGAGCATGGCCACAAAAGATACCTTATCTTGTTATGCTTGGACTTGTACCAAGGATCCAAGAAGGATCTATAAACCTAACACAAAGGATCGTGTGTAGTTAGTGTAACTCTGAAGAGGGATATTGTTAATTTTCTTCCAGTATCACATTAATTTTCATCTAATTTAGAATTCCCATTTGATAACCTAAAAACCTTGAAAGTTCGAGGTAGCTCTTCCTTTACACTCGACCGTGACCTTTACACAACAGAAAAAGAAACAGCACTGGATAGGGAACCAGAAAGTGCAGGCTCCAGTCTTGATCTTGCTGCTTGCTAGAGATTACTTAATCTCTTTGAGTCTTAGTTTCTTCAACTCGACAAGTTAATATCCCCTGCTTCAGAGTTATTACATTTTGAAAAGCACAAGACAGAAGGTAAATATAGGCTAACATCATTATATTAGTAGTAACTGTTATCTTTAGGTTGCATTCTAAATATAAAAGATAAAGCCTAGAGTATGGTGGTGCTTAGGCTTGGGAAAAATACAGGGACGTGAAGTCAGCAAAAACTAAGAAATGGGAAAATGGACACATTGGTAATTACAGAAGATTTTTTAAAAGGGCAGTTTCGATGTTAAAAGGTCACTATAACCCTTTAAGTTGTTTTTCTAACTAAATCACACATTCTCAATTTGGATGTAGTAGACATCTGTTGTATTTTTCTACCTTGTAACTGCCCCCTTCTGGCAACAGCAATCGCTTTCCTTGAAGAACTGCTTTTCCCAAATTCCATGGCTTTCTGTTGGGCTGCTTTAGCACGGTTACTTTATTCAACTGGCTAGGGGTGGGTATGCCCAGGGATTTGCAGGTGACCCAAGCCAGGGAAATCAGCATCCGTCCTTGAAATTGTTTAGATAGATCCTGATAGGGGGAAATCTCTTTTCTCTGGAATTCTAAGTGGGATTTTTAAAATTTTGGAACTCTTTTGTCTGTATAATAAACAACTATATCCTCTCATTCTAC
Source organism: Leptonychotes weddellii (assembly GCF_054177405.1). Lineage (NCBI taxonomy): Eukaryota > Metazoa > Chordata > Mammalia > Carnivora > Phocidae > Leptonychotes > Leptonychotes weddellii. Next base: position 99,450,294 of record NC_138374.1, on the reverse strand, counting down.
ATTCCTTGCTGCACAGAGACCCTGGAGGTTGGGCACTAATATCATTTTTTAGGGGATCTGAAACCATTTCTCCCACACCTTCACATTTTTCTTCTAAACACTACATCTGTTTACTAGATAATGTAGTTTGTAAGCAGTTAAGAACATGTATTATTAAAGGGCACAGAATTTTTTTTTTTAAAAAAAACTGGGTAACCTCAGGGTGCCTGGGTGGCTCAGTTGGTTAAGCTCTTCATTTCTGCTCAGGTCAGGTCATGATCTCAGGGTTGTGAGATCGAGCCCCACGTTGTGCTCCCTGATGGACCTGGAGCCTGCTTAGGATACTCTCTCCCTCTCCCTTTGCACCGGCCCCCCGAAAAAAAACCCCACAGGGTAACCTTAAGTAAAAAAAAAAATCTCACACACTTTCACTTTAAAAAAAAAACAAAAACCAAGTCTATTTAATAAACAGTAAAATCTTCAGGTACCTAAAATACTTAATTTGTTATCACAAAATATCTAATTAGCATTTAAATTTTCCACATTGTCTTAAAATTTTTATTTTAACCTTTGTTTTGTTTGAATCAGAATTCAAACAATGGAGCGAAGTTGTTGTTGTTGTTGTTTTAATTTTTTTTACCAAGCCCCCTGGCCTAGGCCCGGTTACATTTTACCTCTCTCCAAAATAGATATTTCCTTGTCACATTCCCATGAGCAATAGAATTTAGAAATTAATTCAAAGTCTCTTTATGGGCTTTACAAATATCAGATGAGGTTCTGGTAATGAAATTTTGGGGCAGAAGTAATAAAGTTACCCTTGGATATTAGAATCCAAAAGGGAGCAGCGACAGCAAACATTTATTTTGATTTTGCAAACTTGGGTATTTCCTTACCTTAATCTGTTTTAACCTGGTAGAAAACAAAAGGACCCCCACTGTTTTGTTTGCCAATATCTAATAAAATATTGAAAATTTCTAAGGGCAAATGCATTAATGTATTTACTTAATTATATTTATTAGAAATACCTTTACAACTAACATTCTTTATTTACAACTAACATTCTTATCTTCGTCCTATATGTCTTTGTTCTCAAGTACAATGAAAGAGAGAGAATATCATCCTCTTTAGGTATAAATGAATGTATTTATTTTGCTTCAACTCGAATATGAAAGGATTAAAATACTGTTACTCACAGTCCCACAAGTTTCTTTTTCCAAAGCGGAGGTGCCAAAGGATGAGGAGTTAAGAGACTTTTAGTCATGCATCACCTTCACCCAGCTCATCAAATAAATGAACAGTACAAGTGATCCATGTGCCTGCTAAGCAAACTCAGCATTTTGGCAAGACACCCCCCCCCCGCCCCCGCCCAACCAGACCATTATCCTTAAAGTACTCTTGGAGTTAACACTGACCCCAACCATAGTAATCTAACATTTACTTACTTCATTATTTCAGACCCCCACTCTCTTAACAGAGCTACTGAATCCAAACGTAGTTTGGGGTTTTTTGTTTCTTTTGGGGGGGCTGGGCTTTTTTCGAGCGGGGGGGTGGGGGGCATATATTTATTATTCTCACTTTACTATTAAGATCTGGAAAAGTTAAAAAAAAATCTGTCTCATGAGCATCCACTAGTTGCATCCACTTTGCCTGGGGACTCCAAACGTTTAAAAGCCACCACCCCGGCCGTCCACTTTTACAGCACCCTCCTTTGCCGGTCCTTGCTTGTCGTATCAGCACTGGGTAAGTGCCCAGGTTCTGATCTGGGACTAAAACTCATGATCTTCTGGCTCAGGTTCTGTGAACTGAGTCATTCTGGCACGGAGAATATTCCGTGACTCAGCAGGCCCGAAAAGGAGGATGTCAGATCCAGATAATTTCGAGTCTTTTAAAGGCAAGATGGGGAACATAAACAACACAGTGGAAGAATTTCGCAGTGGGTCTGCCTACCCAGGGGAAAAATGTCATTCCATTCCCAGCCCTTTCACTTCCTTCTCTGCCCCTGTTAAAGGATGGGTTACACTTTAGACGCAGGAAATTGCTTCAGAAAATTCATTTTGATGCTGAGACCAAGGCCCTTAATTCTCCGGGGACCGTGTATGTCCCCGGACACCCCGGGACCTCTCCTTGGAAAAGGCTAGAGCCCCGTCCCGCGCAGCAGGGGGCATTCCCGGGGCGGCCCGCGGGGGCGAGGAGCCTGCGCGCAGCTCCCAGCCTCCGGTCCCTCGGGTCCCGGCCCCAGGGCGCGGCCGGCTGGACGCAACGACCGACACCTGGTGGGGCGGAGATCCGCGTTGCCGCGGCCCCGGGTCGGCGCGGGGCCCAAAGGCCGATTCCAAGTGACCTCACCGACCCAGCGTCGCCCCTTTAAGGCTCCCTCCATTACCCCTTCCCCCAACCGGAGTGCTCCGGAGACGCGGAGCTAGGGGACCCCGGCGTCCAACTCCCCCAGGGCGCGGGCTCTCCTTAGCCTCCCCTTCCCTCCCGTCATGCACCGCCCCGCCGCCCCTCCTTCCCCCGCTCTCCCTCCGCCTCTCTCTTCCCCCTCCCATTCCCCGATCCCCCACCCCTTCCCTCACTCCCCGCCCACCCCTCGCACCCCTCAAGGCCCCTCCCCCGCCGATCCCGCGCCGCGGGCCCGAGCGCGAGATGCCGCCGCCCCCGCCGCCGCCGCCGCCGCGAGTCGCCCGGGCGGACGCTCAGTCCACGGCGCGAGGAGGGCGGGGGAGCAGCTACGGGGGCCGCGGGAGCTGTTGAGAGGAGGCCGGGGTTGGGCTTTCTCCTCCGCCAGACCCCACCCCCTGCTCCTTCCTCCCCGGGGGCGCGCTCTCGGGCCCGCGCTCGGAAGTCGGGGGTCGGCGCCGAGTGCGGGCTGTGTTGCGGGTGGGTGAGGGAGGCGCGGAGGCGGCGAGCCGGGCAGTGGTCACCGAGCCGCGCGGTCGTCGCCAGCGGCGCCCACTGGCCCGTCTCTCCAGTACGAGCCGCCGCCACCACCCGCCCCGAGAGTCCGGCCCCTGGGCCCCGAGGCTCAGCCCGCAGAGCGGCCTCCCCGGGACACCGCTGGGCGAGAGGAACGCGCCCGCGCCCTTGCCTTCGCCGTGGCCCAGCGCGCAGGCGGCGGGATGAAGGGCAGCGAGCCGGCTGCGCCGGCGCTGCGGCCCCGGGGGCGGCTCTGGCCGGTGTTGGCGGTGCTGGCGGCCGCTGCGGCCGGCTGCTCCCGGGCAGCCATGGACGAGTGCACGGACGAGGGCGGGCGGTCGCAGCGCTGCATGCCCGAGTTCGTCAACGCCGCCTTCAACGTGACCGTGGTGGCCACCAACACGTGCGGGGCTCCGCCCGAGGAGTACTGTGTGCAGACCGGGGTGACCGGGGTCACCAAGTCCTGTCACCTGTGCGACGCCGGGCAGCCCCACCTGCAGCACGGGGCAGCCTTCTTGACCGACTACAACAACCAGGCCGACACCACCTGGTGGCAAAGCCAGACCATGCTGGCCGGGGTGCAGTACCCCAACTCCATCAACCTCACGCTGCACCTGGGTAAGCGGTGACAGCCCTGTTCCTGCTGCTGCTCGCCAGCAGCCCAGCTCCCTGGCCATCTTCACCTCCTGGCCCAGCCTGCGGGGCCCAAACAGCCGCATGCTGGCTCTCTGCTCCCCAGCATGGGCCACACAGATACTCCCCTTTCCAACTTCTAAACTAGATCTAGCACTTAACATTCCGCCGAGGGCCAGGATGCCTCGCGCTAGCATCTTTGTTTGCTTTTCTGTTCTTTCTAATTTAACCAGATTTTCGCTTCCTTGATGATTCGCCATTTGGTCTGTTTTTGTCCATTTTTTTCGGAAGCGTTAATCAGAAACCCCTAGTCTCGCTTTTCTCCCTCCTCGCAGGGCCATCACGGAGCGTTCTTGGATCAGAGATAGGAAGGTCCACCTTCAGCACTTTTATCTTGTTTAAATGCCTCTCTCTCCAGGATTGAGCGTGATTGCTGTTTGCTCTATTGAATAAGCTAGAGAGCAAAGGGTCTCTAGAGAAGGGAATTTGAGAGAAGCAAATGCTTTTACTACCGGTATGGCCTATGTGTAACTAAAATAGAAATTCGCTTTTAAAGTTACTGTTCTTTAGAGTTGTTTAGCGGTAATTAAGGACCACAAAACTATTTCACTGCTACTCCTGGAACAGAGAAAACAAAAGAAAGTGTGCACTCACTGTAATTTCTGGCCACAGTTTGGTCCCTGGGTATAAAGGCTCTCCTTACTGTCTTTCCTTTTACTTTGATTCAAAACAAGTGTAGGAACATGTATGAATGACGTTTTAGAAATCAGGAAAAGGATGTATAGAAAACTTTTTTGCTGGGTGGTAGATGAGGATGGACGTTTTATCCTAAGGTAAAAAAATCATGTTTGGTCTAAGTAAGTTTTTCTTCATCACTGAACTATATAAACAAGCAGAATAATTCATTATTGCGTTTAACAGAGTAAAATATGTGTGAGAAACTGGCATCTGATTTGTAGAGCTGCAGTCCCCATTGCATTGAAATAATTGATTTTCCTGGTAGCTGGTAGTAATGAACTTCCAGAGAGAACATAGGGCCCAAGCCATTCTTTGGTCAAAGCCAGATCATCCTGTAAGGCTAGTATTATTTGAGGGTCTTTGAAAGGAATGTTTTATAGGCACATAGTTCTTTTGGTCATGGTTTTGCATTTTTCTTTCCACTGCTCGCTGGCACACTAGACTCTATGTAAGTGTCAAGATTCCAGAGAAAGAATATAACTTACCAAAAGTACCTTGAAAAGTAGTTAAATTACCGTGTGTGGAGTAAGTTTTAGAAAAGCAGTGTTTAGCAGCTTTGTAATACCATTTTATTTCTAGACAAGTTATTAGGAAGATGAACTTTTGGAAAATAAGTTCATAAAGTAAAACTCTGGGGCCCCTGTTTTTCAGAGATGGAAGAAGTAAACTGTACTTAAGTGTTTTAAAGGTGTTGGAAATGCCTAGAACCAACAGTATGTTGGAACAGGTGCCTTTCTAAGACACAGCAAGAGACCTAGGGTCTTCTAAGACTTCATGGGAATACTCTTTAACTCTAGACAGCTATATGCTCTTAGGTGTTATATTTTTAAACTTGGCCAAAATTATTTTTGAAATTTATATCCAATTATTTTTGTGGAAACTTTGACTTATTAAAGTTTCTGTGTTGAATTTGGAATGCCCACCAAGTTTTACTTAATCTGTTTTCAAATACTAAAAATTTCAAAGTGAAAGCATTTGCTCGATGTCTCAAAGTGCCTGAGATTCAACTGAAAATTTCAGAATACGAATCTGTTATTTAGGTAAAGGTCAGGCTGTCAATCTTGGCCTTCTGAGTTTTCTACTGTGGGCACTGTATAGCAAAAGGTTATTTCAGGTGATTGCAGAGGTAGGTAGATTACTCAAAGATTATTTCTCTGTTACAAAGGTAAAAGATAAGACAGTAACAGTCAAGTTAGGTTGTTACTGTTGGGGAGCAGATATATTAATTTTGGGTCATGGTCATTTAAAGGTCAAAAGAAATCTCAGAGGCCATCTACTTAGGACTCTTACATGACTTTGTACCCTAAAAATGTATGCTTGGACTTGTTTTTGCTGAAAAAATCTTCTTCAGTTTTTGGTAATATTCGTGGTAAATGAAGTTCATAAAACTATGGGTTTAAAAAAAGTTATTTAAAATAGTTTCCATATGAGTATTGTGATTAACTGTGAAAACATTTACTTGAGACTTTTAAGATAGACAGTTTCTAAAAGCCTGACTAGAACTTACTGTACTTTTTCTTGGATCCTAAATGATGTCCCAGAGGAATTTGTGTGTGGTTGAAAAGGTGGAAAAGGGGAGGGAGATTTGTGTGTTGTGGGGGTGATGTCTCAATCTCTCTCTCCCCCCCCCGCTTCTTTTTTAATGACAAGGATGTATGTATACATGGAAGTTATGATCTAGAACGTATAGGCAGGGCTTTATGTATCATTGTGTGTTTTGATGTTCAGCATATTTAGTTCCTAACATCAGTTACTCCATGGGCTCTAGCTCACTGTTTCCCATGAATTCAAGTACCATGACTGTTTGTGCATCTATTAAATCTCCCATCCAGTTCAAATTTCACATACCCTTAAGCAAGTGATGCATATTGTGCTTTGCCCTTACAGAGCCTGTGAAACTCCCAAGAGAGCAGTGTGAAAGAAGCAGGGCTAGCCAACACTTTTCTCCCCTCCCTTTTGATGTTGAACTTTAAACGCAGTAAACTTTAAAATAAGCAAAGTCAGACTGCACTTATGTCGTTACAAGAAACATACATGTTTTGGCATTAATCGTAGGTCATTTTTTTACTGTAAAAGTAAAACATGACATGGTGAATTAAAACAGTTACATATAATGACTAGGGAATCTCTTCCTCTTCAGTTGCAAAGTTGGAAGAGACCACCATTCACAATTTCTCATGCAGCCTTCCAGGAACTTTTCATGCATACACATGTATATATAAAATTACGTTATTGTTTTAACTGCTACCATTTGGGGGGGGTGTGGTCGGTAAGGCAGATTTTAACTGATGGCAAGGACAAATTAGATCATTGTACCATTATCATCACTTGTACAGAAGCCAGGAAAATCAGTGTGGATTCTGAAAGCAGCCATGTCTTAAGCACCATATACAGTAATCCAGGGTGCAGTGTATCCTCAGATATAATCAGTTCAAGTTGCTGTGGGAACAAGAATTGCATTTTCTGTCTGTTGTGGAGAGAAATCTCAGCCAGGCACCCTGTTCTAAAAAGAAGTCTTATTTTGCATTCAACTTCTGGATCTTTCCTAACTTCTGTATGGATTATTCATCTGCTGTTTAAAAGTTTGGCTTTTATGTTATATAATAAGTCATAATAAGTTTTATTAGTATCAGTGGGATAGTTGATAGTAAGATTGTAGCTGAGGATTTGACTTTTATTAAACAGCCTTTTTAATTAACTTGATAGTCATTGCGGATGGAAACTTGGCAGGCTGGGTCTGAATCTTAGAGGAAGGTAGCTCTCCCCCTTTCTGAAAACAATTAGATTAAGGAAGAAACTGCTTATAAACCAACTCAATCAAAGTTTATGGAACTCCTAAAATTTACACCAAGACCAGATTTGTTTCCAACCTCCTTCTATAAGCTTTAGGAACAGTGATTAAGTGATGCTTTTTAGGTATATCTTCTTTGTGTGTCTAAATCAATAATTGATATGTAAGGATACTGCATTTTATTCTGTTCCTTTCAGTGTATATTTAAAATGAAACAAACAGCAGTTTTTTTCCCCAGGGCAATCTTTGCAAGGTAGGTTCTGACTGTGTCAGGGAATAGTTCACTCTGGTGACTTCACTGTGGTATTTGCACACCCCGAGGGGACACTATTTTAGTTTGTCTCACAAAGGACTGATTTACATTTGCAGGTTTCAACTTGAGAAGTTAGGGAGCTCTTCTTTAATGGCCAGCGATAGTTGAACACAGTTTTATAAAGTTGCTGTTGGCTGTTTTCCTTTTCTATAATTCATGGCTTTTTCTGTAAATACCTTCTCCATGTTTCTAAAGCATTCAGAGAAACAATTTACGCATTAGGAGAGAAGTTGGGACTATAAGCACCCACCCCCCATTATTTTCTCACTGGCCACAGTTGTGGGAGGGTTGGTTTGACTATTTCAGTTCTAAATCCTTTTAGGAAGTTGGATATGCCTTTTGCTATGTGCTCCTTCCCCCCCCCCCCCATGCATACATTCTCATGTTACTACCAAATATTCTGCAAACATTTTTTAAATACCTACTAAATACATAGTACAGTACCTGATAGGTATACAGGATTGAAGGTCGTGTCTTCAGAAGTTTACACTCTTAGATGGAATTTTCGTACTCTGTCTTAATGATGATGATAAATCAGGAGTGCTTTTATAATATTTTACACTTTATGAAACTTTCAGTTTATCACTGATTAGACTTCCACAACTCAGTGAAAGCAAAGATGAGGATCCTGAGGTGGTGATTTGCCAAAAGTCACAGTGGAGGTAGGTGTTTGACTCCTTAGTCTATTGCACTAACCCCTGCAACTCTCTGCTTCTTTAACAGATCTTTCAGAAGAGTGACTAGTTTATTCCAGGCCAGCTTTAAAATACAAGTTCAGGTACACACTAATTCAGAGATGTCAGACTCCCTTGGTTTTCCTCCTTTTCCCTCTGTTCTTTTTCACTTATATTTTTGGATTCCTTTCTTTTTCATGGGACTCACTTTCCTTGAGTGAATTCCTCTTAGTCCCAAGGCATTATTTACTGTTTGCAAATTAATAAATTCTAAACTTGTATCTCTAGGCCAGCTCTTACTCCAGTCCTAAAGACTTATTGGCCATGGTCAGTTTGGGGTGTCCAAAGGCCATGTCCAAAACTATATTCATTCTTCACTGTCTTACCCAACTCAAAGTCATATCTCAATGAATGCACTACTGTTTAATCCTAAGGCTCTAGACCAGTTTTTTGCCAAGTCTCTCATAAAAGATAACCAGGCTTGATAGGCTCTCATCAGTAAGATTACTCTGTGTGGAGAGCAGATAGGATCCACTGCTGGAGGCAGGTCAGTTCTAGGCAACTGTAACTCCACCCCTTTCTTTCCCACCCATCCTTACTACAATCTGTCCAAGATACCACTCTTACCTCCCATATCCAGCCACTGTGTCTCTTGAATCCTCACCTTTATCTCTACCTTATTTTAGCTTTCCACTGAATTTCACCTGAATTACTACAACAGCTTTCTAACTACTTGGTGGTCTTTCTGCCGCCATTTTGCCCCTTCTGATCAAGCAGCCACACTTTGGACTGAGTAATGGTTCTAAAATGCAAATCTGATGATATCATTTCCCAGCTAAAATTCTTCAGTGGTTCCTCAAACCTTTAGGATAAAGTCCAGACTCCTTGGCATGATATACAAGGCACTTTAGGATCTGGACTGTTGTTTTAACCTCTAGGTTTATCTCTTGTCATCTTATATGCTCAAAGGGCTGCTTCTCTGGTTTGGAACTCTTCTCCTAGGTGTCACCACCTTCAGGAATTCTTCCCCAGTTTCTCTGTCTTCTACCCTTTTCATCCTTCTCCCAGGCATGGATTAGGTGTCCCACTCACACCACCCTGTAGGTATCTACCACAGCACTTATAAGTGATACATGTTTCTTGATTTGTCTGTTACCACTTCTTGACCATGAAGTCTTTGAAGACAGTCAGGGACTTAAGTCTTTTAATTCAGTTCAGTATAACGAACATTAGTTAATTGCTTGCCATTCCTCAGCACCATATCAATTCCTGGACGCATAGTGATTCATAGGACATTGCCCTGACCTCACAGAACTTGTGGCCTAAATGTGGAGACCTGTATCTCTAGACTGGGATGTAGGCAGATTATAGCCTACTGGCCAAATCCAGCCCAGGGTTGCCACCTCTTTTTGTATGCACCGTGCAAATGTTTTTACATTTTTCATTCAACAATCAAAAGAGTGAAATTTTGTGACATGAAAATCATATGAAATTCAAATTTTGGTATCCATAAAGTTCCATTGGAATACAGTGAGTTTCATTTATGAACCTATTGTCTATGGCTGCTTCTGTGCTATAAAGGGATTGAGTTACTGCAACAGATACTGTATGTCTTGACCCTCAAAGGCTGAAATATTTACTCTCTGGGCCTCTACAGCACACATTTTGTGACTTCCGCCCTAGACCAGTGCATTCAGTGTTATATAATAAGTTGTAAGTGAAAGGTGTGAGCACATAGATCATTCACTTATCATTTTGATGGAGGCTAGAGTCTTTATATCTCCAGTGCTTAGCAATGTGTCTGGTGTAGTGTTCCATAAATGTATGTAGAGTGAGTGAATACATGAATGCCTGAATTATAAGGAGTCCCCAGACATCGCATGCTACTTTACATTCTCCTCAGCAATACTGTGGAGTTTGTGTTTATTTTTATCAGGGTCATCTCTCTATTTTCTTGAGACATACGCCACTGTAATAGCTAATATTAAACGTGGTACATGGTTTTTTTATTTCTATAGTTTTAAAAAAAAGTTCTGAGTTAGATGTAACTGACATGGAATTGAAAGATCTGTGAGTGTCCTTTTTTGGGTAAAAACTAGAGTTTTATGTGATTTGAAGTCATCTAGATAAATTATATGAGTAAGCTGTCTTCTCAGATTTGAATCTCATAGTGAATATGTATTTCTGAAAATTTAATGTTAATATCGTGTGTGTTTTCTTTAGAAATGGACCTGCACTCATGTCCGTTGTTAAAATATACCCCCTTCAAGGATATCTTAAAGGGCAGTTGTGGGGAAGAGTTATAATGACATATCTGCCTATGTGTGTGGCATCATTTTTAGTTTATTTGATTCATTGGGGTACTATTAGAAGACAGGCATACTGAGGGACCCTTCCCTCTTCCCTGCGGGCTAGTGAAGAACCACGTTATAGTCGTCAGGCAGATGGACGGTCATCACTTACTTGTCTAGAGTTAACGGGTGCAGAACCAACAGATGCTTCCTTACTTGTTCCTTGTTTCCAGCTGTACCTAATTGACAGCTCTACCACTGTTCTGTTTGACTTTCAGGGAAAAGTGTCAAAGCTCAGAGCAGAGCTGTTTGTTTATTTTTACTGCCCCAAATTCCTGAGAACATTTTTAAAAATAAGGGATTAATCTGTTCCTTATCTTAAATTGTCAGTTTCAAAGGGTAAAGTTCCAAGATGACTGTGTGCTGGTTCTATTGTCTTGCCTAAGTTGCTTGCTTTTAGATTTGTAAGAGGGCCTTGCTAGGATTTGCAAGCATCTCTTTTCTTATAAAATGATAAAAGTTAGATGTTTGCTCATTAGTGCCTAAAATTGATAGCTTGCTAAAAGTGGTTACCAGAAAACGCATTTATAGAAATGTCTCTGAGGTTTTAGAGTATTGTGCCAGACTGTGGGGACACTAATTAAGTACATCTGCTTTTCTTTCCATGGGCTCTTCCAGGAGGCCATCCTAAAATAACTGGGCCCAGTCAGCCTGGTGCCCTATGGAGCTACATATTCATGAATTAAAATAAAGCAGACTTATCTCTTTCTCAGACAATGGGGCTCTCAGATCTCTTGTGGGAGGAGAACCCTGTGGCAAGGCTGGGAGATGAATTAGGGGATTTACATGATTTCTTTTAAAACTTTTGGAGTTATATTCCCTGGGCTCCCTTCTTTTACTCTTTGTTTCCAACTGTGTGGCCGCTTCCTGTTATATGGAAGGCAACATGGAATTTTTGTTATATCATCTTCTTTGGATTTTTATTATCTTTTTGTTTTGAAAGTTCTTGGAAATATTGATCGAGAATCAGCCTCCTTCACATTTTTTTTTTTTTAAATTCTTAAAATAAAAAATGGAAATGGTCTTATGTAGAGTTACGGACTCAGTGAATTTTGTTTTGTGATGATAAATCACAGAGTACATGAAGGTTTCTGCTAACCAAACTGATTCTCCATGACAGTGACTACAGAGGAGGCGCCTGTCAGTGTTTTCAGAGATAAGGTTAATGGCCAGTCTTTTAGCTCCTATATAGTTCTGACTTTATGTTCTGTCTTGATTTGGGGGGAGGTTACATAGATGTATAGATATGTACAAGTTCGGAGCTGTATATTTGATATTTTTGTACTTCATTGTGTGTAAATTATTCCTCAAATTAAAAAAAATTAAACTTTTCAGTCAGGTATACAAAATAACATACTGGTGATTTTGGCTTAAAATGGTAGTGCACGAAATCTGAGGCTTAATCATCTAAGATCTGTTTCTCGTACTGTCTTTCTATTCTCTACCAGCAGTCGCTAGCAATAATAGGTGTTAACAGATGTTTCTTGGGTGAGTGGACAGATGGTTTTAATTGAAGTACCTGCAGAATGCTTTCAGGAAAGCATTCAGGTGAGCTTCATGGAAAGTCTCAGGAAGAGAAGTGTGGGGAATGGTGTGGGAAGAGCACCCATGTGTCTTTGCTCTTCTCATGTACCTTTAAGCAGGTAGTGGTTTTGGTTGATGCTTTTGTGGTTTCAAGTGGTAAAATCGTAGGTTTGCGGGTTTTGCTGCAGGTTTAGAGAATCCTCTAAGAATGTCTACGTGGTTGTGATTTGGTTACAATACCTGGTTTTTATATAACTTATTATTTAATTTCTGTGGTGAAATCTAAATGTTCCATAAATTACTTATAGTGTGAAGACCCCATCTTCTTTCGTTTGACATGTTCTGAGTAATGGCTTCCTCTCATTGAGCCTTTCAGAATAGTAAGTCTGAAGCTTGAATTGTGTGGCTTTCCTAGAGAAGTTTATGAAATTTTGTGAAGTATTTCCAAGTAAATGAAAAGAGCTACCTACCAAAAAGAGATGAGCTTATTGGATTGTAAATCTAGTTAGTGGGCAAAGGTGTTCTGTAAATAAGGTGACCCTGGTGGGAAAATCCTTCATTTAGGGCTGTTGTAATAAGCGATGGGTGGGTAACAACAGATGTTGAGACACTCTATGTTCAGGTAATTTGTAATGTGTTTGAGGAGATGAGACAAAAACATTCAAGCAGAGGGAATCAATGGGAGAATATAAGCATAGTAAAAATAATTCAGTTGAAACTCTGGGACACTGAAGAGTGTAGATTGAAGTTAGCCAGGAAGAGCTTCGTGGGTCTTGAAGAAAAATAGCAGATGGGAATGAAGGACTTTGCAGGAAGGGTGAGTTGTTTAAAGATCTAAAAGTAACTGGATAATGGTGAAGGCATTGTTTGCTTTCCATGGAGTAGTGAAGACATGCATGATGGGTTCTGAGAAGACGAGGATCCTGAAAATTAGGGGACAGAAGAAAGTAAATCACCTCTCATGGAGAACGCCCCTTCCTACCTTTTTGAATCCTCAAAAACAATTGAGAACTGTTGTTACATCCTATGGAATAATCATGTGAGGTGACTAGTGACTTCTCTGAGGTCACTAGTGACATTCTGACTTCAGGTTGGAATCTAGACTTGTCATGGATAGGTTCTGCTCTTCCTAGTCTACCATGTTAGAACAGACTCCATGAGTGATAGAGAACTAGAGAAAGATCTTTAATTGAGGGGTGAAATGAAAGTAGGTTCTCTGAGAGACCTCTGCTTGAGGGGCTCTGGATTGGGATTGCTGCTTTTACAGAGGGCTTTGCACTTTTTATGAAGAACAGAGGATTGTTGGCAATGGAAGAATTTTAGGTTTGGGGTACTTATGCTAGAGTTTTATTAATATTTAGCTCTTAATGCTTCTAGGAATTTCTAAGGAATTTATTGAATTTCTGAATGAGATCCTGGGTTTTGTCAGTGTCTACTGATAGGAAAAGTATACCATATACCCCATTTCCTGAAGGGTGGTCAGGGGAGTGCCCCCTTATCTCCTTTCTGCCTTATCCATGACTCTTTTCTGGTTGTTGAGAACTGTTGAATTTAGTTCAGTTGCTTACTTTATCTGACATCCTTAAAGATAAGGCTGCCAGGTCCATCTCCAAAGTTTGATTTCATTTCCATTCTGCTCCAAGTAAATTCTAACTCTTACATGGTGGCTTTTTTTTTTTTTTAAGATTTTATTTATTTATTTGAGAGAGAGAGAGTGGGGGGGTAGGGCAAAGGGAGAAGCAGACTTCCCGCCAAGCAGGGAGCCCGATGCGGGACTTGATCCCAGGACCCTGAGATCTGGGCCTGAGCTGAAGGCAGACGCTTAACCAACTGAGCCACCCAGGCGCCCCGCATGGTGGCTTTTTTGTTGTTCAAGTTTGCCAACTAAATAGGTCTAATCAACCTTTTATGGATTGATTGATATGTAACTACTGTGGTCCTAGGAGTCCTAGGAGATTTCTTTCAGGCTCAGAAGTGACTCCCTTCACCTTGGTTTCTGTATGTGCTAATTTGTAAACCTTTGTCTATTTAGTTCATGTATCTTCTCTGTGTATCTATCCTTTATTTAAGTTATATCTCCTTAGTCTCCCCAGAGCCTGCTGAGCTAAGGTTCAATCAGGGGATTCTTAGATACCTAATTTTTATTTGTGTTTTTTTTTGCCTGATCGCTGAAGGAGAGGTCTTGGTTCCTGCTTAGATTGTGCGTGTTGCGCCGCTGCCTCGCTACAGACTACCCCCTGCTTCTTGAACTTGAGATTCTAGGGTTGGTTTTTCTTCGCAGGTGTGAGTTGACTGATTACATTTTAAGTAGTACTGAGTCGCCGTCTTACCTTTTCTACGTTCTTTATAGACCTGCTTAGCACACATTGTGTTTTCTGTGATACGTGTGGCTACATCATCACCTCTTAGTGATGTGATGACTAATCGTGTTTAAAGGTATGCTCCTTTCTTATGGGTGGTTGGGTGGGATGGTACCCATTGCTGCATTTGAGGGCTGAATGTTGGGCTTAAAACGCACCCCCTCTTTTTTTGCCAGTTGGTAAAATACAGAAGCGTAAGTATTTTCCTCAAAACTTTTCCATCAATTTTCTTCCAGGAGAATGAAAGGATTCTATTTCTAAGAGAAGAGCTTCACTGTCTTTGAAGAGGGGATGGTGATATCTAGATGACATTGAGTTGAACAGCTCTTGTTGTAAGGGCTTTCTGTTCTTTGGCAGGACTGGGAAGTGGTATTTTCCGGCTCTGGCAACACAAATCCTGATTAGAGGAAAGAATGGTCCGTCTGCCCAGATGTTCTCAAGAGCAGAGATCCTTTTATTAGGATCTGTTAGGATCTGTTGGGATCTACTAGGAACTGTTGAGGATCTATTAGGAACTGTTGAGGAATAAATGAGAGTAACTTGGCAACGTAAATGATTCGATCTAGATGTGGATTTTCATGTGAGGGTGTAGTTGCCTTGGTTTAGCAGTTGGGCTGTCCACCTGCACTTCTGTGCTGTGGTTCCTCCCCCAGTGGCTCCTGCTTGTCTCGGACCTTATTCTGATAGGACTGTTGACCTCTGTTGTTTTGGTGTCACCAAATTTTTAGATTATTGCCATTTTAATGCCAGACCATGATCTGGTAGAGATGAGCCTCCATGGATGGGGGTGGGTGGCTGGGGATGTGAAGGGAGAGGGCAGTTGGAAACCAAAAGAACAATCGTGTACTTCAGTTGCTTTGGTCATATGATTGCCTTTCATGGAAAAAGGGTCATGTTCTGTGGGGTTGAGTGTCTAGGAGTAACTTTTAGAGTGGCTCTCTACAGAGTTGAATTTATAGCAAATATTTTAGGTAAGTTCATGGGATAGACAGTCTGCTGAAAACCCAATTTGTAGAACTCTACTAGATTATGAAAGTTTCTGGGAACATCTGTAATACAGCTGTAATAAAATTTGTTTACTTTATCAGGATTGCTTTAGAGGCTCAAGCTGGTTTGTTTACTGCTGTTTTCAGCATTCTTGCCACATGCCAAGAAATAAGTGAGCATCAACTCCTGGTGGAATTGGGGGTCATTCAGTTTTATGGCCATTCTAATAAAAGTTTTGGTTTTAAACTTATGTCCACTTTAAAGCTCTTATATCCTAGCACAAGACACAGATGGTGAATTCAGGGTACCAAAAGATGGACTGATTCTGGAAATTAACATACTTTCCAGATGTTTGGAGAATGTAGGCTTGTTTTCTCTGCTGCTGTTTGTGTTTTCCTTTGTGTACCTGTATCTCTGCTTTCCTGTGTTTTTATAGGAAACGCCCTTGGGGAAGGGGGGGGGGATCTGCTTTTTGGTTTGGGAAATAAAATAGGTATTAATTTTTTTGCATGAAATATTTTGAATTGGTATTGCCATTTTCTGTGAGAGAAAGGAGAGGCAGCTTTGTTCCCACGAGAGGGAGATTGTTGGGAAGGGTGGGGGTGGGGCTGAGACTCTGGAAGTAGTAACTGGAAACAGACTTATTCACATCTCTAGTGACTTTATGAAACGGGTCACTAATGCTCTGAATCAGCAGACTTTTAACCATGCCTGACTAAATAGACCTTGTTTTTGAAATTCACAGCAGTGCCTAGATCCCTGCTGTCTTTTTGTCCATCCTGCTAACACACAGCTGTTTCTGTTCATACATTATTTTGTGTTCAACTGCCTGGTTACTTCCTCAGGTCCCTTTTATGGTGAATAATGAACACATGGGAGTTTTGAACGCCCAAGTGTGTGGTTATTCAAACAGGAAGTCTCAAGGAAGCACAGTAACCTTGTCAGAGGAACAAAAGATGGAACTGGAAAGGCCATTGATGATTCCAGGCTTAAAACATCTGCCAGGAAGCATCTGACAATTTCTGAGATACAGACATTCTGCATCCTACAAATGGGATGGTTTATTTGGAACTTGTTCCTTTTTTTTTTTTTTTTTTTTAATGCTTAGAGGATTAAGCCCTAACCCAAAATAGAAATGGAGGCGAAAAAGGAAGTAATGTGGCATTATTGGCATTAGAAGCAGGAAGGTAGCTCTACCTGTGGGGTTGGCTGTGGGTCGTAGGAAAGAAGGTGCAGCATCTCATCTTTACCGAAAGGAGCAATGGGGCTGCGCCCAGAAACAAGTAGATGGGACTTGACAGGGGCTGCCAGAGCTGATGGGGTTGGGTGAAAAGATGATGTCATGCCAAGCCTTTGATTATTGAGCACGGGAGGAATATGAGATAAAGAAGAATGTGGATGCTGCATGAAGAGCATGCAGTCGAGTGGGGGAGCAAGGATGTGTACATCAACAAATACACTCAGGCAAAACCAGACATGCCATAGGAGAAGGATAAAAATCCCATGCAACTGCAGAGGAGATCTGATTATAGCTGATCAGGGTAAGTGACTTCCAAGAACTTTTATGCAGTGACCTTCCTGATTCCTATCAACCTTGAGATTCCTTGATTGTACGATAGAGGACTTTTTAGAATGAGTCCAGTAAGTCCTGATTTTTAGATTAAAAATGAAAATTAAATCTGAACAGCAGTTCACATTAGGCAAGTGGGGTGATGCAAACGCTAGAGAAAGAATTCAGCTGTAGACTTAATTAAGGGAAGCGGTAGCATTCAAAGGAGTACTAGTTGTGTTCATTGTATGACTGGAACCAGTCATCGTAGACGTGTTCACCCGGCACAGGGGCCACATCTTTTCTTGAGGCCTAACCCTTTTTTTTTTTTTTTGATTTATTTGGCTACCTTCTAATTGTTCTTTAGAACTCATGCAAATTTTAGCTTTGCCAGGAAGACTGTGCTGATTTCTAATGCCTCCTACCCCTCCATGGCACTTGCATTAAGTTGTTTGATACATTCATTTCTAAAAATCCATGAACATTGGGGCGCCGGGTGGCTCTGTCGGTTAAGCGGCTGCCTTCGGCTCAGGTCATGATCCTGGGGTCCTGGGATCGAGCCCCACGTCCGGCTCCCTGCTCAGCGGAGAGCCTGCTTCTCCCTCTCCCTCTGCCTGCCACTCTGCATACTTGTGCTCTCTATCTCTGTCAAATAAATAAATAAAATCTTAAAAAATAAATAAATAAAAATCTGTGAACATTGTGCATGCCCATGAGGTAAGAGGTACTACATTGTTTTCTCTGTTTCCCCTATTAGACTGAGTTCATTGAGGACAGGACTCAATTTATTGATTTCTTCATTCATTCACCTAACAGCCACTTCCTGAGCATCTGTTACGGGAAAGGCCCCACAAAGTTCTGGAGACAGGGCAGAGAAGATGACCTGGAGCTTGCCTTCTGGGTGAAAAGCATGCAGTACGGAGGACCTGACCCGGGGAGGGATTCATTTGCTTTCTTTTTCCTGTTGACTTTTTATCCCTAGTGAGGAACATACTACCTTTTATATAGTAGTAGGCGGCTCAAAAGTTTGCCGAATGAACGAATTCCTATTTCTCTGAGCCTATGGCCACAAAATGCAGATGAGGCTGAGAAACGGCAATTTTGTCTAGATTATCCCGAGATGGAGTTTGCCTTTTAGATAGGGCTCTTGAAATTGGACAGGTGGGATGGGATGGTTCGCACATGGTGTAGCTTCCTCATCAGCGTTGTTAGGTAAGGACTGAGGCACAGTAGCAAAGAGTCCAGCGATAAAGTAGTATAAAAACATCGAAGTTTGTTTCTCGCTCGGGTGGTAGTCCTGAGGTAAGTGGGCAGCAGGGTAGCTGTGATCCACACAGAGGTCCTGGGACCCAGGGTCCTTTTATCTTCATGATCTGCCGTGCCTTAGGGTGTTGTCCTTGTGTGTGTGGTGTGGTTGAAGTTGGGTGATAGGCACTTCTGTGTTCCCGATGGGAGGACGCTGCTGAAGGGCGGATGCCTAATTCTTTTTTTTTTGTATTTAATTTAATTTATTTTTTAATTTTAGAGATGGGAAGGAAGGGGCAGGGGGAACGGGAGAGAGAGAATCCCAAGCAGGCTCCATGCCCAGTGTGGATCCCTACACAGGGCTGGATCTCACAACCCTGAAATCATGACCTGAGCTGAAATCAAGAGTCAGACGCTTAACTCACCGAGCCACCTAAGGGCCCCATAATTCTTAAGACCCAAGACCCGAAAGTGGCATACGATCATCTGCCATCTGAGAGCATTTAGTCACCTGGCCACCTCATACATACCAGGGGCGGGGGTGCGGGGGCTGGAAAATGCAGCGCTGCTGGGCGGCCCTGTGGCCAGTCTCGGATCTGCTGTGGTCGCAGAGAGGGAGAACTGATTCTGGCAGATGGGTCTGGCATGCCTGCATGTCTGCTCCGCTGGTAGAGCTGCCGGCTCCAGCATCCTTTCTCTCTCAAGTTTTGGTCTTTCTGAAGCACCTTCTTTAGAGGATCTAGAAAAACTAGCAGACATACTCTTTGTGGACCCTCATACTCTAGGTCTTCAGGAGAAGACCCATGAAGAAAGGGGGTGCACCCTCATTCTGCTCTTCCCAGTGTGCAGCCTTCACACCCCACCGTTGCAGAGTTTTTTTGTGTTTTTTTTTAGATTTTTTTTTCATTTATTCATTTTGAGAGAGAGAGAATGAGAGAGAGCACATGAGAGGGGTTAGGATCAGAGGGAGAAGCAGACTCCCCGCCGAGCAGGGAGCCCGATGCGGGACTCGATCCTGGGACTCCAGGATCATGACCTGAGCTGAAGGCAGTCGCTTAACCAACTGAGCCACCCAGGCGCCCCAGCCGTTGCAGAGTTCTTTTATTCTGAGACGTCACCAGTTTTCATTCCCGTGGTGCCCTCTTGTAGTGAGATCTCCCTGCGTTGCTGCTGAATGTACTTCACCTGGTGGGCTCTGTCCCCGCTCCATCTTGGAGGAGCACATCCCACGCAGTATCATTAAATCTTGATTTACTTGACAATACCGAGCATGTATGTATGTTTACCTTCAGCTGTGATGGATGAATAAAAGCTCTTTTAAAATCCAGATGTGTCTTAGATAGGAGGATTCCAGAAATGATAAAACAGTGCCTGTTGTTTGTACCACTCTTTGGTCATTTGAACATTCCGTTTTGTGCTGGAATCTTTTTAAATGTGTATTTATCTTTTTCTTCAATATGTGCTCATCGAGGTCAGGAACTGTGTTTTAACCCCTAATTAGGTCAGCAACTTAGAGCTAGGCACTTGACTTGGGGAATCATAGTAAATTTTGTCAAGTGGGTCTGTATTAACTAACACCTGCAGCAAAAATTTCAGTATTTCTACAATGAAACGTTTTCACATTTGAGGGTGATTAAAGACTGCGATGGCCTCACACTAGTTCAATTTGTGTTTTGTTGTCAGATGTTATGAAAATGCTGTTTAGGATTTTTGAATGTAGAATCACAGAGATAAGAAATTACGGACTTGCATCACATTTGATTATATAAAGTATACCACTTTTTACAGATAATGACAATAGAATTACTAAAGATCGTAAAAATTTGGCATACAATAGGCGTATGATAAATTTGTTACTTAAATAAGTGAATAAAGTCCATTTAATAGGGACTTTTATTTCATTGAAAGGATGAATTTTAACAGATTTATTCTAAGACCGTTTGAGTGGTTGGGTTATTATATTAAATTACAGAAGTACAAGTATGGCATTACATAAATATTTTTAAAAAGTAGTAGTGATTGAATTCTAACAAAAAAATTACGACTTTAAAGACAAAAGTCTTTTTTTTTTTTTTTTAAAGATTTTATTTGACAGAGACACAGCGAGAGAGGGAACACAAGCAGGGGGGGTGGGTGAGGGAGAAGCAGGCTTCCCACAGAGCAGGGAGCCTGATGGGGGCTCCATCCCAGGACCCCTGGGATCATGACCTGAGCCGAAGGCAGATGCTTAACGACTGAGCCACCCAGGCGCCCTGACAAAAGTCTTTCTTTTAGTCTGTGGGCATTGGTTCATTTTTTGTTTTTGATTGTTTTGTGTAAAAATGCAGTATCATCCCTGGTGCCTGTGTGCAGTCTTGTTAGGAACCTGGCTATATTAAAGCCATTTCATTTGAGATACTTTTTGAATTGGGAGTTAACTCTGATATTCTTCTTGTTCTCAGAAGCAGATGATTTTCACAATATCTGTGTCCTTACTCTCTCCCTGTCTACCTACCTCCTTTTTTCTTTCTGTTCAGGTGTTTTAAATCAGTAAGAAATTGGTGTCTCTAGGAATCTTTAAAGAATCACTCATGTTGGGACGCCTGGGTGGCTCAGTCGGTTAAGCGTCTGCCTTGGCTCAAGTCATGATCTCAGGATCCTGGGATCGAGCCCTGCACCAGGCTCCCTGCTGATGAGAGCCTGCTTCTCTCTCTCCCACTCCCCCTGCTTGTGCTCGAGCTCGCTCTCTCTCAAACAGATCTTTTTTTTTTTTTTAAAGATTTTATTTATTTATTTGACAGTGAGAGACATAGTGAGAGAGGGAACACAAGCAGGGGGAGTGGGAGAGGGAGAAGCAGGCTTCCCCGCGGAGCAGGGAGCCCGATGCGGGGCTCGATCCCAGGACCCTGAGATCATGACCTGAGCCGAAGGCAGACGCTTAATGACTGAGCCAGCCAGGCGCACCTCAAATAAATAGATCTTAAAAAAAAAATCACTCATGTTGATGGTTATAATGGTTATAAATGACTGCTTTTGCCATTAGGGTTCTCTATCATGGTTTTTGCTTTCTAAAAGATTATGGTGTCCTTGAATTCAAATCTTTTTTTTTTTTTTTTTCCCTCAAACTCATTGTCTTTATTTACTCAGAGTCCTTTGCTGTCACCCTATGCCTAAAATATATCCCATTGTCCTCTGGGTTTTATCATTCCAGTTTCTTTTGGAAGGAAATTGCCTTCTCTATAAATTCATTTCAGCATTCTAGAAGTATGATACAACAGTACGTATTGTACCACCCAGTGATCATGCCACCTTGTTCATATCAGCTCATTGGAGAGCTATATTTTAAACCATTAGGTCAGGAACTTAGAGCTAGGTACTTGACTCGTGAACTCATAGGCATTTGAATGTTCTTCGGGAGACCATGGCTTTGGAAGAGTGTTTGAAAGAGCTATGTTTACTAATCTTTGGAGAAAGACCACAGAGCTGTTTTCTCAAAATTTAAGATACCTGTGTGGACAGTAATAATAGAGGACCTGTCCATTTGTTCTGATGAACTTTCTTTCAAGAACAGGAACATAGCTGAAACCAACAATAAAATTGTTTCATTTTAAGAAGCCTCCTCTTCCTTTCCAGGATCCAGGATGCCAAGTTAAATACCTTTCTTTTTTTAGAATACTAGAGTTTCTCAGACTGAGACTTTTTAACAGTTTCTGTTTCACCAAATATAAAGTCCTATAAAGTAGGTGTTTAAATTCCTTCTTCATGTCTTTTGAAGGTTATTACAATATAGTACTTCTCTTTTAAATACTTAATACTGATTGTTAGTGAACCTAGGGACTATTCCTTTAGGTAGGAAATCCTGTTGTCACCTGCGCTAGTGGTTCTCAAGTACTCACCAGTGATAAATGGAATCATCTTGGGGCGCCTGAGTGGCTCAGTTGGTTAAGCGACTGCCTTCAGCTCAGGTCATGATCCTGGAGTCCCGGGATCGAGTCCCGCATCAGGCTCCCTGCTCGGCAGGGAGTCTGCTTCTCCCTCTGACCCTCCCCCCTCTCATGCTCTCTCTCTCTCATTCTCTCTCTCAAATAAATAAATAAAATCTTTTAAAAAAATAAAATAAAATAAATGGAATCATCTTTGGAGGTTTTTTGTGTTTTGTATTGAAATACATATGGTCAGCTGCGGATTAGTATGAAGTGTTGTTTTGTGTTTATAGGTAAATACAAGTTAAAATAGATAATTACATTGTTTGTGCAGCAGATAATTCTGTTTCAGTGCACAGAAATCCGGAATAGAAGTGAAAACTTCTCTATGGAGTGATCGGTAACTCTAGGAGCATGTCTATCCAACTTATCCACCCCAGGTGTCCACTACCCTCGACTTTGTGTTTTATCCTCCTGCTTTTAAAAGAAAATAGTTTGATCATCTCTAGACAATAAAAATGGTATATTCTATATACTCATCTGCAACTTGCTTTTTTTCTCAGTGCATTTCCAAAGTGTAGTTGTAATTCATTCATTTTCATTCTTGGGGGCATTTTATTTTATTTTATTTTTTTTAATATATATATATTTTTTTAATTTGACAGAGAGAGATACACAGCGAGAGAGAGAACACAAGCAGGGGGAGTGGGAGAGGGAGAAGCAGGCTTCCCGCAGAGCAGGGAGCCCGATGTGGGGCTCGATCCCAGGACTCTGGGATCATGACCTGAGCCGAGGGCAGACGCTTAACGACTGAGCCACCCAGGCGCCACCTTGGGGGCATTTTATTAAGTGATTATACTAGAGCTAATTTACTGATTATCCTGCTGATGGACCTTTTTGTTGTTATCATGAATAATGTTCTGCAAGGGTTCTCACGCATGTCTACTGATGTTTTCGTGCAAGAATCTCCATAACTGAGTTGGTGAGTCAAAAAGAGTATCTTCAGTTTTATGAGATAATGCAAATTGTTTTCCAGAGTCATTGTGCTGGTTTAGATGCTCACTAGCAGAGTTAGTAGGCTGTTGATCCACATTTGTGTTGTGAGAATCTGTAAATTTTACCTATTTGGTGATGGAAAGTTGTTTCTCATAGTGGTTTTATTTATAAGGGTAAATATCTTTTCATGTGATTATTGGTCTTTCATATTTCCTCTCCTGGAAAATGTCTCTTCACATTTTTTGACCATTTTTCTTATTGATTTTTAGAATTCTTCATATATTCTGGATACTAATCCTTTATCAGGTACATATTGTCCGTATTGTCTTTTTATTTTCTCTGTAATATCTTTTAGACAGAATTTCTTAATTTTAGTGTGATCGAATATATCATTATTTTCTCCAGTAATTATGTGTCTTATGGAAGAAATCTTTCCTATATTTTATTTAATTTGCCTTTTACATTTAAGTTCTTAATTCACCTGAAATTTGTTTGAGTGTTGTCTTTATTTCTTGGGCTGGTCCCTTTTAAACTTATTTTTCTTTTTTACAAATATTCTAGCTGTCTTTTGGCCTTTGCTCTCTCATGCAAATTTTAGAATCAGGTTGTCAAGTTCCTCACTGACCTCTGTTTGGATCTTGATTGAAATGGCATTGACTTTGTACATTCTTTTGGGTTGAACTGACATCCTGATAACATTGAGTCTATCCATGAACATAGTATAATTTAGGCCTTCTTTTTGAATTCCAGTAATGTTTTATAATTCTCATGAGCCTTGCCTTGTTTTGTTAGATTTATTCCTGGGTATATTTTATTTTTTGTTGCTATTTAAAATTTATTCTAAATTACTTTTTCTAACTGTTGCTGGTATATAAAAATGTAATTGGTGTTTGTATATTAATCTTATAACCGCTTGTTTAATTCTCTTATGCTAATGATTTGTCTTTAGAGTCTTTCTTTTTTTTTTTTTTTTTTAAAGATTTTATTATTTGTTTGACAGAGAGAGACACAGCAAGAGAGGGAACACAAGCAGGGAGAGTGGGAGAGGGAGAAGCAGGCTTCCCGCCAAGCAGGGAGCCCGATACGGGGCTCTGTCCCAGGACCCTGAGATCATGACCTGAGCCGAAGGCAGACACTTAACGACTGAGCCACCCAGGCGCCCCAGAGTCTTTCATTTTTGTATGCAGACAATCATCATCTGTAAATAATGACAGTTTTGTTTCTCTTTACCAATTCTTAACTCTTTTATTTTTTCTTTGTTGATTAGAACAATATACAAAGTTCCTGTTAAATATTCCCCTTAAAGTACTATGATTTTACAAAAGCTTTGCTAATTTGATAGATGAGAAGTGCTTTTATTTTAGGTTACAATTCTTTTGTAATTGTAGAGGCTATTTTTTATTTTGTTGCATAATATTTATTTTTGTAAACTGCCTCACTTCCTTTTTTTGGAAAGAGATGTATTAATGAAAAATTTTTTTTAGTTTAATTTCCAACTTTTTGCAGTTAAACCATTTTAAGATATGTTTTGGGTATAGGTTTTAGTGTATTAAAATAGCTCTAAAATATTAAATGTAGTCATATACAGGTATTACTCTTTGGTAAAATCAGTTATCAAATTAGTTGCTTTTCATACTGTTTGGCATGATAAGTGGTAATTTGAAAAACGAAAACATTGCTGTTTATAAAATTCACTGAAGATTTGACTAGTATATTTGTCTCCCTAAAGAACACAGCAAACTGTGTCAGTGGCAACTCTAGGAAGCACTTAGAGGGGGGACCTGGGTTTTACTTTGGTCTTCATAAATGAATCATTCTTGTTTTCAGATAAATTTCTCAAGCTCCTGAGATGTTTTAGGCCAGTCTTCATGGTTTTCATAATGTTAATGTGGGTCATATACTTTAAGCTCTTTCTCCCTCTTTAAAGTCTTAACACACTCTGAGACATTGTTTATAAATCTGAGAAGTTGACTGAATTTAAAGGTCTTGAAACAAAGAATGGTAGATCCATGGGACTTTGTGGAAAGATTGTCTTGTACAATATAAAATATGATAAATGTGAGTTTATCTTTTAAGTTCTTGGGATAGATAAGCCCCATGTGTCATTCACCTATAAATCCCACAGAAGTGGTTTTCAAAGGAGTGTGGTACTGTCTGGTTAGGGGCATTTAGTGGACAGGAGGCAGGGAGTATGAAGTGGGAGGGAGGAGAGCAAGCCCCATACAACAAAGAATTGCCCAAATCCTGCCCAATTTGGGATTTCTCACGGGACATTTGTGCTATTAAAAAACCTGATTATAAATATCTGAGCCCAGAACGTAACTTTGTCTTTATATATAAACACAGTTTTCTTTTACATAATTTTATTATACATAATTTCCCATGAATACAACCACTATGTAAATAAATATTTTTTGAGCTTAGCATGAGTTAGTACACCAATTAGGAAACTCATTCCTCAGCCACAGGTGTCTCTTGTGGTGTTCAGGTTGCCCATACAATTCATGTGTAGATCACTCTGCATTTCTAGCACTCACAATCAGAGTGATTCTGTGTATTTGTATATTCTTATGTAGCCTTTTTTTCCCCTGAAATGTCAAATGTAAAGAAAAGTGTTGATAATATTCAGTTGGTATTTTGAAATTTGCTTTTGCAGCTTTTCCTACACATGAGTAGTTACCAACATGTCTACTCTGCCAACTTTTTTTTTAATGGAGCAATGAAAGCAGGTTAAGATTAAGTGAATATTTTATAAGGAAACATGCTGATAAAGTTGGCAGAGATATATCATTCTTCCTTATGTTCTCCATTTGACAGTCTATAATTTGTCCTGACTCAGTTAAAGTGATATACCTATTCAGTTGAAGTGATATTCCTCTTTATCATAAAACATATGGGTAAATCTGGTGTGTCATTACCTTTTCTGACTCCCAAGTTTTATTGCTATGTCCATCCGTACCTCTGCCCCTTCATTTTCCTGTATGTCTTGTACAGAATGGCATCCAATCCAATTTTTAAAAATGCAGATTTCTTTGTTATAGTAAGTAGGTACAAGTGTCTGACAGCTTTGTTATTGCCCTCTAGTGAAGTAATCCCCAGGACTTTATCTACTGAAATGGGTATGTTTCCTTTTAATTTCTGCTTTATATTATGGTTAGGGCTACACACATACACATACCACTTAGAAGTTATACATGTTGTAGATTATATGATTTATGGATTTCATTTTAGGGTGATAAATGGGAGGTATTACAAAATATTTGTCGCAAGAGCAGGCACGAGTCTGGTAGGCTTGGGAATGGTCCCATAATGCATTATCTTCACGTGTGGTCTTCTAACTTGTGACTTCCCTCCATGTTCTCTCTCCCCTCCAATCTTTTGTACAAGGGAAGCCAAGCCATCTTTCTAAAATACCAAATGTTACTTCCCTAAGTGCTAGCTTGTATTAACTTTTGGTGTATATAATGTCTCACGAACTGGAGACATGCTAGGCAGGGACTATATCTTAAATTTGTTTATGTCTCCAGGATTAACATAGTTCTTTGTGTCTAGTGTATACTCCAAAAGTGTTTGCTGATATTTTTAGTCTACTTTTTCCTCCCTATGATAGAAACTACATTTGGAGAAGGTTCTCCACGTTTCCTTATAACTCACCCTTTTTTTTTATACACGACTACTCTTTAAATGGGTCTCGGCAGTGAATATCATCTTAATATTTTCTATGGTGGAATAGCATGTACACCACCCTAGATATAGAGATGTATAGAAATGGGAAGGCCTTAATACTGGTCTGATTGTAATTAGAATATTAGAATAAACTGTGGCAGCAGTCTTTTTTTAAAAATGTACTTAACAGTGATAAAAGTAGTCTTAGTTTTCAAGTTTATCTGAAAGGTTATGTCAACACTATATTCTTGATTTTTGTTTGTAGCTATTTTTTCTAATTTGGAATTTAATTTATTGTGTACATTTTTGTTTTTGTTTCCTGGTGAGGGAATTTCTTTTCTCCTTAAACACCATACTGTCCCATTCTCAGCAAAATTAAAAAAAGGAAATCATTCTGGACCTTTTCTGTGTCACATATGTATTTTTTTTTTAAGTTTATTTATCTATTTAAGTAAACTCTACCCCCAGCGGGCCTTGAACTCATGACTGAGAGATCAAGAGAGGCATGCTCTTCCAACTAAGCCAGTCTTGTGCCCCCTTCTGTCAGTTTTTTTAAAGATTTTATTTATTTTAGAGAGAGTGAGCAAGCAGGGGGAGAGGGAGAGGGAGTTGGAGAGGCAGAGAATGTCAAGCAGACTCCATGCTGAGTGAGGAACCCAACGTGGGGCTCGACCCCAAGACTCTGAGATCATGATGTGAGCCAAAACCAAGAGTCAGACGCTTAACCAATTGAGCCACCAAGGTGCCCCCTTCTGTTTTTTAACCTGGGTATACAAAGAGTTTGGGAGGCATCAATAGTAAGTTAGATCTATAGTGGATGGCATTTTACATGTGTTTCTTCTATGCATTATTCTTTCAAATTCAGTATTCTTGCCTGATACACTTAGCATCCTATGTGCTGGAAATAGAGTTGCCAGTGAACATAAAATTATCTACTTATTGATCTTTATCATCAGATTTCAGAGTTGTTGTCAGTCACACTGTGTAGGATTTACTACGTATTTACTCTTCATGTGAATTTCATTATATTGCTTAATCTTTTTTTTTTTTTTTAAAGATTTTTTATTTATTTATTCATGAGAGACAGAGAGAGAGAGGAAGAGGGAGAAGCAGGCTCCCAAGGAGCCAGGAGCCCGATGCGGGACTCGATCCCAGGACCCTGGGATCATGACCTGAGCCGAAGGCAGACGCTTAACCATCTGAGCCACCCAGGCGCCCATCTTAATCTTCTTTTAAAAGACATTTTTGTCTATTTAATCCATTTCTTAGTAGAAATGTAGATTACTTCCTCTTTGTGACTATTATAAATAGTGATTTGATATATACCTAGCTGTATGTGCCTTTCTGCTTGTTCTTTTATATTAAATTCTTAAAGATGGAATTATTGAATTGAAACACATTCATATTTTTAAGGCCTTTAGTGGTTCATCCTTAAACTCTAAGTAATAGGGTCTAAGAGTATCTATTGCTGTAGGAATTCTCTTTCATCCTGTCCTAATGTGAGGTAGTCAAATGAATTTTTTTCATCTGAGTTTTTAAATTCCCAGTATTCAGTAGTTAGTAAATTATGGCAGCTCTGAGTTTGGATTGAAGATGATCACATACTCTGACACTCCTCCCTTTGCATGTGAGCTGGCCTGAGCTTTGCCCAGGATGCACTAGCAGGTGTGATGATTTGCCAGCCTCGGGCTTGTCCTTTAAGAGGAGTGGCAGCTCTCACCTTGGTCTCTGGGTGCCTGAGCTGCCATAGCGACTTCCAGCCACCCTAAGACTGGCAGGCTTGGGAGGACATGGACAGGCACTGTGGTGTGTCCCCAGCTGTGTCCAGCCTCCTGTCCATCCCCATCAAGGCATAACCAACTCAGATGCCAGCTGACTACTACTCGGTGACTTCAGTCAACACTGTGTGGAGCACATGAATCCCCCTGCTGAGCCCTTCCCCAATTGCTGACTCTCAAAATCATGAGCTCTAAAAATGGTGGCAGCTGTAAGTGACTAAGGTTTGGAGTAGCTGGCTGTGCAGCCATAGATAATTGTAGGTTACCGAGTCAGAGTATTGAGTTGGAGAGCCTGCACTGTTTTTTCCCAGGAGGAGTCAACCTTTATTCCCTCCTAGGATGGTTGCTTGAGAAAGGCCCTATGGACTTTTGGTAGGCACTGTACTTCTCCTGAGCTTTAGCTAGAGAGCAGTGGGGGAAGAGCCAGAAGTCTCCTGAGGCTGTGCATTTTTGTGAGAACTGAAGCTTGGCCGAAGTTTCAAACCAAGTTACTGTCACAGGACTCTTGTGTCCGAGAGAGCAGCCTCTTTTCTGTTCCAAATCCTTTTGTGTCTACTGCATGGGAGGCAGGGATAGGGAACCATCTTTAAGATGATCTGAAGGGGAGCCGTAAATGTGGGTAACCGTAAGAAGACAGTCCATAGGTTTCTGCCATTCCTTGACCAAAAAGCTTCCCTTTCATTGCCTACCAAAGCCCTGGTTGCTATTCAAGGCATTCTGGGCCTAGCGTTGTAGCCCTGACTCCCACCCTTCTCCTATAGCTACCTGTCCCATTTTCACAGTGCTTTCATGTCTTTTCCTTGCTGTTCTCCCCTCTAGAGGCACCCCACTCTCCACTCCTCATCCTTTCTTTCCCAAACAATGCCAACTGGTATTCTATTCATTCTAAAAGGTTAATTTCAGTTGCTTCCTTTTTCTTAAAAATCTTTATTTCTTTATTCTTCCTGCTTGTGTCCTTCCTCCCTCACGTTGAGCACAGTCAGCCTGGCTTTTGGGTATTTGTCTCATATCCCTTAGTAGATTACAAGAAGTTTGAAGACACAGAAGGGGCTATTCATTCATAATATATAATAGTGTACATTAAAGTATTTGGATTATTTTCTATATTTGCATTTTTTTCTCTCTTACTCAGAGGAAATACATGAAAGTTCTTTAGGGGTTTAGAGACTAGAAACTTAAGGAATTATTGTCTTAAGACCATGTGGGTTTCCTTATGCAAACATAGGTAAATGAGGCAAGAGACTTAGACAATGAGTACTCTGTACTTCCTAGGGTTGGCTGGAGTTCTCTGTGATTCTGCTTCCTGTCCAGGGAGGGTAAAGATAAGTCATTTCTGAATTTATTTGTTTGAATTATGGTACCAGGATGCTGTAAATCAAATCTCTTGTTAGGGTTTGATTTTTTTTTTTTAAAAACTTGCTTAAAAACTTGAAAAACTTGGTGTCCTTGTCTATTTTTAATCAGTTTTTCCTGGATATTTTTGATTGTAGCCCATTAGAAAAAGCATATTTTCCATTGCCACCTAGTCAGAACATATAACTGAAACAAGTTCCTTAAAACAAATCTTACCATTGTTTCATATATTATGCTCTGATATTTTCTATTCTAATGTTTTTAAATGTTGGTTTTGACCTGGGAACTTGCTGTTTGTTTCAAACTATTGTATTGTTTGAAATATATTCAGATAATAAAGGCTTGAATGGTAAGAGTCTGATTCTGAGGTTGATCAGCTTCCCTGAGAGAATTGGTGTTTTTAAAGGCCACATTGAGGGGCGCCTGGGTGGCTCAGTCGTGAAGCGTCTGCCTTCAGCTCAGGTCATGATCCCAGGGTCCTGGGATCGAGCCCCACATCAGGCTCCCTGCTCAGCAGGAAGCCTTCTTCTCCCTCTCCCACTCCCCCTGCTTGTGTTCCTGCTTTTGCTGTCTCTGTCTTTGTCAAATAAATAAAATCTTTAAAAAAAAAAAAAAAGCCACATTGGTGGATGAATCTGATCAGAACAGTCACATTTTATAAAGATCTTGTGTAATTCAAAATGTAGGTAGTAAAAGGTAGATTTTCGTATTGGAAAGAAACATAAGGTGGGATCTGTAGTCTTTGCTCAAATGCTGCTTTTTATTTTCTTGGCATCATCACTAGCTTGAGGAATGCTCTCTCAAAGTAATGGCACTGCCTACCAAAGTAGTTTAGTTTCTGTATTTTTTCTATAAATAGTTTAATCATTTCCAGTTTTCATTTTAAAGTTGTTGATTTTCGGGTGTATTCATAACACTAGTTTCATTATTAGTACCAACACTTAACAGCTAACATTTATTGAAAAGTTATTATGTGCCATGCATGGTGTTGAGTGCTTTAATTTAACCTTCAGAGTACACCGATGGGGGTGGTAAGCTCTCCTAGTTTACAGAGGAGGAAGCTGAGACGCAAAGAGACCACACACCTTGTCTGTGGGGAGCCAGAGGTGTACCCTGGGGCCGGCTCACAGAGCTCCTGCTCTGAACTGGCCTGTGATTGATTCTACCTCTCAGAATAAAATGCCTTGTATAAAATGTAGCGGTACTATTTATAACTTCTGGGGCTTGTTAGTACTTGTAACTCATCCCTAAAATTTGAGTGTCATTTCCGGCTTTCTATACCACTTTCCCTAGGATATTGATATTCTGGGATAATGTTAACAATGAAACATAAGTATGGGGTAAGTAAGGTCTTTTTTGATATTTCAGTGGACTTGGTTGCGTAATTAAGGGTACAAGATTCATCTGCATTGTATATCTCACAGTAAATCTATGCTGAAGTTTCTCCTAGCTTGAAATTTACTTTTATTTGATAAACATTGAGTTTTTTAAACATTTAGTGTCTACCATATGCTAGACCCCGTATTGGCTCTAAGATCACAAAAATGAGTGTAGAAAATTTGGCTCTGATTAGAGGATAAGACATTGACTGTTCATGGACTCCTAGAACCACAAACCTGAGAGATTTTTTTTTTTCACTTAACCTCTTCTACCAATGAGGAAACAGACCAGGTTATCAGGGTCTCTTGTTCTTTGTGTTCTATTGTGTTGCCTTTTCTTCTGCCAGCTTATTCCTTTGGTTAGTGCGAACCCTGCACATTCTCTTTCTGATTACCATTTTTTTTTTTTTTTTACCAGTTTGTGAAATGTGGTAGGTATATTTTTAACCATTTACTAGTGATTGATTGAGTTGTGTTGTTGACACTTGCTAAGGATGACTTAACCCCTTGAAGCCTGTTTTCTCATTTGAAAAAGTGCGGTAATAATGACACCTATTGGTAGGATTGATGTGAGGATTAAATGAAGTAAATGCATTAATAGTGTTTACATGGTGTTTGGCACAAACACAAATACATTCAGTGATGATTATTTTTAATGAGCTTAATTAAAGTGAGACTCTAGTTGGGGACATTTCTTAAAAGGTGAATTAGGTATTATAAAGACACTGTTGCATTAACAGATCTTGTGTAGGAGGTGGGAATTAAGTAATATTTTCATATTTTTACATTCCAGTCTTCTTTCCTTAGCAAGGCTTGACTGGAATTGGCCCAGCCCGCTCTGGCTGCCCAGCCCTGTAAGTGGGCAGTGTGGTGCAGTGGAGAGAGCATGGGCTCGTGTTCCAGACTGGCTTCAGCAGCTTGCTACCATGGGGACTTTGGAAAGTCTCCTCAGGTATAAAATTCCTTCATTTTCTCAGGTATAAAAAATGAATACTAATACTTCCCTTAAGGGACCGTAAGGATTAAATCAAATCGCCAGTACAGAGCAGTGGTGTAGCCCTTACCACCCTCTGCTTGCTTCTCTTCATCTTCTAGCTCCTCCCTCTCCTAATCCCCATTGCCTCCTTGTATGAACAACGACCTTCCCAGATGGGGTGTAGGACAAGTGGCGCCTCTTCATCCTTGAGGATGCTCCTCTCCTGCTCCCATCCCCACCTTGTGGCTCATACCCTCTCTCACGAGCTCCCCAGTACCATTGACCTGGCCCTGAGAGGCAGCCGGAAGGTACCTCAGAGGCCTCAGAGGCCATTTCATCGACCACACTCCTTTTACAGAGGAAGAAACTGAAGGCCAGGGGAGATAGTGGTTGCCTAAGATCAAGTTTCCCACTTCTAGACTAGGGCTCTCTCCACCACTGGGTGCTCCCTCTCAGTTTCTGAGCTTATTTAAAAAAGAAAAAACACATACACACGACACAACGGAAATAGGAGGTTATGTACGCAGCCTCTTCTGAGTGTGCTCAGAGTCGATCCTGCTCACGGTATACCTGTGTTACCTGTTTTATTTAGGTGGTAGGTATAATGTTTGAGTAATTTTTATTAAAAATCACAACATAAGCATTGATAATCATAATCACTAATATATCACTAAGCACCTACTACGTGCAAAGCTTTGAGAACGGTGAACTTTACAAAAAAGAGTCTGTGCCTTTGGAGAGCTCCCAGCCTACTGGGCTGTTAAGAAACCATGGGGCTAAGGAAGATTCTGGAGGACCGAATGAGCTTTTCCCACAAGACAGATGCAGAGAAACACAGATTGGTGTTCACCTCACTCTCACCTTGGCTTCTCCAAGAGAAGGTGTTTGGTAGAGGCAGGTATGTTTCTGTTTCAGAGCCACGGTGTCCACCTCATAGCTTCCTGGGTGCTCCCAGGGACTTGCTTTGGTCAGCTCTCATTCCTTACCACTCCCTTAGCCATCTCTGGTGGGTAAACAGATTTTATAACACAGGCTAATGTCCAGTTTGACGAGGTTGCCTGTCTCTCCGGAAACTTCCCAGACCATCCCATACCGTATAGAAATTCACTGAACGATTTTAACACCTATCAAACTGCAGCCTAAGCTAGCAGGGTTGGGAGGCTGAAAATACACATATAAATCACTCTCATTCAGTCTATTGAAGTGTTTCTTATTTTCTCTTCTTAAATAAAACTATGTGCCTTCACCAAACATAGCATATATTTTCTATGTGCAGTTCAACACCTAAGAAGTAAGTAAGTCATAATCGAAAGTCATCTTTAGAAAGATTTGCTCTTGTTTAGCAAATAATGGCAGACCTCATCTCTTTCTAAAAATAAACCGTTAGTGTATGTCACTGAGTATATTTGACTCTTCTAAAAAAGAGGCCCTCTCTCTTTCTCTCGAACATGAGAGGGCATTTATTTTTTTTGTCTGTGATGTAGTTTTCCAAGAGTTCGTCACTATTGGCTGCTTCATTTTTCTAAATTTAGTAAATTCTTGGAAGTATACTTAAAGAGACGATTTAAGGATTTTATCTCAAGCCTGGCTGGTTGTGTGGTTGCAAGTGGTCAAGTTGTTACATTTCATAGTGACAGTGTAGGGATACAGGGAGCGACTGAATTTAAAATGGTTTGCAGGGCGCCTGGGTGGCTCAGGCGATTAAGCGCCTGCCTTCTGCTCAGGTCATGATCCCAGGGTCCTGGGATCAAGTCCCCCGTCGGGCTCCTTGCTTGGCGGGAAGCCTGCTTCTCCTTCTCCCGCTCCCCCTGCTTGTGTTCCCTCTCTTGCTGTGTCTCTCTCTCTCAAATAAATAAATAAAATCTTAAAAAAAATAAATAAAATGCAGTTCTCTACATTTTTGTGTCTGACTGCTTCTTGAAAAATGAATGCATTCCTTTTTGTGGTGAAGACTCCTCTGTGGTTATTTGAATTTACCTGGCAGGTGTGAATTTATCTGGTATCTTCTCTGCAGTTTTTTTAATAGAGAGCCAAGATGATTTTTTTTTTTTTGTCCCCAGAAAACACTCATTGGAGTGGAGAGTGATGGAATTTGGTAATTCAGGAGTCTGGTGTGTGAATGAATCAGAAAACACATGTTAAAGACTTCAGGTTTAAGTTTTGTAGTTCCTATGCATTTCCCATTTTCTTGTAACATTTTCTTATGTCTCAATATATAAGTATTTTATCTCTACTCATACTCGTATTTCTTGTTAACCAAATTCTTTCCTAAGACTGTTGATGTAGACTTGAAGTATTTTTAATGTCTCTGGGTGTGGGTGTTCTAAGTACCTCCCAGAAAACCTCCAGGAATTTTTGCCCACCTACTTGGTTTCCCTGGAGGGTGAAAGAAGGTGATTAGTGGAGGAGAAAAACCTCACAAAAAGCCACCCACAAAAAGCTGCCTGCCTGTTTGTTAAAGGTAAGACCCATGGGCTGCCGTCTCCTCAGCTCTGCAGGCTCTTTAAGTAAGGTAATATCCATATGTCGTTCTGTTTTATAACATGTACGGTTTTCTTCCCTCAGAATAAAGTCTCAAAAGATCTTCTTGAACGATAGCTATACTGTGACAGGAGATTTTTTTTTTTAAAGATTTATTTATTAGAAAGCAAGAGACAGAGCACAAGCAGGGGGGAAGGGCAGAGGCAGAGGGAGAAGCAGACTCCCTGCTGGACAAGGAGCCCAATGCAGGCTTGATCCCAGGACCCTGGGATCATGACTTGAGCCAAAGGCAGACGCTTAACTGACTGAGCCACCCAGGTGTCCCCAGGAGCTGTTTTTGTTATGTGTTTCAGTTGACTGGAAGTTTCACGTGGGTAATTGCTTCCACTGTGTTGTTCCCTCTACCCTGTTGCTTATCTTGTGATTTTCTTAGAATCACCTGGTAATGAAGTGGCCTCTGATTCAAGCCTTCACAAGCAAAGCATCTATGCTTAGAGAAGGCTGTGTTAGGAGAATAAGAAACCTGCTAAAAGGGAGGCTTCACTGTTGATGATTTTATTAACTCAGGCTTGGATTCCTGCTTTGAGAGATGTTTTGCCGAAATGTTGATGGAGGGACTATTAATAAGTTATATCATGGTGGACTGTAGTATCTCAGACCTTCTCAGCCCACTTTCCCTGATACCAGCATGTGTGGTTTGTATTAACCCCAAGTGTGTGGCGGGAGAAAATGGAAGTGATCTGAGAGACCACCTGGTCTAATTCTTCATTTCAGCTGAGGAAACTAGACAGGGTAAGTGACTTGCCCAGTGTAAGGCAACACCTAATTTGTGGCCGCCGTGGCCATGGGCCCCAGGTCCTGCAGCAATTTATGAGTTCGGGAAGAGAGGGCACAGAGATGTGGAACCAGGGAGAGGACAAAAAGAGCACAGTTCAGGGTAGGAGTATATGTGGCATTTAGGATCTGGAGTTAGGTTTGAATGGCATCTCCCACTTACAAGCTATGTGATACTTGGACAAGAAACTTAATTTCTCTAAGTTCCTTTATCGTTGAGGTGTAGTAGTTAGATAAAATGATGGTATGAAGTATCTGGCACAGTGCGTGGGACCTAGGAAGTGTTCCATAATGATAGCTGTTACTGTTCTTGTAGTTTAATGGGGGAGGGAAGCATGGAGAGAAATGTGAGCATTGTTGTAGTAGGAGGTACATTGGTCAGGGCTCTCCGGAGAAACAGACCCAATGGCAGATATACCTATAAAGAGATTTATTTGAGGAATTGGCTCATGCTATTATGGAGACCGAGAAGTTCCATGATCTGCTGTCTGCAAGCTGGACACCCAGGGGAGCTGGTGGTATGATTCCAGTCTGAGTCCAGCGGCTAGGGACCAGGGAGCCAGTGGTGTAGATCCCAGTCCAAGGGCAGCAGAAGACAGATGTCTCAACTCATGCAGGCAGACAGGAAACAAAAATGGTGAATTCTTTTTTTTCTGCCTTTTTCTGTTCAGGCCTTCAGCAAATTGAATGATGCCTGCCTACACTAGGGAGGGCAGTCAGCTTTACTGAATCCACACATTCAAATGCTAATCTCCTCTGGAAAACACCCTCACAGACACACCTAGAAATCATGTTTAATCTGAGCACCCCATGGCCCAGTCAAGTCGACACATAAAATTAACCATCCCAAGAAGGCATTACTGATCTTGAAAGGAGGGTCTTTCGGAGCATGTCTTTAAAATCTTCACACCTGGTCATGTCACTCTTAAAAATCATCCTTGGCCCCTCATCACATATCTAAAAGTTCAGGCTGACATGAACGTACTTTCCAGCTTTACTTCTTGTGTTTTTGTCTTGCTGAATCTCTTGCAGTTAGTTCCTGGAACGTGGTCTGCGTTTTCATTTTTTTCTTGAGTAGCAGTTGCCCCTTTAACCTGTCCCACCAGTCCCCATTAGTCATCCTTAAAGACTTAATTCAATTCCCATTTCTTCTGTGTAGTCTCTTAGACCATGGTCTCTCTGTCCCACCTTCCTTTATGGTGAATCACTACTTGTATTGTGTTTCCATGGTACCCTGTACACAATGTTACAGCAATTACGAAACTGTCCTAATGATTTGTTTATATGTCTGACTCACTAAATAATCATTACATTCCCTGAGGACAAGGACCAGGTCTTAGTCATTTTTGTATGCCTAGCACTAGATTGGTGCCAGACACATAGTAGATGCTCATTAGGTGCTTCTATGAAGGGAGGGAGGGAGGAAGGAAAAAAGGAAGGAAGGAAGGGAGTTATCCTAATTAAGGGTTGTCCTAAGTTGGTATAACAGCACGAGCAAAGATAAGGCTGCAAAATTAGCGTTATTTTGATGGGAAGAATGAGACCGTTTGATTGGAAAGGGTTTGTGTTGAGAAGTAGGCTTGTGTAAAAGAGAGGTAAAGATATGATCCCTTCACTTGGAGGGCTTTGAATATGAAGCAGAAGAATTAAGATGTGTTAAGAATTGAGATGTGTTGGGCGCCTGGGTGGCTCAGTTGGTTAAGCGACTGCCTTCGGCTCAGGTCATGATCCTGGAGTCCCGGGATCGAGTCCCGCATCGGGCTCCCTGCTCAGCAGGGAGTCTGCTTCTCCCTCTCCCGCTCCCCCCTCTTGTGCTCTTTCTCTCTCTCAAATAAATAAATAAAATCTTTAAAAAAAAAAAAAAAGAATTGAGATGTGTTAATGAGCCATTTTAGGTTTTTATCAGAGAAGTAACATGGTTCCATAGCAGAGTTACAAGAAAATTAGCCTAGTGGCTGGATGGTTTGGAATGAGGGTAGGTGTGGATCCTGGGGTACTAGTAAAATTATTGCAGCAATAATGAGAGTTGAGATTAGGGCGATGCCAATCAGAAAGGCAAGAGGAGAGACATTTAAAACAACAAACCACAAAATTCTGGCAAACTAGTTCACTTTAAGATTTCTCACATTTTGGTTTGCCAGAGTTTTTGTTTTTTCTTCCTCCCTTCAAAAGTAAAGTCATTTCCATGTGGGTCTTTTGGTATTAGTGCCTAAAAACTCCACCTTAATCTGAAACTCCCTACTCTGATTTTTCAAAAAGGAACAGAAGTTCTTTCAGTAATTTTTGTTTTAGTTTTGTTTTTGTGTTTTGGTCTGGGCTGTGGGCCCAGAAGGAAACTTGGGAAATAATTTGTCAGTTCTCTTTGGCTTTTATAAGATGTTCCTATAGTTGTCTTATTAGAGCATGGCTTCCTGACATTGAGTTTGGTTGTCGACGAGAGTGCTTATTGAAAAACAGTACCTTTATCATTTTTCTTCCTTTGTTTTTTAAATTATTTATTAATTTATTTATTTGAGAGAGAGAGAAAGTGAAAGTGGGGGGAGGGGCAGAGGGAGAGAGAGAGAGGGAGAAAGAATCTCAAGTAGACTCCCTGCTGAGCCCGACGTGGGGCTTGACCTCAAAGCCCTGCGATCATGACCTGAGCTGAAATCAAGGGTCTGATGCTTAACCAACTGAGCCACCTAGCTGCCCCTTTTCTTTCTTTCTTTTTTTTTTTAAGGTTCCTATATCTTTTTAGTTTTCTGTTTGAGATATTCTCGTAAGGTATTTTTTTATAGATTATGAAAAATGTCAAATGGAATTCTAATCAGAGGTCAGTTTGGTTCTGTGAATTTGTACATTGAAAAATAATTATCTAATTGATTGACCTCTCTCATTTTCATTTAATATTGAAGGGAAGGAGAACAGATATGAGTGAGTGCCTGCCTAGCCCCAGTCTTGGAGCTAGATGCTTCACACACATTATGTTGAATGCTCCCATCACCTGGTAAAGTAAATATTAATAATTTACTAGGGAAATGAAGGATTTGGGCAGTTGTGTCACTGCATAGCTGGGAAGTGGTGGAGAAGGAAAACCACATCTTTCTGAATATGCCCAGTTGACGCTGCACATTTGAATACAGCAGTTCTCAACCTTTCTTAGTAAGAGGACCCTTTATCCAATGAAATCGAATTCCTGATTCATCAAATGGATAAGAATAATGTTCCGTTATATACATATATTTTATTTGACACACAAAATTTCAGGTTGAGAGTTATATGATGAAAGTGATTGAAGACTGAAACATAACTTATTCTTATACATGTAAGATACATAAGAATTCAAATAAGTATTCAAAGTCATGTGATAAATTCTAATAGCTTATTTTTTCCTGTGTCAATATTGTTAAGAGCACTAAAAATTACAATGTGGATTTTTAAATGAATTGCTTTTTAAATAGCTTGTCTGGCAGTTTGAGAGCAGTGTCTGATTATACTGATCCAGAAAACTAGAAAGGGAAATAGTAGGAGATTTTGTTTTAAAGTTGAATTATTAATCATACCTAGTGATGTCCAAATTACTTATCAGTTAAGTTCATGGCCAGTGGGCAGCGAGGAGCAGACAGGGAGTTAGTGAATTCCTCCACATCCGGTTTCATTATTCACTGTTTGGCAGAAAACAGTTTTTGAATATACCTTATAATATTTTAAGATGTTCATGGTCACTTAAAAAAATCAGAAAACTGTTAGCTTTTCACTCAAAGGTTCAGGAATAGTCAAACGTATTTTGTTTTACATGCTGAGTACAACTAACTTACCTGCAATCCTTACTATAGTAAGATTAGAGCTTGTTCAGCAGGACAAGCAAGTTAATGCATATGTTTTATTTCAGAGATGGTTAAATATGGAATTTATCAACCAAAAAGTAATTTTTTTTTTAAAGATTTTATTTATTTATTTGACAGAGAGAGACACAGCGAGAGAGGGAACGGAAGCAGGGGGAGTGGGAGAGGGAGAGGGAGAAGCAGGCTTCCCGCCAAGCAGGGAGCCCGATGCGGGGCTCGATCCCAGGACCCTGGGATCATGACCTGAGCTGAAGGCAGACGCTTAACGACTGAGCCACCCAGGCGCCCCCAAAAAGTAATTTTTAAAAATGTCATCAGAAATTTTTACATCAGCACATGGCCCCAGAGCAAATAGCAAGCCTAGATATGCAAAAAAAAAAAAAAAAAGTTGAAATTGTTGTATATGGGTATAGAAACCTTGGAAAATGAGCATTTCAAAGCTGGCTTAGTGCAATTTGATGGCTTTGCGCATTACTATTTGGAAGATGCTGACATCTAATGCTTATTATTGACCACTTGAACATATTTTAACAGTGGCGTTTGTAGGAGCCATGCTACTCCTGAGGTCTTTCCTATCATTGCTTTAAATAGTACAGTGTAGGGGCGCCTGGGTGGCTCAGTCGTTAAGCGTCTGCCTTCGGCTCAGGTCATGATCCCAGAGTCCTGGGATCGAGCCCCGCATCAGGCTCCCTGCTCTGCGGGAAGCCTACTTCTCCCTCTGTGTTCCCTCTCTCACTGTGTCTCTCTCTGTCAAATAAATAAAATTTAAAAAAATAATAATAAATAAATAAATAAATAAATAGTACAGTATAATGACTTGTAAATCTGCCTCACATGTTACAAAGGCAAGCAAGACAGGCACATCTGTCTCATCAAAGTGAATTGTTGTAAAGAGTTTCGTTAATTTCAGACATGGAATGAACTCATCATATGCAAAGGATGCTCTTGCTTAGAATCTTCCCTGGGTGGTGTTATGAGATAATGCTATTAATTTTCTTTTCATAATATCATATTTATCCATCAGCCTCAATGTTGTGTTTCTACTTTTTTTTTTTTTGGATAATGTTTGCCTCTCGTATAGCTCATTCTGTGATACATTAATTTACTTTGAGTGACAGAGTACTTACATTTTTATTGTCAGGTTTAAGTGTAAAAGACAGTAAGTCCTA
The DNA here is from genome assembly GCF_054177405.1 of Leptonychotes weddellii. Lineage (NCBI taxonomy): Eukaryota > Metazoa > Chordata > Mammalia > Carnivora > Phocidae > Leptonychotes > Leptonychotes weddellii. The sequence goes on along the minus strand of NC_138374.1, from coordinate 99,409,876 downwards.
AGACTTTAAATCTGTATGGAGGTATTATGAAGCAAAGTGGGCAACCTCTTTATTATTGTATGATGGACTCTTACACTGTGGCAGGTGCAGGCACTGGGTAGGCAGTTGTGCTCAGGCTTTCCCTGGCATTTGAGTGTGACACACGAGGACAGTGGACATGTGTGTTCTTACAAAGTTTTATACAAGTGGACAAGCCCAAAACTAAATTCACTTAAAGACAAAGCAGAACAGTAAACAATCTAATTAAAGACACATATATAGGTTCAGATATACCACAGAGGTGGAGAAGAGTTTTTCCAAGGTCTGCATAAAAACAAATTAACTTGTCTGTATCAGTTAGTGCATTTGGTGGTTCAAATTTTATACGTAGTACATCTAAGTGTATGTATGGTTAGGGTTCTTCAGAGAAACAGAACCAATAGGAGATACGTGTGTGTGTATATACAAACACACCTATAAACACACACACATAAATATGTTTATCCTATATGTGTGCATAAATCAATATTACGTGCGTAAGTACATTTCTGTATATGTATATATAAATGAATATATATGTACATATGAATTTATTTTAAGGAATTAGCTCACATGATTGTGGGGACTGGGAAGCCTAAAATCTGTGTGGCAGGTCAGCAGGCCATAAATTCAGATAAGAGTTTATATTTCAGTCTTGAGTCCAAAAGCTGGAAAGTCAGCTAGAATTTCTGTGTTGGGGTTTGGAGGCAAAATTCCTTCATCTTAGGGGAACTTTAGTCTTTGTTCTTAATGTTTTCAACTGATTGGATGAGGCCACCCATGTTATGGAGGGTCATCTGCTTTGCTCAGAGTCTACTGATTTAACTGTTAATCACATCTAAAAAATACCTTAATGGCAACATTGAGAGTGGTGTTTGATCAAACATATGGGCACCATAGTCTAGCCAAGATGACACATAAAATTAACCATTACAGTGTGTATTTTTAATTACAAGTTTTGAAACATTAAAAATAATTCAAACATTAAATTTTGTTTAGTGTGACAACTTCTTTGGAAGCCCAGAGCTCCAAGAAGAATGAAAGGGTAGTTAGGTATTGAAAAAGTGAAGGGTTGTAGCTGAGCAGCTTGGTTTCAGACTCCAACTCTGCTGTTTACAATTTGTGGGACTTTGGTTGAGTTCCACTTTCCCCATTTATAAAAGAAGGTGTGACTTCATCAGACTACTTTGATAAATCAATGAGAGAATGCTCGTAAGAGTCCCAGCATAGTGACTGGTGTATAGTGGCATTCAGTACATGATAACCTATCACCATGACTATTACTATAGACTTATATTGCATTTTAAAGTTTTTAATTTCCCTTTATATCTTTTACACGGTAGCCTGGTACACAAGTGTCCTGTTGAGCATGCTCTTGGTATTATTTAGGAGGAAGAAAAGGAATCAAAATTCAGCATCTTTCAATTTTATTTTTTAAAAGGAATATTATATTTGAATAACCAAGAAGATAAGTGACATTATGACCTCAAAGTATTGTTTGAAGATTAATGAGGCGTGCTGAAGAGCATCTGCTACAGAGTTTGGGACAATAAGTTGCTTATTGTGTTTTTAGGTACTGGTATATAATTTTTCTGGTGTCATGGGTTACAGTTAAGTTCATTCTAAGAGTACATCCAAAACTTAATTTCTTGTTTTGATACTAGGGTTCATTGAAATGGAACCATATTTTGTAGAAAATCTTTAAAGCAGTTCATATTCTTACCTAGGGCCTTACTAACAATTGATGACTTACTTATTGATGGACTCTGGGATTTTGCTCAGAAATAGAAAGTAATCTTTGATCTGTAAGGTCTTCAGTTTTGTTTGGAATTCTTTTTTTTTTTATTTAATAAGTGCATTTTTTAGAGATTTTTTTTTTTAAAGATTTTATTTATTTGAAAGAGAGAGAATGAGAGAGAGAGAGAGAGAGAGCACATGAGAGGGGGGAGGGTCAGAGGGAGAAGCAGACTCCCCGCCGAGCAGGAAGCCCGATGCGGGACTCGATCCCGGGACTCCAGGATCATGACCTGAGCCGAAGGCAGTCGCTTAACCAACTGAGCCACCCAGGCGCCCCTTTTTTAGAGATTATATTTGAGAGAGAGAGAGAGCAGAAGAGGGCGGAGGGTCAGAGGGAGAAGCAGACTCCCTGCTGAGCAGGGAGCCCGACACAGGACTCAATCCCGGGACTTTGGGATCATCACCTGAGCCAAAGGCAGATGCCTAACTGACGGAGCCACCCAGGCACCCCAATAAGTGCATTTTTAAGGTTATAAAAATACCCTTGTTTTGGTTTTTTAAAAAAATAGTGTGACTCCTCCTAAAGTTGACCATACTACTGCAAAATGTATTATGTTCATTTCTTTTCTGCTGTAGTTTCTGCACTAAGTGTTCTGTAGCTTGTCAATATTGATTTTTTTTTTAAAGGTTTTATTTATTTATTTGACAGACAGAGAGAGAGTGCACAAGCAGGGGGAGTGGCAGGCAGAGGCAGAGGGAGAAGCAGGCTCCCCGCTGAGCAGGGGGAGCCCGATGTGGGACCCGATCTTGGGGTCATGACCCGAGCTGAAGGAGGTCGCTTAACTAACTGAGCCACCCAGGCACCCTTGTCAATACTGATCTTAATGGTGTTGGGAGTATATGATAGCAGAGAGGACTTTGGAAAGATCCATTATTGGGGTCTTCACATGGGTGCTGCTGTGATAAAATGAACGGCAAAAAGAGACAATTCTTTTTAGCTGTTTCTTCTGGTGAATCTCCCAGGAAAAGTGGATTGGAGTCCATTAACCTGAGCTTCCTATAGCAAAATGCAAGATGTGCTTAGGTTCTGTTTCCTGGTAACCTCCTGAGAGGCTTAAGGGCTAAACAGAAAGTATCTGGTAATACTCAGTTTCTTACTTGAAAGTAGAGTTTAAAAAAAAAATCTTCTGCTAAATCTTACTGCCTAAGATGAAGTTACCATTTTAATGGTTTTTGCATTGTGGTTTCTCTTTATGAAACATGGTACTGAATAGTCCCAATCTTAGATGCTTAAGTGAATTTAAAGTATAAGATAATTATTTTGATGTAAATTAAGGTAGCACCTGGGATATTACAGTCTAAGGTAGGAGACAGAAGCTAGTGCTCGTTGATAGTACCTAAGCATTGGTAGGTAAGTAAGTCCACTCAGGTGAGAATGAAGAAGCAGTCCAAACCAGAAAGGTTTGAGCGGTATGGGTGCTCTTCAGATTAGTCCAGGAAGGCTAGCAGCAGCCCCTGACTTCTAAAAGGACCTGCTAAGTGCAGACACTGTGCTCGTATTCTATGGTTAGTCAAACCACTCCAAGAAGTAGGTATTAAATTATCACAGGTCTACGGTCACACATCTAATACTCTTGGGGCAAAACATAGTTTTAGAATTTATGACTTTTTGGATGTTTAGACTATTTTAGCATATGCTTTATATTATGTATTCCCCCCTGCCTCAGCACTTTTTGGCCAAATCCCCCTTAATTGAACACGTGACTACTTCTGTAGCAAAATACAGAAAAATTCACACGTTAAGTGGGATAATGACTACAAATAGCCCCTCCCCCCCATCATTCAGGTCAAATTTTGCTACAAATGAGTTTTCTACCAAAGGAGTTTGCTGTTAACCTCAAAACAAAACAGAACAAAGACTGGTTTAAAGAGCTTTTAAAATTCCAGATTTGAGGAAAAGGGGTTATGGATCAGTATTTCTATTTTTATAGTTAGAAAGAATGGCAAAGAAAAATAATTTTCCCAAGGGAATTTGAACTCATATGTTTACCCCCATACTGCTTAATAGCAGGTAGGATGTGGTGTTTCTAACAAATCATGCCATTTCATTTTTTCTCTACCTTTTTTCATCACCTCATGTGTTTCTGATTTTTTATACATCATTGCGTTCTAGAGACAGTATAAGTCAATATTGGCTTTTACACCTCATTCTTTTCCATCTAAATTAATATGCACTTTAACCTGGTTTTAGTGTGTTATTGGGAAGTTTCAGTACTGCAGGTGAAATTAGGAGATTTCCTGTTTTACATACTTTCAAAGGTTCTTTATAATTTATAGTCTTACTCCATGGAGATATTTTGTTAGATATTTTGCATTGGTAGGTTTTTATTAGCCATCTCTTAACTTTGTCTCTTTTCCACAAAATATAAAAATAGCTTATTTGACAGTAAATCAGTGCATGTTCACTAGTTTATATATAGAAACAACATGGTGGTTAAGATTTTGCTCGGTTTTTTAAGAGTTTAAATCATATTTTTTCTGTTTTCCTTAGCTTAAATATGCTTAAATCATAGTATTTACTTTCTTGATTTGATTTGAGTGGGGAGAACTGAGAAAACAGAATAGGCTCATGATATCAGGGCGGGGGGGGATGGGGGGGTTGGGGGCATGGGGAGGGATGATTCTGAGGGCCTAACAGCCCAGCTGCCTGGGTTCTAATCCTACCATCATCTCAGGCTTTTCATACAACTGGTTTTGAAGAGCTATCAGGAGGATTAAGTGAAGAGGTATTTGCAATGCACTGCAAAGTGCATTACACCTGTCACCTGGTGAGGACTCAGGGTTAGCTGTTATGATTGACATCCCGAGCAGAACTAAAGTTTTCACCTCATGTAGTTCTTTAACAGATTTGCATTTAAGTTTAAGCGGTTTTTGTTTGTTTGTTTGTTTGTTGGTCTCACCTTTCCCCTCACCTTCCAGTAAGTGGCCTTCTCAGCCTTTTTCCTGCTTTCCACTTGCAAGAGCTATAACATCAGATCCATATCAGGTGCGGCAGTAATGCTCAGCTGAGGGCGGTGTCGTGTGGGGGAGTAGAGGGAGACTGACTAGGGACCCTCATCTCAGACTTGAGGGAGTCTGAGTGTGTTCATTGGTTTCTACTCCGTTCTCTGGGGGCCCTACCATTGAATCAGTGAATAAGTAGTCTTAGTGATTGTGCTTGCTAAGTTTCTAGTTAGGAAGTTTTCAGAAATATTTCAGTATTTAAGATAGTCACCTCTGATGGGAAATGTACCAAAATACTATGGTCTGGCGATGAAGAATTAATTTAAAAATGTGTTTCTTTGTGTGACTCTTACTTCTTGACTAAAGAGAAAGCAGGACATGAGTTTACATTTAAGTGTATACTTTTAATATTCCAGTTCTTTACCTTTAATTATTTAAACCAAATAGCTTTTTGGAAGTTGCTTTAGGTAAGACCTTTATGTATATCACTTGCTGCAAATTTCAGTCAGTCATAGAAGCTTATGTTTTAATAAAAGTCAAGGATTTGAGGGTCCTTGCTAGTTTACTTGCATGAGTGTGGGGTGCTTGTTATGTGCAGGTCCTTATGTGCTTTCACTTGAATAGATGATTTTAGGTGCTCTGTCAGTTAAAGGTAATGAATCGTAAGGAAGCTTTTGAAAACCAAGTTGTGAATTTACAAAATATTTCCAGGGTAATAATTTAAAGATGCGTTTGGCACAAATCCAGTATTTATAAAACAAATAGCTAAGCAGTGCACAATGAACTTTTCTAATCCCCATACGCTGTCATGATGATCTTTATCATCTTTTTTCTTTTAAGTTACCACCAAAAA
>NC_138374.1:99389742-99404165 GCF_054177405.1 Leptonychotes weddellii | reverse complement strand
AAAGCCTTATTTTTTAAAAAGATTTTATTTATTGAGAGAGAAGGAAAGCAAGCTAGAGAGAGTGCATGAGCGGGGGGGGGGGGGTGGGAGGAGTGGGGGGAGGGACAGAGGGAGAGTGAGAAGCAGGCTCTCCGTTGAGCAGGGAGCCTGATGTGGGGCTCCATCCCGGGACCCTGGGATCATGACCTGAGCCAAAGGCAGACACTTGACCTACTGAGTCACCCAGGTGCCCCAATTCTTCTCATACTTTATGTAATGTTCTAGAGTTAAAACCTTTTAAAGCAAGTGCAAACCAACCTGAACTAATAATGAAGTTAATTTGTTCCCCTTTTAGGTGAGCAACTCATTGGCCACTTAGCTATTAATTCTTCTGGGTGGGTCTTATCGAGCTGTGTTATTTCTGTAAAATAAAGAATCACTAGGAAATAGTGCCTGTGGAGGATGGATCTAGGTGGCTTCCAAAGGTGAGGCTCTTTTTGATGTAGGTACGTTCTCAGCTTAACAGTGGAGTGAGGTTCTCATTAAGTAGCAGGTATCTTTTTTTTGGGGGGGGGGAGAGAGAGCGAGTAGGAGTGTGAGGGGCAGAGACAGAGGGAGAGAGAATCTCAGGCAGACTGCACGCTGAGCGTGGAGCAAGGCAAGGCTGGATCTCATGACCCTGAGATCACGACCTGAGCCGAAACCGAGAGTCAGACGCTTAACCAACTGAGCCCCCCCCAGGTGCCCCTAAATAGCAGGTATCTTAATAGATGATTGAGGAGAGTTCTTATAGGAAATTTATTATAATCAGTAATATTTCAGTCATGGTGACTAGAGTAGGGATGGATGACGGCTAAATAGATTGAAAATATTGATGCATTTGAATATTTGTGCCTCAGATGATAGAAAGAATAACAAATGAAATGCAGTTTCCAAGTTGTATTTTTTTTAAAGACTTTATTTATTTATTTGAGAGAGAGAATGAGAGACAGAGCACGAGAGGGAAGAGGGTCAGAGGGAGAAGCAGACCCCCCGCTGAGCAGGGAGCCCAATGTGGGACTCGATCCCTGGACTTGAGGATCATGACCTGAGCCGAAGGCAGTCGCTTAACCAACTGAGCCACCCAGGCGCCCTCCAAGTTGTATTTTTTAATTCTCAGAGGGTGAGTAGGAAGTGGCAGGGGTGGAAAGAAGTATTTGCATCCATGCTCTTTTAGACTTGGTCCTCAAATAGTTTTAGAACATTCTTTCATTGATAGAGTAAACATTTATTGTAAGACCACTATATGCCTGGTACTGCAGGAAGTTCTAAAGATATGCTTTTGAGGAACTCAGCCTAGTGGGGAAAGTCTTAACTTTTAGAAAGCCTTTTCTAACATCTCTTGGGGTGATATGCCTCCCCTTTCTGTGTACCCAGAGCATTCTTCACATTATACTTACTCAAGTATTGTAAAACTCCTAGAAGCAAGCATAGGGTAAATGGTTGTGACCTTGGGTTAGGCATCAGTTTGTTAGGTATGACACCCAGAGCACCAGCAACCAAAGGAAAAAACATAAATTGGACTTGATCAAAATTAAAAGCTGTTGTGCTTCAAAGGATACTATCAAGCAAGTAAAAAGATAGCTCACTGATTGGGACACAATATTTACAAATCATCTATCTGATAAGGATCTGGTATTCAGAATTTATAAGCTCTTACAACTCAACAATAAAAAAGACAAATAATGCAACTGTAAAATGGGCAAAGGATTTGAAAACACACCTCTTCCAAGAAGATATGTAAAGGAACAATAAGTACATGAAAAGATGTAATGCTCAACATTAGTAATCATTGGGGAAATGCAAATGCAAACCACAATGAGATATGACTTCACACTCACTAGGGTAGCTATAGTTTAAAAAAAAAAAAAAAACACCTAACAACAAGTCTTGGTGAGGATGTGGAGAAGTGAGGAAGAACCCTCATGCATTGCTGTTGGGAATGTAAAATGGTGCTTTGGAAAACAGTTTGGCAGTCAAGGTAAACATGGAATTATCATATGACCCAGCAATCCTATTCTTAGGTGTGTTGGATTTATATGTCAACTTTGCTGGGCCATGGTATCCCAGATATTTGGCCAGACATTATTTTGGATCTTTCTTAGGGGGTGTTTTCTGGATGAGACTAACATTTATATCTATGGTCTTTAAGTAAAGCAGAGTGCCCTTCATATTGTGGGTGGACCTTATCTAATTGTTGAAGGCCATAATAGAAAAAAGACTGACATCCCTTGAGCAAGAAGGAATTATGCCAGCAGACAGCCTTCAGACTTAACTGTGACACTGGCTCTTCCCTGGGTCTCCAGCCTGGTGGTCTTTGGCCTTGAACTGCCATATCAGCTCTTATGTGGGTCTCCAGCTTGCCAGCCCACCCTGTAGGTTTGAGCTTGCCTGCCTCCATAATCATGTGAGCCAATTCCTTAACATAGATGTCTCTTTCCATATATACCTCTCCTGGGGCGGCGGGGGGGGGGGGGGGGGTGCGGTTTCTGGAGAACCCTGACTTACACAATACCTAAGAGGATGAGAACCATGAGTTCACACAAAAATTTGTACACAATATTCATAGCAGCATTATTTATAATATCCAAAACATAGAAACAACCCAAATGCCCATTAACTGAATGAATAAACAAATGTGGTGTAGCTATACAGTGGAATACTGTTCAACCATAAAAAGGAATGAAGTACAGATTCTATGTATATGTATATATATGTCCATATACATGTACACATACACACACTACAATATGGATGAATCTTCTAAACATTATGCTTAATGAAAGAAGCCAGACACAAACGGCCACATATTGTAGGATTCCATATATATATGAAAAATTCAGAGTAGACAACTTTATAGAGACAGGAAATAGATTATTCTTGCCAGGAGCTACAAGGAAGAGGAATGGGGAGTGACTGGTAGTGGGTTTGGTGTTTCTTTTTGGGGTGATGAAAATATTCTGGAATTGGATAGTGATGATGATTGCACAGCTTTGTGAATATACTAAAAAACACTGAATTATATACTTTGGGTGAATTTTATAATATATGAATTATGTATCAATTAAAAGACATATTTTCAGGAAGCTTTCACCAGGTATATTATACTTGGCACATGAATCTAAATCTCTTGGGCTTTGAACATTTTTTATTTACACAGTAAATACTGAGTTAATTCAGTTACCATGTCCTACATACTCTAGGGAATAAAGATATAGATCAAAACACAGATGCCAGCTTATATATTATAATAATGTAACCCATATTTATGGATGGATTTGTCACTTATAAAAGAGTTTTACACATCTCATTTGATCCTTACTACAGTCCTCTGATTTAAGTAGGACAATTAATTGGTTTCTTATCTGTGTTTTCTAAAGTCTTTTCATGCCTTTTACTATGACATCTTTCTTCACAGTAGTGTATCTGTTTACATGTTCTTCTTAAACCATTATTTATCTTGTCTGTCAGCTAATAGGATCTCAATAAATGTGTTGTTACTGGAATGGTTTATCCTCATTTTCTAGTTGAGGAAATCAAGACTCTGGGGTTGAAGGGACAGGCTCCTCTTCCCACACTGGGTCGGGGCATAGCTGTGGGCTGGGGTCTATGCTGGGTCCTTTCCATTTTTCCTCACTTGACCATGCACAAGAAAGAAGATGATTATATACCATAACAGAAACTCTATCAGAGGATTTCTGAGGCTTGGAAATGAAGGCAGTGAGTTGTGAATGGAGTTTTGAATGAAGGTGGTGAAGCGGGCATTTTTGTCTCATAAGAGAATGCTTTTAACGTTTCGCTGTTGAATATGATACTTGCTGAAGGCTTTTTTTTTTTTTTTTACTAGGTTAAGGAAGTTCCCCTCTCTTCCTTTTTGAGGTACTGGAGGCACTGGAAAGGAAATGTGCTCATCAGACACTTGTTATTTTTTTGTCTGTTTTTGTTAACCTAGTGTTTTGGGAATGTAGTCTACCTAAAGTGAAAGAGTCCTTTGAAAGCCAAAATTGGAAAATATTGTCGCAAAGCCATTATGGTGACTAAAAATGTTTTAGGGAAATAATGGTCTCAACATTGTGTTTTTCCTACTTTGATGATAACCTGTTCGAATACCTTACACCTGGGGTATAAAGGTTTTTAAAACTGCATTTCAGGAGTTTCAAAATTTAGCATAAACTCTAAATATGAGTTTTGATAATAAGAGCTACCTGAGGAAAAGTACTGTGTGGGGTGTTGGGCAAGGATTCAAATCTCTACTGTGTCACTTAATGGTGTGACATTTTTAGATCTTAGTTTCCTTAAATCCAAAAAACAAGGTTCTTTCAGGGAGTCCCCTTCCATGAATCTGGTAGTTAACCTTGTGGTCCTGGGGTGTTTGAGATGATATCCAGATGGTGGGTTGTACTTAACAAATTTTGATAAATTGATTACTAGAAAGCTTATCAGTTACTGGGTGAACCAATAAGGGAAATCTCCGCAGTATTCCTGTTTTACGGGGATGTAATAGGGAATGTTTATTTGTTTTTAAAATTTATGGTTGAACTCTGCCTGGTTTATATATTTTAAAATTTAATTGTGTGCCTTCACATACAAACTCTATTGTATCCACTATATTGCATATATGACAACTTCTGGAGAACCAAATGAGTGGTTTTAGGCTATTGTCAGGGTTTTAGGTCCCTTTATACACTGGCAAATAGGCATATTTTAGGTTGCCTTTCTTGCCAGATTTCAAAGCAGCCTTGTATGTGTCTGGGAACAATAACTATGGTCTTTCATTGTCAGTCTTGTGCTAATGCATGTTCAAAAAAACAGGTGGAAGCTATTCACCAAGATCTATAAAACCTAATTATTAAATGGAGTTTAATGTTCTACTGTGTTTGTATGTTTAGAAGTAGAAGTGGAAGATAGAAGGGGGCATTCCAGGTAGAAGAGCATAGGCAAAGGCTCAGACCAAAAAGAGAATGGCTAAGTACAGATCTTCCTCGACCTACAGTGGGTTATGTCCCAATAAACCCAGTGTAAGTTGAAAATATCCTAAGTCAAAAATGCATTTAATACACCTAACCTACTGAACATCATAGCTTAGCCTAGCCTTCCTTAAACGTGCTTGCAGCACTTACACTCGCCTGTAGTTGGACAGCATTGTTTAACACTAAACCTATTTTATAATAAAATGTTGAATATCTCATGTAACTGATTGAATGCTGTACTGAAAGTGAAAAACAGAACGGTTGTAAGTATATGGGTTGATCACATGGCTCCCTGGGAGTCGCGGCTCGCTGCCACTGCCCAGCCCAGGAGAGAGCATCGTACTGCAGATTGCTAGCTTGGGAAGAAATCAAAAAATAAACATTCGAGGTATGGTTTCTACTGAAGGTGTATCACTTTCACACCATCCTAAAGTTGAAAAATCATAAGTCGAACCACCCTAAGTCAGGGACCATCTGTAATCTTAAGTAATTTGGGATGGCACAGTGCCCAGCACACAGTAGACTCTTCATAAGTCATTATCAAAGAATGATTGAGTGAATGAACTAATGAGTGAATGAATGCACTGGATTATAGAGTGAGCGTAGGATTAGGTAAGAGATGCATAGACTTGGCCATGAAAATCTTTTATGCCATATACTAAGGAGCTTTTTTTAAGTCCAGGGTGCTTTGGGAAATTATTGAAAGATCTGAACAATGGAATGAAATGACGTATTTTGTAAAACTTGGGTAGTTTTACTGCCTAATAAATCATCTTTCCATAGCCCCTTTATGAGGCAAATACACAAATAGTTCAGTCTGTGATTCAGTAGTTATATTAGCACATTATTTCATCTCTGGGCTATTTCTTCACCTATAAATGAGGCAGATGGCTTGGGATTTTTCTGTTCCTTCCTCCTGACAACATGTATGTTTTTAAGTAAGGGACAGGGAGCAGTGCTTCTGATGGGGCTTCAGAGCTGAGCCCTTTCCGTTAGATTCCATGGCATGGCTCTGCACGCATCACTGTGGGCTGTCATAGAGTTTAGATGACTAAGATGCTTTGTGGACGCCCAGATGTTCCTGGGATGCCTCCAGTTTTGTGGGTGATGGTGACATCTGTGTGTTCTTCCTTTGTTGTCTGGATCATGATCTCATGGGTATAACCACCGTTTGTATTTATTTGGCCACTTTGATCTCTGGGGTAGTGAGGTAAAAGCTCTTGTTAGATTTGTATAACTGTAAGTAGAATAAGTGCTGTATTTAGTTGGTAATTAGGGAAACCTTACTCTTTGGAAGTGGTTAGGGGAAAAGGGTTTAACATTTAACAGTTCCTTGAGATATTAATGTTACATTTTTAAATGTAGGGCTTAAGGAGATGTGGTTTTAGGATTTTTTAAAAAGGAATTTAGGAATTTTTTTCTTTTTTTTAAAAGAGTTATTTATTTTTAGAGAGTGTGTGTGCACACATGCACACTCACAAGCAGGGGGAGAGACAGAGGGAGAGGGAGAAGGAGAGAAGCAGACTCCCGCCTGGGCACAGAGCCTGACGTGGGGCTCAGTCTCAACCCTCAAATCATGACCTGAGCTAAAATCAAGAGTCAGACACTTAACCAACTGAGCCACCCAGGCACCCCATTAGGAATTTTTTTTTTTTTTACTTGAAATCAGTGGGATCTTTCTCACCATAATGTCACCCTTGGCAAACTACTTCTGCTAATATGTAAAGAATAGTGGGACAGGTGGGAAGGGTCACTAAGCAGTAGGTGGGGGTAAGTTAAAAGAAGAGAAATCCTACAGATGATGACTGGTTGGATGATAAAGATGTGGGATTGTGTGTTGATATATTATTCCCTGCGGTGGTCTGCAAGTTTGTGTGGGAGACATTTGTTCTCATTTCCTGTTTCATCACACCCTGCCACCTGCTGCGTTGCTATACAAAGTAACAGTACTTTTCAAGATTGCTGTTTAGGAAATGTGTTTTATGTGTCAGGAAGCCAATTTTGTTGTTGTTCCACAGAAGGCTAATCCAGGAAATGTCTCTCAAGGCTCTAAATTTGAAAAGTGTGTGTGTGTGTGTGTGTGTGTGTGTGTGTGCGCGCACATGCACACGTGTGGTCAAGTTAGCGAGTTGGTGATTGATGCCAGAAGAGACATGAGTAACTTGGAATTGTGTGAATATAGTCCACATGTGGGTGGAGGAAAATGCTTTACACTCTGTTCTGTAGCTGTTATCCTGTGGGATTTCTCACTTAAAAACAAACTGTATCCAAAGACAGCTGTAATTTAAAATAATAATAAGGTTAGTACAGTCTGTATTTTTCTCTTTATGGACACTGGGAAGACAGCACAACTATGTTGCTCTTTGACGTTCACACAAAGACCCTGTAAATCCATCTTCATTATTCAGATGTGATATTTACGAATTCACCTATTCACTAAACTTTATTTGTAACTCCCAAATCAATATTCATGACACTTTGGCAATTATATGAGGACGTGGGCAGAGCAGTGAAAAAGTTGACATGCTCCTCAGCTGAAGTTGAAGAAAATGATGCTTTGCCTTCTTTTCTCGGCTCTCATCCTGTAGACAAGAGTCTTTCTCATGGCCTGTTTAGTGCCATGTTTTTCATTTTTGTGCTTTTTCTTGGTGATTTTGCTACCTAAAATGGCCCTCAAGTGTCTAGTGTTCCTAAATGCAAGAAGGCTTTGATGTGCTTTAGGGAGAAAATACTTGTGTTAGACAAGCTTTGTTCAGGCATGAGCTTATAAGCACTGTTGGCCATGAGTTTAATGTTAATGAATCAACAATATATAATAAATAAGGTGTCCTAAAACAGAAACATACATAAAATAAGTTTATATATTGATCTGTTGATGAAGTATTGTGACTAGAGGCTTGCAAGAGTCTAATCCTGTATTTCCTCTAGGAGCGATGCGTCAGTATTCACAACAACTTTATAGAACCTAACTACCAGGAATAATGAAAATGGAGTCTATTTAGGGTAGAAGGTTATTGGTCTTACTTATGGGCCACACCTGTCTGGGTGAACATGGGGTATTTTTAATGCCTTTGAAAAGATAAAATAAAAATCTCTTGAGAATTAAAGGAACTGTTTAATTTGGAGCCAAGAACAATAATAGCACGTAGGTAAAATTTGACTTTCTAAGTTCTTTATTTAAAGTTTGACCTTCTGAAATCTGTTAGTTGGGGGCACCATCTGTGATAATGTGACCATGGTGAGTGTCTGAGTTTAGATAAAATCTTACTACAACACATTCCAGAGATTGTGAGGCTTGGGGACATTTATTTGAAGTGGTCCTTGTAAGGTCTGCCGACAGCTCTTGGACTATCTCGGACTCTGGGACTTGGTCCTGGCTGACTGTGTGTGTATGTTTCTGCTTCATTAGAGTGCCTGAGTTGACAGCCAAGAGCCTCTTGTTCCACTGGTTTTTAGACACTGTATTTCTTTTACAGAGACCCTTCTTTATAGGTATGGTCCTTCCAGAGCAAATGCCTGACTTGAATCCAGGAAATGGTGGGAGAGAATTTTCCCACATTACTATTATAACAGAGCTGTGAGAGAATGGACATAGGTGTGATAAATGGATGACTTTTGGGTAGAGCAGGTTAGAGGACAGAGTCAGCAGGACATTATTGTAGCATCATTGCTTGGTATTTTCTTTTAATAGCATTAAAACTGAAGTTTTGCTTTTTAAATTCACCTATTACCTTCCATGTCCTTTCACTTTATCTCATTCATTATTGTTTGAAGAGTACTCCTTAAACCAGTCTTTAAGATCAAATATATATGTGGACTTAAAAAGAAAGTATTAGGCAGTGTCACACTAACAATACTAATTGTATAGTTTAATCTAGAAGATGCTCTTATGTCATATGATAAAGGAACTTAGAGGAGATAGACATTTTTATATGAATCAGATATCTAGGAGTCAGTCCTCAACTTTTGTATGAGTTCGATACACTCCAAATGTTTAACCATGAATATTTATAAATTTGTAAATTTTTTCCATAAAAATTGTTAAATGTAAGCTTCCAAAATCTGTTTGAAATGATACTTACTATGTACTGAATGTTTGTATCCCCCTCAAATTCATATGTTGAAGCCTTAGCCCCCAATGTGATGGTATTTGGAAGTGGGGCCTTTGGGAGGGAATTAGGTTTAGATGAGGTCTTGAGGGTGGGACCCTCATAGTAGAATTAGTGCCCTTATAAGGAGAGGAAGAGAGACGAGAGCTCTTTGTTCCTCTCTCTGCCATTGAGGAAACGGAGAAGGCTTATAAGCTCTCTGCAAACCAGGAAGAGGGTCCTCACCAGGAACTAAATCTGCTGGCAGAAGTCCTTGACCTTGGACTTCCTGGCCTCCAGAACTGTGAGAAGTAAATGTCTGTTGTTTTGTTTTAACAATATTTTGACATTTTATTATAATAGCCTGAGCTAAGATAATACTGCATGTGCTATAATGAAGAATACATTTTAATGTCCTTGGTTCTTGGTAGATTGAGCTCAGTCATGTGGCCAATGATTTAATCAGTCATGCCTACATAATGAAACCTCAATAAAAACTCTGGTCCTGAGGCTCAGTGGAGTGTCCTGGTTAACACACACTGATGTGTTGGGAGGGTGACTGTCCTGGATTCCATGAGGAGAATGCGCAAAAGTGCTACATTTTCCCCCACCCTCATCTCACTCTATGGGAGTCTCCATTTGGCCGTTTCTGACCTGTAAGTAATTGTAAGCATAACACCTTCCTGAGTTCTGTGAGTCATTCTAGTGAATTATCGAATCTGAAGGGGTTGGGGAACTCCTGAATGTATTGCCAGTTGGTCAGAAGTCAGGGTGGTCTGGGAACTCCTGAAGAACAGCTGGTATCTGAAGTAACGGCATCTTGTGGAGGACTGAGCCTTAAGCCTGTGGGGTCCAATGCCAACTCCAAGCGGTTGATGTCAGAGTTGTATTGCAGTACACCCAGCTGGGGGTGAAAATGGAATAGTGGAAAGCTCACTACTAGCTCATATATTTAATAATACTTTACGTTGATGAATCTTTAATTTTACTAATCAGATGGGTACAGAATGGTATCATTGTGGTTTTATTTTTTATTTCACTGATTTAAAAGCCTGAGCATTTTTTGCTTATTTGCTATAAATGTTCCTCTAATCCTTATACTTTTAACTTGCTTTTGTGCTGGCTAGGGTTTCTAGTATGATGTCAAGGAGTTAGGCATCTTTGTTTTGTATTTTTATGGAATTCACCTTGCCATCGAGTGTGATGATGCTAAAGGCTTTTTTGTTTGGTTTGGTTTGGTTTGGTTTGGTTCAATACCTTTATTAGGTTAAAGAAGTTCTCTTTTATTCTTAGTTTGAATTTTTTATCATGAAAGTATACTGAATTTAATAAAATGTGCTTTCTTTGCCTATTGAAGTGATCAGTAATTTTTCTTTAATTTCAGAAAAGGACAGATTACATTAACATGTTTTAAAAATTGTTGAACCGGGGCGCCTGGGTGGCTCAGTCGTTAAGCGTCTGCCTTCGGCTCAGGTCATGATCCCAGGGTCCTGGGATCGAGCCCCGCATCGGGCTCCCTGCTCGGCGGGAAGCCTGCTTCTCCCTCTCCCACTCCCCCTGCTTGTGTTCCCTCTCTCGCTGTGTCTCTCTCTGTGGAATAAATAAATAAGATCTTTAAAAAAAAAAAAAAATTGTTGAACCAACCTTGTATTTCTCAAATAAGCCCAACTTGGACATAATGCAATATCTTTTTTGTATGTTACTAGGGAGGACTTACTTTTGCCTCTGGTAATGTTCAGCCAGGCTTTTTAGCACAGTCTTTCTGAGGGGCAAAATCATCTCAAAGTATTAACAAAATAGGTAGGAGTTTCTGGGTATAAACCTAGGAAAAGGTAGGAACAACAGAAGTAAACCTTGAACACATTTTCCAGTCTGCAAGAAATACAGGTTTCCTCTACTATCTGGAAGTAGAGTGTTCCTATGAAACCATTCTTAAGCTGAAATGGCATCAAGCAAAGAAGCGATTACCCTTACTTGATATGAAAAAATTGAACATTCCCAGACCCAAAAAATAACTTCTCTCAAGATTTTCTGATACCTTAGGACATATCTTGCTAATGGATGCACAAAATAAATCAAGATAAGGCACAGGTGCTCACAGACACAGTTCAAAGCTCTGGCAACTTGATGCTGAGGTACTGAGTGCAGTTCCCAGGGAAGGAGTTTGGCAGTGCCGCTCTAGCTGCCAGGGTAACCCACTGCAAGACAGAGGCTGAATGCTACCTTTGTTCTTTACCTTTTTTCGTAAAAGCTAAAATCCTTTTTGAATTTCTTTTAATTAGTGAAAATGTATTAATGTAGGTCTTCTGTAAAGGCAAAGTAGCATAACACAAACTTTTGAAAAGTGGGGTATACCTATATCTACAAAACAGAGGTTTTGGTAGCCTCATGGGGCAAGGGAGACAAAGTCCAGGACCCATCAAAGGTAGACTGTCTGACAACCCTCCCAAACCGTTCAGCTGGGCCCCTAAGAGGCCTTCATCTTCGGATAAAGTGAAAACAGAAACATACTATCCTGCAAACAGATTTAGAGCCAGTTTTGCATCACCTGGCTAATCCAGGGGGCACTCAGTCTTTGAACGTGGATTCACATGGAGCCGGTTTGGAACCACTCCCAGGTGCCTGGCATAAACAAACATTTTTTTTTTTTTTTTTTTTAAGAGAGCATGCAAGTGGTGGGCAGAGGGGCAGAGGGAGAGAGAGAATCCCAAGCAGGCTCCACACTCATCACGGAACCCATGGAGCTTGATCTCAGAACCCTGAGGTCGTGACCTGAGCCAAAATCAAGAGTTGGATGCCTAAGCAACTGAGCCACCCAGGTGCTTGTTGAACATTATTTTGTAGGAAGATAGTGCATCTCAAATTATTCGTGTGGGTGTGTGCATTTTTAAAGTACGTTGTCTAGCACATAGTCAAAAGATAACTAGGCATATAAGAAAATAAGATATAATGAAAGAAAATCAGCAAAATAATAAAGAGAAGCAGACACACAAATTTCAGTTATTGAAATTACTGGTCTACAAAACATCTATGTTTTATATACTCAGAAACAGGATAAGTGTGAATATTTCTTTAGGGAATGAGAAACAACAAAAAAGTGACATAGATTAGAAAACAACCATACAGTTTTAGAACTGAAAAATATGTTGCTGGATTTAATTTACTGGATGTTTTATATCTGTATTCACAAGTGATAATGGCATGTAATTTTCCTTATTCATCCTGCCCCTATCTGACTTGGTATCAAAGTTATACTAGTTTCATAACATGAGTTTAAAAGTATTCTTTATGTTTCTATTCTCTGGAAAAATTCTAAAGAGAAATTTAATTAAAATTAATCATGAAATTATTCAGGTCAGATACGTAGTAACTTTAGTCATATGTGTCTTTCATAGATTTACAGGTTAGCACCATTGAGTATGCATAAATTTCTGTTGCTTGTATAATATCTTTTTAAAATATTTATTTGAGAGCAAGTGAGTGAGAGAGGGAGAGCACGCACAGGAAGGGCACAGGGAGAGGGAGAGAGAATCCCGAGCAGACTCCACACTGAGTACAGAGCCCAGCACAGGGCTCAGTCCCACAACACTGAGGTCATGACCTGA
The DNA here is from genome assembly GCF_054177405.1 of Leptonychotes weddellii. Taxonomy (NCBI): domain Eukaryota; kingdom Metazoa; phylum Chordata; class Mammalia; order Carnivora; family Phocidae; genus Leptonychotes; species Leptonychotes weddellii. The sequence continues at coordinate 99,391,484 of NC_138374.1, read as the reverse complement.
GCTAAAATAAAGAGTCGGATGCCCAAGCAACTGAGCCATCCAGTTGCCCCATATAATATTTTTATAAAGAAAAGTGATTAATTGCACTTCTTATGCTCTTAGTCACTTAAGCTCCATGAATCTACAACTTAGAAAGGGCTGAGTTTTCAGAGTCCAAGAATGATATTTCCCTGTGGAAAACAAGTGCTGTTGTCTAAGAAGTATATCCATACAAGTTTATCATATAGTGTGTGGTTCACTCTTGTGCATGGAAGGCAAAAGCGTATAAAGCCACATAGGCATGATTTACTAAGCATTTCCCCAGTCTTTATAGGATTCTTTAAAGCTGGAACTGTCAGGTTGTGAAAGACTTAGTTCATAGGGACTTTGAACAGAGAGCCTGAGTCACATGTTTTATTAATGAAGAGGAGGCGAAGTACTTACCTAAAGAAGAGCTGTACATAGAACACCTTTTCCATCTACTCTGTTACAGAGCATTTTGACATTTTATGAGTTAGAAAAAGTTGTTTTTTTCATTCTGGCCTGATAATCTTATTGGAGTCTATAAGGAAAAAAATGTTGGAAATTCTCTATTCAGTGCTGCAAGAATGAAAGATGAAACTTTACCTAAATACCAGGTAACTGAATAGCAGTAATTGAAACCGATGATTCCATTTATCTACGTTTGGATATACAGATCGACCTTTATCTCATTCACTTTACAAAAGGAAACTTACTCCTTTTAAATCCAAACACACCCTCAATATCACTTAAGTTTAAAAGAATTGTACTGAAATAGTTTGTCCACTGCTTATATTTTTTTTGTCTAATGGAAAATATTTTCCAAAAACAGGTTATTAGAATTGTAGATGTATTTGAGCAAGAATGAAAGGATGTTAAAGTTAGGAAGTGAACGCTCAGATTATCTCAAAGTCCTACCCAGTATTTGAGTCCCTTTACAATCACGGGCTCTAAGTGGCTCTCTGGCGCTATGGTCTCTCAGTGTTTTTGATCAAGCACAATAAAATATTTCTTGGCATATATACATTATATATATATATACTGACTTATTTATAAATGCTACACGTATATGCTATAGTAATATGTACAAGTATAGTAAATAGAAAGTTTAGAAGGATAAGATCAAACTTAAATGTAAATAGAATTTCTAATATTTTCTTCCCACACATCGCAGTGAACCGTCTTGGTTGCTCATTTTGGACAGCATTGATCTGGCCTCCCTCATCCTTCCCAGAGATAGGGAATTTACAACTTCTAGAGTTAGCTTACTTCAGGTATGGTGTTAATTTGTGTAGTACAGTGATTGGAACGAACAAACATTTGGTATAGAAAACTCTCATATCCTTGGAGGGTTTTTAAAACTTCCATTTCCTTTACATCAAATCCTCAAATTCTGGGTGCTTGAAATGTTTTGGCTTTTGACTCTCAGCTGCCTCCTGGATGGAGAAGGGTAAGAGGTAGTGCAGTCAGAGTTTCTTAATTTCTTGGCACACTGGGACATATGAAATCAGTGGATTCGAATCATGGTGTCTGGCCAGTTTCTATAAATGCTTCTGCAGCTGTCCTAAGCCGTGCATCACAAAACCTCATTCTGTCATTTTACCAGATCTCAGAGTTATTATAAAGGGAGAATTTTCTTTCCTTGGCAAGTGCTTCCCAACAGTGAATCTGTAAATATATCTCCACAATGGTAAAGAAGGATGAAAACGAGGAATCCATTCACCATTTGAAAGGCTGTGTGC
>NC_138374.1:99339118-99389642 GCF_054177405.1 Leptonychotes weddellii | reverse complement strand
AAAAAAAAAAAAAGAAAGAAAGGCTGTGTGCTATCCAAGCTTTTTTTGTGATTGTGAGGCACACCTCATGTCGATGCCTTGAGTCCCATTTCCTTTGCCTTTATTTCTGAGTAGGGAAGGATATTTTGTTTAACTGAGCTTTGTCATTTTTTTTATTTTTTACCAGTAAGGACTAAAGGAATGCTGTCATGGGGGTTTTGATGAAGAATGAGAAACACAAGAGAAAACATTGCAGTAGTTCTTTTTTGTTCCATGACAGGTCCAACGACTATTAACTTGTTCATCATCCTTTCCCATGTTTTGTCCAGTCCCCTAGGGTAACAGTGCAGCCGAGCTGGGTTTAACCTGCTTTCTCTCTTCCCTTATTCTGCGACGGTTGAGAACCAGCCTTCATGCATCAGCATATCCTTACTTCAGGACCACTGTAGACCTTTAGGATGAGACACTGTACTTAGACCACACTTTCCTAAGACCGCATCTGAGCAAAGTCAGTTTCCACTTGTTTTCCTTACTTTTCTGCCATCTCCGTCACCAGTTCATTATGTGAATGTACTGTAATTGATGTTACAGGTTGGATCCTTGGTTATTGAAGCTTTGAAAAAATTTTTGACAAAAAACCACTTGGCATTCAAAACATTAGTGCATGTGCAAAAAATGAAAAATTAGTTTTTCTCTTAGAGACCCCAGTACATCCCTCCCCACCATTTAATGCCTTATAAATATTTAAACACAAAAATATTTTAACTTTATGTCTAACTAATTAAAGAAGGACCTGTTGATTTTGGTTGTTACCTAGTGATTGACCTTTTCATTACAGTCTCTTGAAGTAGCTTGAAAAGCCAAGGGTGTCCTTCATGAATTCATGAGTTTGGCAAATTAGTGTAATTAAGAGGTACTCTGGAGAACAGTGAGGATTGCTTCTTTCTAATTTATAGAGAGAACAGAAGGAAGGACCTAAAAATGCAAGCAGGTACACTTGCTGAAAGTTTTGGGGAAGTGGAGCTTTCTTTGAAGTACCTGGCAGAATAATTCTGTAGCTTTTTTTTTTTTTTTTAATTATTTCTGATCCCAGAAATAATCCTATTGAGTTGTTTTGACCAGGGGAGACTCATGGTTGTGGGCAGTGCTGACTGTTCACAAGAATGCCTTTTCCTGCACCCTCTCCCGGGTTCTGTCAAGCTCTTCTTAGTACCATTGCCTGTCTTGACTTGCTCTTACAGTTTTCTGTCTTGCCTCTTTGGAGTTTACTTGTTTGGAGCAATAAAATTCTTTCTTAGATTTATTCAGCTCTGATGTTTTTTTTCTTAACCTTTAAAAAAAGTTGTATTTTGCTTTTTGTTTGCCTGCTTGTGTGTCTTTGTGTATTCAATATACTTTTTTCCTTGATAGTTTAGATACGGATTAAAATGATGAAAGATACTGGTTCAGAGAGAATGTTCTTAACAGGAACTTTATCATATTTGTTATTTTTTTTAAAGATTTTATTTATTCATTTGAGACACAGGTACAGAGAGAGAGAGGGATCATGAGCAGGGGGAGAGCCAGAGGCAGAGGGAGAAGCAGGCTCCCCCTGAGCCAGGAGCCCAATGTGGGGCTCGATCCCAGGACCCTGCGATCATGACCTGAGCCGAAGGCAGACGCTTAACCATCTGAGCCACCCAGGTGCCCTATATTTGTTATTTTTGACTAGTTATGGATCCTGTGAATTTCTACATCTGGAGATAAGGAGTTAACTGGAAAGATATGTATCACATTGGAATGTTAATCGCTTTTTTAAATGCACTTAAATCTAAAAACTCAAGTTAATGAGATAAGATCTTCAAATCCCCAAATCTGGAATCAAGATGATAAAGCTAAACCTGTAATAGATGGAATAATTTTGATTCATTTTTATGTTATGGTTAAAGGCAGCATTGTGAGATTAAGGGGATTATGACATACAGTTAATGTAAGAAGCTTTAGTGACATATAAGGAATATTGAAAAAGAAATGGGTAAAAATTTTAATCTGTGCCCCATTGTCTGGGAGGGTGAGTCTTCCAATTTTAGATAACTGGTCTGATTACTTTTAGAGAGAATTATCTCTACATCAGAGATGGGCAGTTTTCTATAATTTGATAGAACTGTTGCCTGGGAGTGTTCAACTCCCATTTATTTGCTCCAGTGTTCTGCTTACCAAGCAACCTATTGATCTCAAAATTTTGGTCTTCTGTGAGGACTTGCCCTGTCCAGATACCTGCCTTTATTGTTTTGACAAAAAAAAAAAAAAAGTTTCACTCAAAAATGAACATGCAGTTGTTTCTGGTATGTAAATCAGTTTGGTTGAGTTTGGTTAGCACAAGTCAGTTCCCAGGAGCCTAATGATTTGCTAGACTGATAAAAATTAAATTTCTGAATTTCCAAAGCTGATGATCAGATGATTTTGCTTAAAATAACCAACCAGTGTTACCAGTCTTTATAACAGATTCCATGGAATTCTATTGAATAGAAATATAAATGTTTTTTATTACTGTAGTTCTCTTATAATGAGGGGATATCTTATTGAATAATAACAGTGCCATGAAAATATTTTTTAAAAGGTTTTTTTTATTGTTCTTGCTATTTTTCCCACAGGTGATGTTTAAGATACCAACATAGTTTCTATAGTTTCTAGGCTGTATCTTTTATCTTTGGTTACCCATTTCTGAGAGCACTAGATTGAACAGTGATGAAATACACATGGGCAGAATCTGGAGGTGTGGACATTTGTTTTAGCTGTAGCTCCTGAGCGGGTTGGATGGGATGTGGCTTATTCCTGGAGTCCTCAGAGGATCAGCCCTATCTTCCTCCATCCCCAGTACTTTGCCCTGGCCCTTCCTATGGAAGCTAAGGCTTCCCTGTTCCCTTCTTACATTCTTAGACTGAAGCCTTGGAGGTTAGTGTTGAGAAAATCAGTCAGTTGAGTCATACCTTCTGGGGACCAGAGATTTTGTTTCCTCCTGTTTGTTTTCTCCAGACCTAGTAGTTAGTATGTTAAACATTAGCCATTATAGTTCGATGCTAGTGTTTTTGATACTGTGTTAATAGGGAAATTTATGCTGTTAGTCTGTGATTTTATTAGTGTTATTTATGTTAGATTGGTAAGGTTTTATTTTTTAGTTGTGTTTTTTTTTTTTTTATCAACACAATCCTTGTCTTTATTTGGATTTAAAAAAAACTGGCTGTAAGACAACTTTTTGGCAGTCCATTGTTCTAAGATTTTAATACTTTTGAATGAAAAATGCCTTTGAAAGGCTATAACAAAGTTCATTTGGCTTCTAAAACAAGTCTTTTAAATGAAATTTAGTAATGCTCTTTTTTTAATTAGTAGACTTTATTTTTAGAGCTGTTTTAGATTAGCAAAATTGAACTCTAAATAAAGTACCAAGATGCCCCATGTACCTTTTCCCCCCATCTCTACACACAGCTTCTCTCATGTCAACATCCTACAGCAGTGTGGTACATCTGTTACAATTAATGAAACAACAGTGACTACATTAGTATCCCCCAAAGTGCATAATTTACAATGGGGTTCACTCTTGGTGCTGTAAACTCTGTGGGTTTGGACAGTGTTTAATGACATGTAACCACCATTACAGTATCATACAGAATACTGTTACTGCCCTAAACATCCTCTGTGTCCACCTATTCATCCCTCTCTCCTCCCAAATTCCTGGCAACCACTGACTTTTTTACTATCACCATAGTTTTTCCTTTTCCAGAATGTCATATAGTTGGAGTCATACAATCTGTACCGGTTTCAGATTGTCTTTTATTGCATTTAGTAAAATGCATTTAAGTTTCCTCCATGTCTTTTCATGATTTGATAGCTCATTTATTTTTATCCCTATATGATATTCTATTGTGTGGATGTACCTCAGTTTATTTATCAATTAACCTGTTGAAGGACATTTTGCTTGCTTCCAAGTTTGGGTAATTATGAATAAAGCTGCTATAAACATTTATGTGCAGGTTTTGGTGTGGATGTAAGTTTTCACCTTATTTGGTTAAATACCAAGCAGCACCATTGCTGGATCTTATGGTTAAGAGTATGTTTGATTTTATAAGAAATTGCCAGACTGTCTTCCAAAGTGACTATACCATTTTGCATTCCCTGAACAATGAATAAGACTAGTGATTCTTTTTACTCCTAAAGAGATTGATATACTAAATGTATTTTTGATGACTTCCTTGCGAGGATATCATATGGGCAAAGGACTGTGAAGTTTGAAGGATCAGGGTAAAAGCGTTGACTGGGGGGTGTGACACACGCGTGCGTGCATGCAGGGGCCTGAGAACGGTCGAAGGGCAGGGGCCTCCCAACATCCTCTTTTTCCAGATTACCACAGCTCATGCAGAAATTGTCTTCTGTTTTGGAATCATTGTTAGAAATAGAGTTATGCTGTTAGTGTGAGTATAGCACTGATGTTCTTTCATTATAATAGTATTGATGGTGAAAATATCTGTGGAATTTTAGGCAGATGCCTGGACCTCCAACAGATGGGTAAATCTGGGGTTTATTATTATCTGTGCTAATCATATCCTAGTGCTGAGAGTTGAAATAAGAACCGTGACTTTGGACAGTGTTCTTTAGAGTCAGGATAGTTTCCTAGTGAGGTTCCCCCACCCGAAGCCTAGATGTGGACAGTATCATCGTTTGTCCTGTTGATGATACGGTTGGTGGAGCGAGGTCTCTCTGGCATTGCATAGCAGAGGTCATGCAAAGTTAGCAAAATGCTCACATTTCTGCTGTCTGCGCTACTGACTTCCGACATGTTTGCTCTTCACTTGAAAGGACAAGAGGACTTTGGAGGAAGCAAAGTTTTTGAATTGGTACAAGGCAAATAAGAGAAAAAAAGAATCCCTCCCCCCATGTTATTGTTATCATAAAGGGTACATTGCATGCTGTTTCTTTATAATGATTCTATACTGATGCTCTTTCATTATATTGGTGTTGATGGTGATTGATCTGCCTTTACAGTTGATTTTCCTTTTTAAGTAGGAATAAAGTGGGAAGGAAATGGAAGGGTCTCAAGCTGGGCTCCTTCCACTTGGGTGACTTATAGCTACTCCATGGAAACAGTAAGAATCATACCTGCACGAGTGGCTGGCCTACCACCCATATGCTACCTGACTTATGCTGGAATCTTCTGGGACTGAAATTTTGGTGTGGGTACTGCTCTGCTGTAGGACAGTTCTCCTACAGAATCCCCTTTGGACTACCATCATATTTCTTTTGAGTCTTAACATGAAATTTACCATATGAATGTGTAAAAGACAACCCCCAATATTAAGCTATTTCTCATTTTCCCTTTGGGAAGATTTTTAAAACAGGTTTATACCAACTTGAATATATAAAAATTTTAGGGAAATAGGTGAAATAATTAGATGCCTATTTAAAATATTTAATTTATTAACTTACATGTTATAAATAACATATATAAAAATTAGGATTAAATTCCACATTCTTATATCTTATGGAACCATTTTTTTAAAAGATTTTATTTATTTATTTGAGAGAGAGAGAGCACATGAGCAGGGGCAGAGGGAGAGGGGGAGAAGCTGACTCTCCTGAGATGCAGGACTCAATCCCAGGACCCTGGGATCATGACCTGAGCCGAAGGCAGGTGCTTAACTGACTGAGCCACCCAGGCACCCCCTTATGGAACCATTTTATTCCAGTTCTTTATATGCATCTTTAACATCAGTGATTATTAAAGTCACCTTTTAGCCATCAGCATAGTTTCCCAGATCATATTATATTCATTTCCATGAATAAATTATTTATGATAGTGTATTTTAAAAATTTGTGTAAGATTGCTATCACTGGAAATTTTATTTTAAGCCATATATACTGATTCATGTAACATTAGTATGCATTTTTCCATTTCTTCTTTTAGTTTATATTTGGGATCTTCACAATATAACCACTTATTCTCCTGCCTAATAAAGTATTCTTTAAAAGGTTTATTATTTACAGTATTCAGCACTTTTAATTTTAGAGCCATACCTCCCAGGGATAATTACATAAATCTGGGTTAATCTCTTTGCCTCTTAAAAAACAAAACAACAAGAATCTTCTATTATGTGTCCTATAAGCTTCCAAAACTTGTATTATTTGAGGTCATTTCAAGCTAATTTGATTTCCCCACAGTAATTTGTGGTCTAAAATGAAGTAACTGGGAAGCTCTGTAAGAACTAGAATACAAAGCAATTCTTCCCTTTCTGAAAGGATAATTTAGGGGAGAAATTCTTTTATTATATTAAGGCATATGTGGTATGTAGAACTAGGCTCTGTCCTTATCTGTACATGTATTCATAGAAGTTCTCTCTGTGGATTCCTTACAATGCTCCCTTCTTTTATTCTGGTGTTAAGAATGACAATGCCAGGCATTTTACTCAATGTCAATGTTCTAAAAACTCGTGTAGTAAGACATCAGGAGAAGCACTGAAAGAAAATGCAGTTGAGGGTGTATATTATATTGATCATATTGTGTCAAAACCACCCACTTGTATTTTATCAGTTATTCGGAAAAATCTAAATTTGTCCATAACTGCTTTTTAAAAATGAAATCATCCACTTGGAATCAGTCAGCCCTGATGATGCCTTTGCTAAAACGTAGCACATCCTTCTTTGTGTTGTACTTTGATTTGTGGTCCCACGTGGTTGTAAACTTTGTGACGGCGGAGTACACATTCATCCTTACATACTCCATTACTTCAGGCATTCAGGAATGTGCTTAGAAATTAAATTAGAAAGGAGGTGCCACTAAAAAAAAAGTTTATAAACTTGGTCTGTAAATTCTGGACAAAACTGGGGAGAATTGGTTCACCCTCTTGCTGTCCCTTTGCTGGTGTTTTTACCACTTAGCTCCTTCCCATTTTCATCGTTCTATGTATTATTAATATACTATCAGTAGTATACTATTATATTGTATTATATTAATATATATAGTTTAGGTTCTCCCTGGACATTTACGAACTTGGAGTGTTTGACTTTCAGGACGTGTCCACTTAGTCTGGCCTTTGATGAGACCTCTACCAGGGCTGGAAACAGCACTCAGTATAGACAGGCAGTTGAAGTAATGCCTGTCTCTATTTAGAAATATATAGACAGGCCTGCTTTAAGCTAAATTACACATCTATGGTATACGGTAGACTTGAAATTTTATTGCCAAGGAAAGGAGGAGAACGGAGAAAAATCTCGAGAAGGCTTCCTTGACTTACCAGCACGGAGTCACGGTGCAACAATGTGCTGCATGGCTGCATTACAATTCTAATCCGCCTACACGCGGAAGGCAATGGGGTCTTTGTTCCAAGCTTGCGGAGGAATGCGGGAGCCAAGTAGTGGTGGGAGTTCAGTTTAGTTCCAGTGTTTTATAGATTGGGCTAATTTTCAAAGAGATCCAGACATTTGCTTTTTCAAGTGAGGGAAGCAAGAGCAGAAAATCCATTCTTTCTTGCTACTGAAGAACTTAATCTAAAACATGACGTGTTGTCTGTCCCTCCTAGCTAGACGTGGACAAAGATGTGTGATCATTTGTTTAGAGCCTGGAATAGAACTGCGTCAGCTTTTGTGGACCTAGAAACCAAGAGTTATCTTTTTCTCCTCCAAAGATGGAAACAATTATTTGAGAACCCTGTGCTCATTCATTAGAAAGCTTTAACCTTAAAACCTTTAACCTTGTACCTTAATTTCTGTTATCTTTTGCAGTCTATTCAATATAAACATTCACCTGCATCTGGGAATATAGGACTTGACTGAGCTAGGAATATTGGCAAAAAGCACTGTGTAGGTGCAGAAAATTGTTTAGTTCTTTGTAGAACTGAAGTTAATTGGAAACCTGCTGATATTTCATGTCTCTGATGTCATTTGTCTTTGTGAAATCAGTTCTTAATGGCATTTTTAACATTCCTCCAGAATGTTCCTGTAAGAAAAGAAAGTATTAAAAAGACCTGGTGAGAGAGGTATCCTTAGAAACATTGCTGACAGGTAAGGTTGTAGAATCAAGCAACTTTTTAGATCTGGACGTTGAAGTTTGTCTCGTCAAGCTCTTTATTTTACAGAAGAGAAAAACAGATGTATGGTTGCTCTTTACTCCTTAGTATAGTATGTCTCTCGCTTTGCATTTTAATGATTTGTGTCTTCCCTTATAGATCATATAAAATTACTTTAAGGCCAGGACTGAGTCTTATTTCTTCCTTGTATCTTCAGTGTCTAATCAGCCACCTGGCATGCAGTATGTTTTAGCATATTTTTGCAAAATGAATAAGTCAGTGAATGAAGAACCAGACAACAAACCAGGCTTACCTAGGCCACTGTCTTTCTCGTATAGGATTGCTGCTTATTTTACAAGTCAGACATTTCTCTCCCTTTAAAAAACAACAAAAATGCACCTCAAGGTGAATGGGTAGCAGACGATAAGACAAGACCTTCCGGTCCTCTAAAGGTTACTCTCATGTCTGTGTGTGTGTGTGTGTGTGTGTGTGTACATGTAAACAAAACATGCAAAAATAAAAGATAATTCCAGGTACTGGTAATCCGATGAAAAAAGTGCCATGAACATGACTTATAGAGAACGGAGTTTCCCAATAAATAGCCAAATGTCTTCTCTTTAGTAGAAATCTAACTTCCAGCACCAGGCATTAGTCCATCCATCCCACAGAGAGGAAATCCTTGCTACTACCCTGAAGGCTTATCACGTGCTCATGGTTGAAGTTCTTCTGGAACCAGAGCTGCTAAAAAGAACTTCTTTGGAAGGATTGGTTTAGCCTCTTAAGGATGCCATGTTGATGAATGGAATTTCTGGCCTTTTACCTTTAGGAAAAGGGGTTTTTCCTTTGATCTTGTTAAAAGCTGCCACAGACAGACTCTTTTAAAAATATTGCCTGTTTTAAAGTAATGGGAAGGAGGTCTGAAAAGGCATCATCTTAAACTTTGTCAGTGTCCAGGAAACATCATTTCATTGTAGAATTCTGACCTGCTGTGTGTAAAAGATGAGTCAGTCTAGTAAACAAGTATTTATTGAGCACCTGGTTTGTGTCAAGGACAGTGCCTGAGGGATGGTGGGTTACAACTCCCTTATGTCATGAAATCAATTTAGTGAACTGTAACTAGCATTTTATAACAAATAAAATGGAGACTAGAATAGAATATCAAATTGTAGCATAGATAGTATCAAATTTGAGTTTCAGTTCTGTGTGTATGTGTGTATTCGGGATTGCAATATAAGGTGGTGTTTTTTTGTTGTTGTGTTGTTGTTTTTACTGTGCGTCATGGTCAGAAAAGCTTGAAAAAATACTATAGTAGAGGATACCCTAAAAGTACAGATAGATTCCTTAGCTCTTGAGTAAGTTACTCTCTTGTAGGGTAAAAGAAACTTACACAAAGAAGTGAATACTCAAGTACTGAATTCTGTGGTTTGGATAGTAGGTGCCATGTGTTCAGGAAAGTAAGATGATAACACAAGTGTCAAGTGTCATGGAGACCATAGTACCTGAACTCAACCTGGAAAGATAGGTAGGGTTTGGAAGGAGTAAAGGCTAGAGGGTGACTCTGAAGTGAGAGATGGTATATGGATAAAAACGATGGCAAAGCTGGAGTAGAGGTGTTAGATTATGCTGGAGAGTTTTAGGATATGGTTTGAAGGCAAAAAACGAAGCACAGTTGTTAAGATTTATGAATACCTTGCAATAACATGCCTAAGGAATTTGCACTGCATCAAGTAACTTGCACAGATTGGTAAGCTGGAGAATGATAGGATGTAGGATGGGTTTATACGGTATTTTCCCACTCCTTCCCAATTCCTCTTTGGTCCTGGAGCTCCTAAGGGAATTTCTTCCAGGTGGGTGTTAGATACCAAGTCTCTGGCATCAGATCAAAGAGAACTAGAAAGGACTTTGGCCGTCCTCCAGAATGTAAATAGAAAGTTAGAACAAGTCCCATTGTGGTACGTGTGAAATACTCCCATGGATGAGAGCTGTAGTACTGTCTGTTTGAAATACAGTGAAGGATGGATTTGAAGAACATTTCTTCTGATAGCACTGCTAAATGTTTGCTCTCAATGTAGAAGGGAAAGCAGATAAGAAAGGCTTATGTTTTTGAAGTACTAGGAATCTGACCGACCTACCTGAAGCATGCTATGTGAATAATTTGTCAGATGATCTTCTCCTTGCCTTCGACATCCCCTCACTGAATGTGGTATATACATAATGTATAAAAACAGTTTCAACAGTGATCATAAAAAGTTTCTTCTCGCTGGAAAGGGACATTGAAAACTCTTAACTACTTTCTAATTGAAGAGAATTTAAAACAAGTTTCTGGAATTATAATGTACATTAAAGGGAACGTGATTTAACTAGAAAAAAGCATTTGAACACAACTATTTAATCTGTAACACTAAATACGCTGATAATTTAGATTGACTTCTGGATGGAAGTTTTGATTCTTGTTGTGGTAGATTATCAAATGTTCTAAACTGAGGCTATACTGGAGAATATTCAGTGCTTAAGTCTTTAGAAAAAATAAGCAGATGCTTGCATCTGGGAGTGCAAGATTGTTTACAAATAGTCTAGGGAGATTGCATACATGTTAGATATTTGGTGGGGCTGTAATTTAATAAGGAATGCAATAGCAAGTTCAAGTACAGCCCACAAGAGATGAAGGGATGTGAAGGACACAAACTTTGGTTTCTAAAAGATAGTGTATAGGCTGTGTATTTCCATTCCTCTGCAAAGAGGGTGGAGGAATGAAAAATGAGGAAGAGGGTATTCGTTCATACTTATCCCACGAAGGCATCTGCTCACAGTCAGTCACCTGTGGAGAGAGTACCAGTTGGCAGAGTATTTTCACGATGTAAATATCCGTCCGCTCAGAAGAGCCACAGCACAAGGAGGCCTGTATCAAGGACCACATTCCTACCCACGGACCCTGGAGGGAGGTTCTCACAGAGATCTCAAGGGGATCTACTCACATTTTCCACTTTTTTTTTTTTTTTTAAGATTTTTTTCTTTATTTATTTGACAGAGAGAGAGAGATAGCGAGAGCAGGAACACAAGCGGGGGAGTGGGAGAGGGAGAAGCAGGCTTCCTGCTGAGCAGGGAGCCCGATGTGGGACTCCATCCCAGGACCCTGGGATCATGACCTGAGCTGAAGGCAGACGCTTAACCGACTGAGCCACCCAGGCATCCTTCCATCCCCTCATCTTTTAACTGCTGATCTTTTTGCCTGTTCATTTGCCAGGAAAGAAAAAGATGGCATTTTTTTTCCCCTATGAAGTAGTAAGTAATTCTTGTATCAGAGATATTAGAATTGTTATTAATCTCGTAATATTTCTGAATAAACTTTCTGCTTATTTTTTGTGGCAATAGAGGAAAAATTTAGATCCTTTGACCAGATTTTAAAACAGTATGCCCTGCAGACAAGAGGTAGAAGAGGTTTTAGTAGAAATCTTTGTTCTTACGGTCTTTGATTTCTTAGGTCAGTATTGGCAACTGTCTTCTTTGCAAGGCCACATAGTGAATATTACAGGCCTTGCATGCTCTCTCACAATTGCTCACCTCTGCCCTTATAACCACAAGGCAGCCAGAGACAGAGTGCAAATGAATGGGTGTGGCTTTGTTCCAGTAAAACTATTTACAAAATAGCTAAATTCAGTCTGCAGGCTATAGTTTGTCAGCCTTAGATTCTAAACTACTAAATGTGTGTCCTAAGGCTTGAGTCTGGAAGGAGACGGGATCAGTTACTTCAAAGTATTTCTAAAATGAAAAGAAAGCACTCCCTGCAGATGAGATGTGAATGCTCTGAGAGTATGGAAAATCCAGAATATCAAGTCTGGATTTTTAGACTGTTCTTAATGCTTCCTCAGTCAATCTCTATCTCCCCCTTTTCTCTCCCTCCCCTTTTTTCCTTCTGGCTCTCTGCTCCTCTCCTCTCTTCAATATCAATATGAACTCCTGGTACTTTGCTCTTAAATCTCCCTTCACATATATATAATTACTACAATACAATTACGTATATATGAAATATATATTTTTTTAATACCTAAAATTTCTTCTCTGAAAAGTAAGTATTTTCTACACTGGTCCTGAGCCAACAGAACGTAACACCCTCCCTGAAAATGCCAGCATTACCGACACAGACTAGGATTAAACAAGTCTAGGCTTTTAGACAAAGAAGAAAAAGCGTTTTCTTTTCTTTTTGAGTGTCCTGAAGCAGAAGTGAATTCTTTGCTTCCAGATTTGCTTCTTGCCATTGAGAATTGCTGTTGGTTTTGTTATCATTTTATTAAATATTAGTAATTGTCCAGAGAAGGAAGGAGGAAGTACAGGACCCAGAGGGGATGGGGAATTTGGTTTACAGGGAATCTTGACCAGTATCTGCATGGAAGGAATAGCACTGTGAAACCCCCAGCAGCAGGAGATTTCTCAAAAATCAGTATATTTCTACTTGCCCGGGAAATAGGACCTCGAGGGTATAAATTGACTGACAGAGGAAACTGGCATGGAGAAAAATGTCGGGGAGTTTGGGTTCAGCTAGTCTAATCACCCAGCCTCCTGGGAGGGGAAGTGAGCAACCCCTGTGAGTGTAACATCTGAATGTGTTTTAAGAAGGACCGCAATGATTCTGCTTTACCCCTCCTGCCTGCACAGTTAATGCGATAAATTTCACCTTGAAGTCCTGACCTGTGAAAATCAGAGTCACCACTCATGGGTGCCTGAGTTCATTCTGCAGGGCAGCACCAAGCTCAGAACTCTTTTCCTGCCTAAGTCTTTGAAGAGGGAGAACCAAGATGAGGAAGAGTCGACAGTATGGCCATATTCCTCCAGTGTAATTATACATAAAACTCACCCAGGGTGCTTTTAAAAATACAGATTTGGGGAATCACCCAGAACCTATAAAAATGGAACTTCTGAGGATGAGACTCAACATTTGCACTTTTTCAGAAGTTTTCTACTTCTACAGATTCTGACAGGCAGTCTGGTCCTTACCATGGGCCAGATGATGGGACTACTGCAGCAGGAAAGCTTACCCCTGGGCTGGCTCTACTGGGGAGTGGCCTTCCAGAGCTCCTGTGGTTTTGAACTGTTTGGATACCAGATAGCTCTTTAGTCTAGATTCTCACAGTGACCCCTGTTAATTCCATTATTTCTTCTTTCTTGAGAGAAATCTTTGAGAAGTCTCAAAGAACTTTACTGTGGACCAAAGTGGGTGTCTCTTACATACTCTCATCCATCTCCACCACCAGGGAAGAGGCTCACTGTTCAGTGTAAATTCATTTCCCATCGACATAACACATGCTGTCTTCCTACCTTAAAAAGGAATTTCTCCTGGAACCCCCTCTTCTCTCCTCCATCTACCACCTTATTTCTTGATAGCAAAATTACTTGGAAAATTGTCTTTATTTGCTGTCTCCAATCCCTGTCAACACACACACACACACACACACACACACACTCACACACTCCAGCTTTCATCCCTTTCCTTCTACCACACCAGTTGTTGTCAAGGGCAGCAGTAACCTCCAGGTTGTCAAATCCAGTAACCGATGCTCAGTCTTCATCTTTCTCAGCCTTTCAGGAGTATTTGGTTCTGTTGACCATTCTCTTCTTCTTAAAACAGCTTTTAAAACTTGACCTCTGGAATTCTACTCTATTGATTCTCTTCTGCTTCAGTGGCTGTTCCTCTTGGAGTCTCCTTTGCTGGGTCCTCCCTCTCTCCCCCTACCTCTAAAAGTTGATATGTCCCCAGACCCAGTTCTGTACCTCTCCTCTATCTGTATCTAGTCCCTAGGTGTGTTGATCTAATAACCCCATGGCTTTCAATACTGTCTGTATGGTGGTGACTTCCAGATTTCTCTTTACTGCTTGGAGCTCTTCCTGAAACCCAGACTTGTATATCTTAATTGTCAGCTTGACACTTAACACTTAGACGTTCTATAAGTATCTCAAACTTGAAATACCCGGAACTGAACTCCTCATTTTCTTGCTCTCCATCTCCACACCTGTTCCTGCTGTATTCTTTGCTCAATACATGGCAGCTTCATCTTTCTAGTTGCTTCAGCCACAGCCTACACTCCAGTCCATCAGTAAAACTGTTTTGCTCTACCCTCAAAATATGGCCAGAATCTGATCACTGCTCACTGCTCTCAGACTGGACCAAGCTACCATTACCTTGTGCCTGGGTGATTGCAAAAAGCCCCCCATTAGCCTTCTTATCTATCTGTGGTTGCCTCTGTAGTCTGTTGTCAATAAAGCAACCAGAATGATCCTTTTAAAATACCACTCAGGTCATGTTAACTCCCTTGTACAAAATCCTCCAGTGGGTTTTCATCTCATTCAAAGTAGGAGCCAAAGTCTTAACAATGGCCTACAAGGCCTACATGATTGGCAGCCCCTCCCTCCCGTCGGTTTCTCTGACCTCATCCCCTACACTTTCCTTCTTCACTCTTCAGCCACACTGGCCTCCTCACCATTCCCCAGAACTTGCCAGCATGCTCCTGCCTCAGGGTGTTTGCATTTGTCCTTCCTAGAATGCTCTTCCCTCCATGTCTCTTTCACTTCTTCAAATGTCCCCTTATCCAGGTCTCTGATGACAGTGTATTTATAAATGGCACTTCTTTGTGCTTTCCATCTCCACCTTATTCTTCACTGTGTTATTTAGCACATAATGCATAACATTTTTGTTTTGATTTGTGATTGTCATTTATCCCATACTTACCCCACTCCCTACTGTGCTGTCAGCCCCACAATTTTGGGACCTTGTCTGTCTTATTCTCTGCCCTAGCCCCAGTGCCATAACGGGCTTGGTAAATATTTGTTGAATGAATGGAAGAATTTGGACTTGGAATTGTCAAGACCAGTTGGGCTATTATCCTTGACCTAATGGGTGACTGTGGTAGGAAATTAAGCAATTGTGAAAACTGAGAAAGATATTTTGGTATTAACATATATTATGGTATCTGTAGTTTTTTCTTCTTTTGAGGGACAGATACAAATAGTATATGATCTAGGGGAATAAGGGGCAAGTTTATTAGGAATTAAAGAAACTAGAAAGTAAAAGGCATTCTAGCAAAATGAAGGACTGAGTATTACAAATAGCTCAGTAGACTTTCACTTAAATTCACCTAACAAATAGTTGTTGAATAAATAAAAGTACTCTGTTGGTCCACTTTCTGTGATTTTGGAGGGGAGGGGTTTACCAGAGTCGATCTTAGTCTGTCATTGCACCATGTAACTATGTATTAGGATCTTTTCTCTCCCAGATTTTCTCACTATTCTTCTACCATTCTTTACTCTTCTGTTGATGAAAGCCAAAAATTAGTCAATTTTCAATAGTGTATGGATGGCACAGAACAAGAAATAGCTTCCCATAAAATTATGGTGTCTTTTTTCTTTTTCATCTCTTAACAATTAGGCATTTTTAAAGTATGGGTTCCTTGCAGCTTGTATTTTCGTTGCTTCTTTATTTCTTTAATTTGTTTCCTTAATATTATAATTAACTACTTTCTCTATGGGATTCCATTAAATTCCACATGTCAGTCAATTCCTTGTAGTTAGAATTCTGCTGTTCAGCAGAATGATTTTTTGCCTCTGCTTGGATGAGTGGGAGTAAATGCTGGCTTCATTCTTTTAACTCGGCTCAAGGATTTCAGGCATGCATGTGACCCACTAGCCTGAATTAGGGCTGGTATTGAGTCTTGTAAACATGAGGTTTGGGTTAATAAGGCATAGGCCCAGTTGTTGGCTTGGAATCTTACTTGTGAATCTTATTTCTTCTGGTGAAAGTTTCAAATAAAATTATAAAATATACAATTTAGGATAAGTTTATTTTGTGTCTAAATAATGGGAAATATCTATCTTCCACAGTAATTTGCACCTATTTGAAATTACCCTCCAAGACCGTTTGCTATTCTAGTCTTCAGTTAAGAATTCTCTGTTCAGATAGTGGCTGTCTGATGATCTCGTATTTGATTAGTGTGTTGAGCCAAATCACTTTGACCCTTCAGTTTGCTGAAGAGTATATGGCATTTCTAGGGTATTGCAGTTGGGTAATCCAAGCAGGGAGGTTTTATTTTTTGTGGATTGCTATACTAGGTTGGTGCCATGGTCTTAGTTAGCAATAGCACCAAGGGGTAGTTTGTGGGGGAAGTGGTAGGAAGAGAGCACTGTCTTCTTTGGCTTAAATTGATACTTTATGGAAACATCTAGTTTTCCTAAGATTATGGGTTTATCTTCCCCAAAACCATGCCAGTCAACTTCAAAGCTTTTTTTCCCCGGTAGCTCCATTGTTATAGCCATAGCACTGTTTTTATGAACAGCTTTTTTTTTTTTTTTTTAAAAAAAAGGTTTTATTTATTTATTTGAGAGAGAGAGAATGAGAGAGAGCACATGAGAGGGGGGAGGGTCAGAGGGAGAAGCAGACTCCCTGCTGAGCAGGGAACCCGATACGGGACTCGATCCAGGGACTCCAGGAGCATGACCTGAGCCGAAGGCAGTCACTTAACCAACTGAGCCACCCAGGCGCCCTATGAACAGCTTTGGTATAGATTTTTAGCCTTTTTTTTTTTTTTGAAGGTTTTATTTATTTATTTATTTGTTTGTTTATTTAGAGTGCAGGGGGTGGGGCAGAGGGAGAGAAAAGGGAGAGAGAACTTCAAGCAGACTCCACGATGAGCACGGAGCCTGATGCAGGGCTCGATCTCACAACCCTGAGATCATGACCTGAGCCGAAATCAAGAGTTGGATGCTTAACTGTCTGAGCCATCCAGGTGCCCCTAGAATTTTAGCTTTTTTTTTTTTTTTAAAGATTTATTTATTTGTCAGAGAGAGAGAGCACAAGCAGGGGGAACAGCAGGCAGAGGGAGAAGCAGACTCCTGCTGAGCAAGGAGCCTGATGCGGGGCTCCATCCCAGGACCCTGGGATCATGACCTGAGCCGAAGGCAGATGCTTAACCAACTGAGCCACCCAGGCGCCCCTAGAATTTTAGCTTTTAAGGGAACTCTAACAGGGAGTCTGCTACCCCCTCTCACTCTCCCTCTCTGCAATCTCTCTCTCTCTCTCTCAAATGAATGGGTAAAATCTTAAAAAAAAAAAAAAAATAGGGTGTCTGGGTGGCTCAGTCAGTTAAGTTCTGCGTTTGGCTCAGGTCATGATCTTGGGGTCTTGGGATTGAGTCCCACGTCAGGCTTTCTGCTCAGCGGGGAGTCTGCTTCTCCCTCTCCTTCTATGTTCTCTCTCTCTCATTGTAAAATCTTTTAAAAAAATTAAAGAACTCTAAAGTGATTATCTTCACTGCTTCTTTGTCCACCTGCTTTGTATATTTCATCATGGCAGTTTGTGATCGAGACTCTCCATAGTCCAGTGCCACTAATCTCAGCATGTCTTTCTGTCAGGACAGTGGCTTGTGTGTGATAGGAAGTGCTTATTGCATGTATTCAGGAGATTTGGACTATCGAAGCATTTCGTTTAGTCATTTGAATTTCAGTACATTTCTCAAATTGTAAATTCCATCTCATTTGCTTTAATAAATTCAATTTAAAATGACTATTTTATACAAAGCTAATACAGGTTGCTTGTCCTCGTTCGTAAGTTGCGCTGATTGAGATGTGCTTCATATGGAATTGTCCCCTTGCACTGCTGGCCTTTAGCTGATTGACAGAGAGAGGGTATGAAAAAAGGAGCATTGACATTTAAGGGAAAGCAATGGGAGAATACGTTTTTAAAAACAATCTATTTTTTTAAAAAGATTTTTATTTATTTATTTGAGAGAGAGAGAGTGAGAACGAGAGAGAGGATGAAAGCGGGGGAGGGTCAGAGGGAGAAGCAGACTCCCCGCTGAGCAGGGAGCCCGATGTGGGACTCAATCCCAGGACTCCAGGATCATGACCTGAGCTGAAGGCAGTTGCTTAATCAACTGAGCCACCCAGGCGCCCCCAAAACAATCTATTTTGAGGATGAGTTTTGGACAATAGAAAGTAGCTTTTCAGCAGGCAGTCAGGACTGGGTTTTCTAGCAGTGGGCATGAACTCCACGTACCCACATCACTTCAGCACATTCTGTGTGTGACTCTTCCTCTTTATGCTTTCTGGTCACCCATCTGAGTCTACTTGAGGATCCCACATTCAGCATTAACTTGGCCCTGGGTCATCTTGATTGGCCAGGCGCTGTTAGTACCATCTGTCTGCCGGGGTGGAATGATAACAGCTGGTGTGCGGCTGTACATGTCCTGGGAACTCTTATTTCAACCAGCGGTTATACTAACAAAAATGAAAACGTCTCCGGATTGCTGCTTTCTGCAACTACTGTTTGTGTTAATTGTTTGGAGAACCCCACTGCGTAGCCTAAACGTCTACCATCTCTAATGGACTTTATGTACTTCAACCTTATTACAAGTTTTATATTCCTAAGATCAAGTTTGACTTCAAGGAGAGCGGTCCTTTTCTGACTCTAAGGAGTTAGCACATGAGAACAATAGTGAATCAGTGAATTCCTAATTTGATACTTCAGAATGAACTAGTTTTCTTCGTTGAATTCAGGCCATGGAAGGGCATTTTGGAGTTTTGTGAAATTCTGTATAGCCATTGTCACTCATCACTTCACTGTAAAGGGGGTTGTTTCACAAGAGCCTCATGGAATTCTTCTGAGCTGCACATAACAGAGAGGCATTTATGTTCCCCAGTAGTCAGTTCTTGAATCCAATTCCAAGGCAGGAAGGGTTTCTCCCCTACTCAGAGAGATTAGAAATACTTCACCACGTAGGAGGCTTAAGCAGAATTCCTTGGCTTGGCCCTGCATGAACAAAGGCTAGATTCTCATTGTTCAGATGGCCCCCTCCCCTTCCCTCATTCTCTCGGCCAGCCCAAACGGAAGGATTCAGAGCAGGAAGTATTAGTTAATTTCGTGTGCTTCATTCTAAACATCTGTACTTGAGTCTTTTTGTTTATGGAAGGAATGTGGCAGGGGAAGGGGGGAAAGCAGTAGAATATTCAGAAGCTAAATATTTTCCTGAGGGTGTGCATATCCATGGTTAGTCTTCATGCTCATGAATGCAAGGCGGGGAAGGGGGGCGGGGGGGAGATGTTCTATTTGTATAGTTGCTGAATACTTTCTAGACTTCTACTTGCTGATTTTCTTCATTGTTTAGCTTGGCCTCTTTACCTTAAAGTCATACTGTCTATGTTCGCATGCTCCCACAGTGTAAAAATAGTCGAGTGGCTCTCATTGGACTGGAAATCAGAAGACCTGGTCTTGTCTTCTATTGGTCTACCATTTAGATCTTTTTACTTTGTCCACTGTGAATCGAGTAGGATGGATAGATAAAGAGTAGGGAGGTATGGAGAGGGAGAGAGAGAATGAGAGCGAGCATACTTGACGGGTCTCAACTGGTAGCTGTTCAATGGAATAAAACCCAGCTCCTTAGTTTCCCAGTTCTTGATTATCCATGACTACAGGTGATGGTGGATAGATCATTCAAGACTTGACCCTTCTCCATTTTCTGTATTGGCTTCCCGATTTATTCAGGTTACATTCTAAGTTCCTTGAAGTAATTTCAGTCCCCTTGTCTCTTAATTTTAAAGGGGGTGCAAAGTGGGCTATAGAAAACTACACCCGCACAAAGTCATGACCTCCTACCCTCGTCTCGGCAGCCCTGTCTCTGCCCAGCAAACCCCCTTTTCCTCTGGTCCGCTTCCTCTGCTGGCCTCTGCAGGGGCTCTTATGAAGTCTCTCCCCTCTCTGCAGATATTCCCCACTGGCTTTGCTCTCACCCCCTCCCCCTTAGCAGGTACCTTTGATTTTCACTGCACAAAAAAGATAAAGTCATTAGAACTCTTCCAGCTCCTGTCCCTTAAAACCTACTCAGTCACTTGCATTTGCCCCTGGCTGGAAAGCAAGGGTGCAGGGTTTCTCCTGTATGGAGCCAGTCCTTTCACCAGCGCAGAATCCCGTTCTTATTGCCCAGCTTATTTCCACATCCAGCCTTCCCCCTTTCGGCTGACTCGAGCACAACAACATGTAATACAACCTCCTCTCTCCTATCTCAAAAAACAAGAAAGAAAAATATTCCTGGACCCAGTGTCCCATCCCACTATTGTCTTCCTCCTCCCCTTCAGCCCGATGTCG
Organism: Leptonychotes weddellii; assembly: GCF_054177405.1. Classification (NCBI taxonomy): domain Eukaryota; kingdom Metazoa; phylum Chordata; class Mammalia; order Carnivora; family Phocidae; genus Leptonychotes; species Leptonychotes weddellii. The sequence goes on along the minus strand of NC_138374.1, from coordinate 99,369,503 downwards.
TTGACTACACTTGCTGTGTCTGCTTCCCTGCCTCATATCTGCCATTCATCTTCCATCCCACCAACCCTACCGCGGGACCACTCTCCCTGAGTATAGCGGCGACCTGTTTGTGGCTTGAAGCCAGTGGACATCGCAGTGATTGCCTTACATGACTCTCTTAGCATATTTTAACACCATTGATTACTTCCTCCTCAAACTCTCTTGGTATCTGTGATACTGATCTTTTACTTGCCGTCCCCTCTCTGGCCTCACAGCCTCCCCTACAGTCCCACCACCTGCTGTGTGTGCTTTAAATGCTGACGCCCCTCAGAGTGATCTCAAAAGTCCGCCTTCTCACTCAGCACCCCTGCCTCGTTAGTCTCACCCATACCCAACCTTCATTATCCATCTACCGGCCAATCTGTATATCTAACTCAGACATGGTCCTTGGGCTTTCAGACCACTCACTTCCAACTCCCTACCAGACGTTTCCTCTTGTTGATCCACACGTACCTCAAAACTAGGATATCCAAAATTGAACTCCTCTCCCCATCCTGCCCTCCAGCCCTGCCTCCAATCCTGCTTAACCTTCTCTGTCCTCTATTTCAGTGGACGGTTCTACTCTCCATCTACTTTTTTTTAAGTTAGGAAACTGAAAGTTATTTTTAATCCTTCCATCTTACTTCCAGACAAGAAGGTTTGACAGTGAAACAACATGTCCACAGACTAGAAGTAGAGGAGGCTTCAGCAGTGGCCCCTCTCCCCCGTACTTTCCATTGGTTACCAAGTTACTACTGAGGTCGACTGACTACACCTTACCCAAATCCACTCATTTCTCTCCATTCCAGCTGTCAGCCGCTGTCATCTCCAGGACTCCTGCCGCATCTTCTTAACTATTCTCTCCACTTTTAGTCCCGTCCCTTCCAGCCTCATCTCTACCCAGTGGCAGTGGCCAGAGCGATCCTTTTAAAAGTCAAATCTGGGGGCGCCTGGGTGCCTTAGTTGGTTAAGTGTCCAACCCCTGATTTTGGCCCAGGTCATGATCTCAGGGTCATCAGGCTTTGCACTCAGTGCAGAGTCTACTTGGGGTTCTCTCTCTTTCCCTCTCTCTCCTCCTCTGCCCCTCCCTTGGCTCACACTCTCTGTCTCTTTCTCTCTCTCTCTCTCAAATAAAATCTTAATAGTAAGCCGATGGCTGAAGTTGCTCTTGCATGTGGCCTCAGACCTGGCCTGTTCTCCCCGGTGAGCCCATCACCAGCCTATAGCTCCAGTTCTTGCTATACTACGCAACTCTAACTCCTCAGTGATCATTCCTCTGTGTTCTCTGGGCTTTTCATACATGCTGTTTCATTTGCCTAGACAACTGATCCCTGTTTGCTGATGTCATTCCTCTGCATTCCTCGGGTCCTGGACACAGATGTCTCTTCTTCTAGAAAATGTTTTTTGACCCCGCAAATCCAGCTTCGGTGACTTTCCTTCATGCCCCCCAAACTTTGTGCATTTCCCCTGTCAGAGCACTCATCACATGGAATTGCAGTCATCTGTATCCACTACTGGATTGACTTGATCTCTGAAGGCAGTGCCTGTGGCCGTCTTGTTATGTGGAATGTGTGAGCCTCCTTTGCGGATGGCCACAGAGCCCTTTTTCTGTTCCAGCTGTGGCTGTGGGTTGAAATGAATAAGGCAGCTCTGAAAACAAGGCTTAGTGAGGTAGGACCGGCACCAGCAAACTAGTTTGCTTCAAAGTTTAATGCTAGCCAAGTTGCTTACTCATGTTCTGCCGCCCATTGCTCTGGGTCTGTGGCAGCAGTGAGAGTGGCCACCTGAGCGGGTTTCTTTCAGAGTGTGGCTCCGTGGTGCAGATTTTAGTCTGGAACACAACACACCCTGCTCCATTTTATCTTCTCTCCTTTGATCCAGTCTCCTGCAGGTTGAGTTGTTAAAGAACAATGAGATGTCAGAAATGGAGACAGACTAGAAAAGCAGGGGTAATCTGTAATCCACGATTAGTGAGTAAGCCTTTGAACATCCCAAACCACCTGTTCCTGAATAAAACCCAATTGTTTTACCATTCCAGAATGTCTTAGTCTCTGGAATGCCACAGTTACTGTAAGTCCATACCCTCATTTAAGGGTAACATTTTAACATTTTTGATACAGTAAAGAGAGAGAGGTTACATTTTCATTCTTTTAACAGGTGGGGTGTAAACTGGATTTGCAAAACCTGTGTCTAGGCAAAATGTTTTACTGCATCGTAGGTAGAAGATCCAGATTTGTATAATATTTTTTGGCAACTGTACATAGTCCCTGGTACAATCAGACCCTTCTATGTGGACATATCCAGGATCCTAATTCAGGAATTTTCTTCTAAACTCTATTATAATAATGCCTTATATTTGTGTAGAGTTTTACAATTAACTAAGTACATGCAAGATCTTAGTTTGACCTTCCAACAACTCTTTGAGGTAGGTGGCTCAGGGGTCATCACCCTCATTTTTGCAGAGGAGAAAATGGCAGAGCAGAAATCACACAGCTAGTAACTGAAGGAGCCAGGACCTGAGCTCAGGTCTCATAGTGCCCAGTTCTGTGTTCTTTCCATCATGTGACACACGTTTGCATTCAAAATTGTATGTGTGTGAGTGTGTTTCATGTATATGGGGGACAGTTAATCAGACTTCTCTTTTTTAAGATCTGGACCACCTAAGAAATAGGTATGGCTCATCATATTAGTTTTAATGTGGATAATACTGGATTAAAAATAGAGCCTGGACACATGACTTACATGGGCTTTCTGCTCTTCCTCCTCCCCTACCTCTCCAGCTCAGCTGGACTCATCCACGTGGTCCCACATCTAGTAGCAGGACAGCCGCAGGCCTCCTGGCACAGAGGCAGACGCACGGTCTTGCATTGAGGTATGCAGGAGAGGAGAGGAGCCCTCACGAGGCTGGAGAGTGAGCTGAGGATATTCCAGGCCACACATGACCATCCCTCCTTCTCCCCTAGGGATGGGTGGGCACGAGGAAGTAAGAGGATGGCAGAAGTCTCTCCGCAACATTTCTGAGAGTGTGCAGGAGTTCCTCTTCTGTGGACTTTGTAGGAGAGGACGAGTATGGTACTTCCTGCAGAATTAATTCGCTTGGGGAGGAAAGACTGCAAGTTCCTTGAGGGCAAGGACCTTTTATGTCTAACACGTCCTGTCCCCCAAAGTATATAGCATAGGACTGAACATGTAGTTGTGCCCAACAAATCCTTGTTGACCAGTCTGTGATCTTAACTATAGCATAGAAGTTGCAGAGAATAAATATTGTCAGAGATGGAAAGACCCAATTGGTGAATGAAAGGTGATTTAAAAACAGTTGCATTTTGTCTTTTTGACCCACCTGAAGGAATGCTGATTGGCAGCCACGCTGTCCCAGCCATCAGACCATGCCCTGGCTGCCCCAGCAAGCTGTCTGGCCAGTGGCTCTTCCTCCAGAGACAGCACCTGAGTAGCTCCTCCCTTTTGCTGTCCTTCCCTGCTCAGTGCTCCGATCTTGCATATTCTTCTTTGAACATATGCAAACAACTTTAAACCACCCCCCCTCCTTTTCTCTTTCTCTCTCTCTCTCTTTTTTTTCTTTGTTCAGCTGCTGGAGGAATTTTTTCTTCATTCCTGCTCCACTCCCTGCCCCATCTCTTAATCACTGTCCCTTTCTCTTTCTCTCCTTCTCAAATTCCTCTCTTAACTTGGTAGATAAGTAGAAGAATAGTGCTCATGGAGGGAAATCGGAGGGGGAGACGAACCATGAGAGACTATGGACTCTGAGAAACAAACTGAGGGTTTTAGAGAGGATGGGGGTGGGGGGATGGGTTAGCCCGGTGATGGGTATTAAGGAGGGCACGTATTGAATGGAGCACTGGGTGTTATACGCAAACAATGAATCATGGAACACTACATCAAAAACTAATGATGTAATGTATGGTGATTAACATAACATAATAAAATAAAATTAAAAAAAAAGAATAGTGCTCATGATAGTCTTCCTGCATTAAGAAGTAACATTAATAGGGGGCGCCTGGGTGGCTCAGTTGGTTAAGCGACTGCCTTCGGCTCAGGTCATGATCCTGGGGTCCCAGGATCGAGTCCCACATCGGGCTCCCTGCTCAGCAGGGAGTCTGCTTCTCCCTCTGACCCTCCTCCCTCTCATGCTCTCTGTCTCTCATTCTCTCTGTCTCAAATAAATAAATAAAATCTTAAAAAAAAAAAAAAAGAAAAAAGAAAAAAAGAAAAGAAGTAACATTAATAGAGTGAATTTTTAAGTACCTTGAAAGTTTCCAGAATACCCATCTAGAAAGCCAGCAAATATTTTCTTTTCTGTTTTTTAATTAAATTGCTTTTGCTGAAGCACCAGCACTAAGAATAAACGCACCTTTTTAATGCAATTTTGATTTTGTTTAATAGTGTTGTAAGTACAGTGCTACCATTTCTCATGGCAAACGGGATTTCAACAATGCATATCTTAAACAAGCTTTTATGAGCCAACTTAGAACCCAGCTCTAACCTGTCATTTCTGTGGGGAAGTGCACACTATTTCCAGGTTTAGAATCTCCTGTTGGACACAACCAGTGTGTTGTGGGTTCTGGAACCATCTTCGGCTAGGGTGTATCCTTCCTTTGTCAAGTTCCAAAGCAACCTAGGAACAGAGGCAGTTTCTTTGCTTCATATGTGTGACTTACGAACTTCATGTCTGTCCCACAGGAAAAGCTTTTGACATCACATACGTGCGCCTCAAGTTCCACACCAGCCGCCCAGAGAGCTTCGCCATTTACAAGCGCACGCGGGAAGATGGGCCCTGGGCTCCTTACCAGTACTACAGTGGCTCATGTGAGAATACCTACTCGAAGGCAAACCGTGGCTTCATCAGGACGGGAGGGGACGAGCAGCAGGCCTTGTGCACAGATGAATTCAGTGACATTTCCCCTCTCACCGGGGGCAACGTGGCCTTCTCAACTCTAGAAGGAAGGCCCAGTGCCTACAACTTTGACAACAGCCCTGTGCTGCAGGTAATGCATCCGGAAGCTGCCTTTGTAGTCCCTTAGTTCCCCCACGTGCATACAGGACGCAGGAAGCTTGTTGTATGGGGGCCTGTGGTCCCACTTCAGAGGCAAGGGTAGGGCTAGGAGATTCCAGGTAGATTCTGTTCTGCTCTCCTGTATATTCTCAGTATGTGAAGGAAAGTAGCTTTGTTCCTGCCACCCAGGTGATGTTCTTGTGTTCTCGTGTACCTGTCAATGTATTCTGGGATAGAAATTTTAGAAATTTTTTAAAAAACTGAACAGTTTTAACTTGGGTCTTTACTTGCAGTAGGAAACGTTTTGCTTCTGACCTTTCGAAGAGAGTATTTGAATCTACCCATTCTTTTCTTTTTCTTTAAGATTTTATTTGAGAGAGAGAGAGGGGGAGCGCGTGTGTGTGCACGGCACACGTGCATGGGGGGGAGGGGCAGGGGGAGAGGGAGGAGCAGACTCCCCAACGAGCAGGGAGCCCGACGCGGGGCTCGATCCCAGGAACATGACCTGAGCCGAAGGCAGACGCTTCACTGACTGAGCCACCCAGGTGCCCCATGAATTTATCCATTATTTCCACAACTTTCCTTATCTCTTCCTTCATTTGCCAAAGGGAAAAAAGTGTTTTTTAGTATTCGAGAGGGGGGCCAATTGAAGCAAGATATTTAGGAATACCGTCTTCCTTCATTATTGTGCAAGGAAATGTGGACTGGGTTTGTCTGGCACTATTGTCACTCATAAAACCTTCTCATCACCTGGCGGTACTGGTGTTTGTGACAGGATGTAAGTGTAGGTACCCATGGTACAGTGCTTGAGCATCACGACAGAAACCTTTCCCCATTTAAGCATAGAAAGAATTAAAGCTTTCTTTTTTCTCATGAATTCTATGTAATATTCTTCATACACCATAATTGGGAATCTTTTTGTAACACAGAACTGGAGATGCTTCTGTCTTTTGGCTGAAGTTGACATCTAAGTGGGGGCAGCCTGCCCGTATGAACTCACTGAGACAGGAAAGACTGGATGTGGGTTTGCAAACTCTATGTACGTTTTATGAAATGCTGTTGTCATTTCTAAGTAGAGAGAAATAGGGAGTCCCTTTATTCTGGGCTTTATGCTTTTTTTTTTAAGATTTATTTATTTATTAGAGGGAAAGAGAGCGTGCACGAGCAGTGGGGAGCGGGAGAACCAGGCTCCCCACTGAGCAAGGAGCCTGATGCGGCACTCGATCCCAGGACCCTGAGATCATGACCTGAGCCAAAGGCAGACGCTTAACCAACTGAGCCACCCAGACGCCCCTTTATGCTTTTGTGGCTTCCAGTCTTTCTCTTAAAGTTTATTATATTCGAGGACTCTTTCTGATTTGGCCATGTGGTTTTGGATGGTGGCAAAAGATGAGAGTATGTTTCTCTGTGGGTCTAGTTCTTCCCTTCTGTTGTATTTCTGCAGTTTGCTGGGAGATCGTGAATTTTGATCTTGCTAACCTCTGAGGTTCTAGTGAGCAATGAGTATGTTTGCAAAGGCCTTTCAGTAAAGTGTTTCTTGCAATGGTAATAAGATGTGTTCAGAATAATGAGTAGAAAGAATAACTGATTTTGATAGATGAAAAAACAGAAGATGGAATGTATAGGGGAGATGTGATGTACAATTTTTTTAAGTTGATCAACTAGCAGACATTTACTAGCTTAGTTTCTTCCTATACTGATGATTGTATTTGACGATCGTGCTGAGGCAGCAGGAAAAAGCAGTGACCTATGTGACTGTGGTGTTCTGGCACCTCGCCAGCTGGGTGCCTTATCAGCCTGTCTTGAAGCAGTTCCCCCAGCTGTAGGAATTCTGATACTTGCTATTGGTTTTTTTTTTCCCCTCAAGTAAACTCTACACCCGACGTGGGGCTCGAACTCACGACCCTGAGATCAGGAGTCACATGCTCTATCAGCTGAGCCAGCCAGGCGCCCCTGATGTTTGCTACTCCTTATTCCATAGGAACTCATGAGACTAAATGTGGTAGAAATGCTATGGGCATCTGTAATAGATCTGGTCAGTTGCTGTCATTATGCAAAGACATTAATTGTGTGTCTCTGGATGTAAGAGTTCTGGTTTTCATACCCAGTTGCCAAGGAGGGTTAGGTGATCGGACTTCAGCTGATTTCACAATGATTAACTGATTTGACAGCTTAGCTGATACGACCGTCTCTCCTCATTGCCTCCTGTGCCTCTCTCCAGAAGCTGTGATCTCCCAGATGGGAGAGGAGACCCTTCCTGGTTTCATTGTATATGAATATTACTAAGCATGTGCTGATTTACAATAATAATAATCAGCATTTATTATAGCACTTACTATAATGTGCCATAATGTGCCAAGCAGTGTTCTGAGCCCCTTAGATATATTAGCTGTATTTACTATAGATGTATATACACACTCTCTATACTATTTACTTATTTAACCCTCACAGTAACTCTACAGGTGGATACTTCTGTTAAGCCCATTTTACAAATGGGGCATTGACATCATTTCTCAGAAGAGATCCAATAACTTGCCCCAAATCACCAGTTTTAAGCAGCAGAACTGGGATTCAAAACCTAGAAAGTCTGGCTCCAGAGCCTGTTCTTTTTAAGATGCCTGTTGTGGGAAAAAATGACTTGGACTCAGCCCTTGAGAAGCTTTTATTCAAGGAGAGCTGTGATAAAGATGAAGCTCAAAGGAGATATAATAAGCATTAAACACAGAGATATGTTGAGCTATTTACATTACAGACGACTCAAAGATTCCTCACATTGTGGCCATGAGTGGGAGCTGTTACTGGAGTTCCAAGTTTGGATGCAGTGGAATCATCATCTCTTCTCCTTTCTAATTATACTTGGAGGCTTCACGGGGAGTAGCTTTTATGAGCCCTCTAGGTTGCTCTCTGTGCCAGGTGTTTGGCATGGTTCGGGCCGTGCTGCTTGATCAGGGGCATGCCTCCCTGTCTCACGGGGAGCCTTCTGAAAACACAGACGCCTTCAGACACTTGCTTGGTGCGTCTCCATGGGTGATGCTGACAGGCAGTCCCAGGAGGGGACTTTACATGGTGTCTTTGGGTGGTCATGGGTCATCCGCTACTCCAAAACTTAGTGATTTTAAATGACCACGATTTATTATTTCTCATGATTCTGTGTTGGTGTGGGCTCACTCACTGGCAGGTCGGCTGGGAGCCGGGTTTCTCTCCCTCTGTGGTCTTACTGCTTCAAGGAGGCTAAACTAGGCTTCCTGGCGTGATGGCAGAAGTATTCCAAGAGGGTAAGCCCGGGGCACAAGTGCTTATCAGACTTCTGCCTGTGTCACATTCGCTCATGTCCCCTGGGCAAAAAGCAAATCACATGCCCCAGCCCAGAATCAGGGTGTGGACACTGGCAGACATGATTCACTGGAATCATTATTCTAACAGTCCACCACAGATGTAAACATCTGACTAAAATTAGCTCAGTGAAAGGGCATTTATTATAAAGGCTTAGATCTCATAAAACCTAGGGGAAAACGTTAACTTTCATTCTTGTTCTCTGTCATTATGGTACACCTACCAATTTGATCAGTTGTGGTTTCTTCAGATTTGTTCATTTGCTCAGCAAATGTTACTTGAGCACCTACTGTAGGCTAAACACCAGGGAAACTGCAATCAACAAAGAAAATAAGTCCTGCCCTCGTGGGGCTTACAGTCTTGATGGTGGCGGTGGTGGCAGGCTGGGGGTGGGGTTGTGGTGGTGGAAACAGACAATATAAATAAAATAGGCAAGTGAAACAGGGTGTTGGGCTGGGCAGCAATTCTAGGTTGGGTGGCCAGGAAAGGCCTCCCAGAGAAGTGACATTATGGGAAAGGTCAAGACAAAAACCGCATCTGATTGGTTCCGGCCCGTGTCATGATTTATTACTTTATACTTGCATGCCTCTCCCAGATCTGTCCGTAGCAGATCGGGGATGGAGGGAGAGAGAGATGGTACAGAATGGCCAGGCGGAGGCGGTAACCAGCATATCGCATGCCACCATGGTGCTCCATGAGCTCTGCGCTGGCTTCTCGGACTGGATTTGGGGTGCGGATACAGGCTGGAGAGAAGGGACATGTGTATTGAGTACCTCCCGAATGCGAAGCATTTAAAAGTATATTTCATGTAAGCCTCTCAACAACCTTGTGAAGAAACGAGTAGTATTCCTGCTTTTTGGGACTCTGAGTGGTGACACAACAACTTAGATCAAAGAAGGGAAGAGTCAAATATTAGGAAATTAAGGGAGTCATTGGGCATTGTAACAGATTTAATGCTAGAAGAGGACATAAGTCACATGATATATTAACTATTTGAAAAATTTAGAAAATGTTGTCACATTTATGTCTCTCATCTTCAGCCCCTTTACCTTTTCCTGTTTTTTTCTTTTCTTTTCTTTTCTTTCCTCCTGACAGGAATGGGTAACTGCCACTGACATCAGAGTAACTCTCAATCGCCTGAATACTTTTGGAGATGAAGTGTTTAATGACCCCAAAGTTCTCAAGTCCTATTATTACGCAATCTCTGATTTTGCTGTGGGTGGTAGGTAAGTAGACTGTTAAATAACTTTGAAAGTGACTGGAGCTGTGATTTAGAAGTGATTGTAACAACTTGCTTACAACCATGTTAATAATTTGTTAGACCTTCTCATTATCCTGGAAACAAAGTAATTTAGGTTTTCTAAAACCTTGTCAGATCAGCACAGTTGGTGAATTCTTACTGAGCACCTCAGTGCAAAGCTCTGCGGCAGGCCCTCTGAAGCCACCAAGGTAGCATGAGACATTCACCTGCTGAGAAGGACTTGACCTTCTAGCATCCTACAGATGAGTGGAGCAGGCGATATATGAACACGTGAAAAATTAAAACACATGTTTTAGATAAAAAGAGGCCATATATCAGAGAATGAGACAGAACTGTCAAGCTAGAGAAGCAGATGGAAACTAAGCGGAGCCTTGAAGCCTGGATAAGGAAGGGGGATGTGTGAGTGGGATGCAGGATAGGCATGTCATGAGCAGAAGTGAAGGGCTGGGAGATTATAGACCTGCTCGGCTTAGGGAACATCTCCTCTGTGAATTTGTAGAGTTGACAGAGTGAAAGCTGACAGAGACTGTAATCAATGAGAAACCATGTACTTTTTGAAGTAGGCCGATGATATCTAAACAGTGGTTAGGAAGATTAATTGCAGACAAGGTGAAAGTAGAGTACCATTGAGAGAATTTATATTCTTGTTATGATGCTGTGATCTGCATGTTAGGTGACAAATACCTGACATTAGGGTGGTGACAATAGAATGGAAAGAAAGGAACATTTTAGATGGATTTTATTGTGAAGCAAGAATTATCAGGACTTTAGTCAAAGATGATTTTAAAGTTTAATGATCAGGAGAATGGTGGTAGTATTAATGAAGTAAATGAAGAAGATGAGCTAATTTAGGGAGATGAGTTTAGTTGTAGATATGTAAAATTTTAGGTTATTGGGGACATCTGAACTTGTGTACCAGTCAAGGATAGGACTTGGGAGAGAGACAAGAGCCGGGGATATGAATTTGGGATTCATCCTGGTATACTGTAGATGTTTCGGAAAGGTTTGAAATGTATTACCAAGTAGCGGTGGGAGCTCTATGGCTGATTCTATCTTTAAGGAAGCTATGAGGGAAACATCAGGGCACAGAGCATGTTTTAGTATTCATGGGCATTTCCATGAGTCCTTAGTTTATGATTGCATATCCCTGCATCTAGGGATCCTTCGGGGATTCTTGCCCCAAACAACCTTGAGGGAGTATGAGGCTACCAGAGTTGCGTATGGTGGTGAGGTGTTGACTGTCTCTTACTACCTTCAGATTGGAATACTTTAAAATCATTATGACAGATAACAGCTGTGACCTAATTTTTGACTTGTAATGTGCCTGCACGATCTTAGGCACGTGAATAAAGCAGCTTCTTGATCCTCCCAATAACCCCGTGAAATTCACACTGTCATCATCCCTATCTTACGGGTAAGGCACAGAGGTTAAGTGACATTGGTAAGTCACAGGGCAGGTCCCAACCCATGCAGCCGGACTTCAGGGTCCTCGCTCTGCTTAACCTACACGCTTGGTTGCTACCTGATACACACAGTTGACTTCCGGAAGTGATCCCAGAAATTGTAGAAGCCTCCAAAATTGCTAGAGACTTTCTTCTGTCTTGTTAATGCCCCATCCCCTATTAAATAAAGATGTTTGGGGGAGTTTTTGTTTTTTGGGTTTTTTTTGCTTGTTTAATTTTCCTTCCTACCTGAAAACTCAAAACTGCCATTACTTAATTTTGCTTAGCTCCTCAGTTTACGGTCTTGAATGGTCAAACTAAAAAAAAAAACAAAAAACAAAAAACAAAAAAAAACAAACAAAAAACATTCTGGGGTTGTGTTTAGTTCTCTTTGTACATCATTTTTCAGCATCCATTTCTGGGACTTGGTGGCTGTTTCATATTTTTGGGTGTCTTTTCTCTTCCCAGGTGTAAATGCAACGGACATGCAAGTGAGTGTGTGAAGAATGAATTTGGCAAGCTGGTGTGTAATTGCAAACATAATACTTACGGGGTAGACTGTGAAAAGTGTCTGCCATTCTTCAACGACCGGCCGTGGAGGAGGGCGACTGCGGAGAGCGCCAGCGAATGCCTGCGTGAGTCTGTTGAATTATCTTGAGGACTTCCAGAGTGGGGAGAAGGAATGGTTGACTTCCTTCTGTTCCTCCTTGAAAGGAGAACTCTGAAAGGCAGTGCTGCTTCTGTAATTGGAGAGCACAGAATGGTAAACTATATGCACATCAGAGGAAAATCATAGATGAAGGCAGTTGGCTATGAATAAAAAAGTATGTTCATTTTGTTCAGTTTCCTTCATGAACACACGTACCAGAGTGGGAGCAGCATCTCCAAGGTTTGGAACTTCACTTAGATCCAAGTGCTGGGCCAGTGTAGCCTACTATAAAATATGGTTTCTCTAGTCTTGTCTTTGCTGCACATTAAAATATTTTCCTACCAACGGTCATTTCCTCAAGCAGTCAGGGTCATTGATGAACATGTGTTGGGTGTGTTGAGTTCTAGACTAAGACTGCCATTCAGAAGATCATTTCTCAAAATTATTATTCCCTTATTTCACTGAAGAGCACAACAGGGAGAATTTTCCTACTTCACCCATGCAGAGGTGGTTGGCTTTGGGAAGGAAAGTAGATCCTAGTATTTCTAGAAAAGGGTAAAAGAAGAAAGATTGCACATTGTTTTATCCCTTCATCATGGCTTGGTTTATTCTGAACAGATAGAGAAAGAAGCCTCAGGAGAAAGGAACCATGAAACTATGTAATCATGCTGTGTCAAGGACTTAAAAATAAGAAACTTTTAAAGCAGCTATAATTTTTATGACCTTATAAATATTTCTTATCATACTCTTGATAAAGGAATAAGACACTCTGAACTCACTGGAGTTATTGGCAGAAACCTTGAGAAATGACCAGTATCTTGACTCATGACTATTTCTGTTAGTTGCCTAGAGCAGATTTTCTTATCTTTCCTTTCCTCAGCAAATCCCAGATTTGAAGATAAATTGTACAGCCTCCTCTAGAATTCCTAGGCACTTGCTTGAGCTTCAGTTCTTTTACTGAACTGTAAAAGCCAGTATGAGAAGCCACATGATAAAGATCTTAACAGAAACAGTGAAATGCCCCTAAGATGTGACATTTCAATAAATTTACACATGTGTTTGAAAAGTATTTTGCTTAGTGATGGGGTCATATCTTGAGTCTCCAGGAACATCATGAAAATGTTCCTGGGCCAGCAAATGAACTGAATACTGTTTCTAAAGGACTTTGAGGAGAAACTAAATCAGTTTGCCTTCCTCCTTGCCTTGCCACTCTTCAGCACTTCAAAGAGTGAAGTTTCTGGAGATTGAGAGAGTACTACAATATTGTCAGGATGCTGGGGTTGGAGAAGAGAAAATTACAGCCTTCTCTCTTACCAGCTGATGGTGAAGGAGACAGAGCGTCTGCTTTACCCATGTGTTAGGACAGTGTAGACAAGAGGACTGTTCTGCTTCATAGTCCCAGAGCACCAAACCATTTAGGTGGGGATGGGCTGGGTTTGGCCGTGAGTGGGATGTGCGGGATAATCTAGGGAGGCTTGAGGGAAGAGAAATAGAAAGGGAGCTCTCCAAGTTACTTAACTCTAGTTTTTGGTGCCAGTGATTCAAGTTTCTAACAAGTTTTCAAGTATAATACTATGAACTGATTATAAAGAAGGGGAGGTGACAAGAAAGAAAAAATATATATTCAAACATTTTTTTTTAAAACAACTTGGTTTATCTGAAACCAAATAAAACTATATTTAGTGTTCAAGATACTGCTGGTACTTTGTGTGAAATCCATAATTCTAAGAAAAGAAGTTCTATAACTACATATACTTGTTCTTAAAATATAGTTGTGTTCTGCAGGGAACATAGTTACTTAATGGTGGACCTGGTTGGCATTGTGGCTCCCCAGGAGATGGATGTGTCTAGTGAAGCTAGATTTCCCTTCAATGCTGCTGCCTTCCGCAGAGGTGCTAATTTTAACCCATGTGTGTCAGGTTACTCCAGTCTAGCCTTGCAAGCAATCTGGCACTTCGAAAGTTAGTGTCTTAACGTATTTCAACTGTCTGGGGTCCGAAAAGTTAGGGTAAATTAAAGCCTGAATATAAACTGGCTCCCTGTTGTTGGAGTTGGTATTAGAACGAAGGATAAAGATTCAGAAAAATTACAATTTGACTTGCCTTTCACTTATGTGTAAACAATTACCTGGAGATTTCTAAGGACAGGAATTTCTCGTATTTTACGATGGCACTGATTTTGATAAGAACATCTCTCAGTAAACTGATAGCCTAGCTCTCTCAACCCTTCATTGACCTCCTGTTTTTGTTTTCAAATGAACAATGCGTCAAGCGGGTGTTCTTATCCTACCACCCATTGTGCCCCAGAGACATGGGAAATCGCGGTTTTGGTTTGCTTAGAGCCTCTCGAAATGCTGTTCATCAAAGGAACATGGGTCTGACGTAACTTGTACGTTTTGGCCAACAGCCTGTGACTGTAATGGCCGATCACAGGAGTGCTACTTTGACCCTGAACTTTACCGGTCCACCGGCCACGGGGGCCACTGTACCAACTGCCAGGGGAACACAGATGGCGCCAACTGCGAGAGATGCCGGGAGAATTTCTTCCGCCTTGGGAACAACGAAGCCTGCTCTCCCTGTCACTGCAGTCCTGTGGGTAAGTGACAGGTAATACCAGCATCAGCCTGGTGGTTTGAAAGACAAGTACTCCCCGCCCCCCCAGAAAACAAAGCTCTGCTTCCTAGGCCTGAACTCAGGGAGTTCAGTTCCTCTGCACAGGGGAAGAGTGGAAGTGTGTGCACTGTCGTCCCGACCAATGACTCAGGAGCTGCCCGACCCCCCACCTCCACTCTGTTTAACCAAGTTAAACTTTCAAATGATGTTCTGGTGTGCATAAATAAGTGTGGACTTGGCCTGTGTAATGGTTTTGTGAAGATAATTAGTAGCCCGATCCTAGAGACCATTTGAACTTTGACTGGAAAAGGCTAGCTGCTTCATGAGTTCTTGCACGTTAATGATTTTGTTTAGTTTACGATCCTCGAAGGGCTGAACTTTCTCAGTATGTTGGTGTGTGTTCAGAGATGTAAAGTGCTCTGAGTTTGCTCTCCTCTTTCAAGAGTTTGACCTTTATTTTGTTGTGCCTGTAGTAAATTCTAGACATGGGCTTTCAGGAGCCTGTGCTTGCCCACAGAGAAGTGACTGGTTTTGTGTCCAGTTGATCACTGGGTGCAGAGTGACTTGTTTTTCAACATTGACGAGCAGGGTGTGTGTCCGGAAAGTTAAAATGTTACGGCTCAAAGGATGTGATTTTGAGACAATGCGGATTTAAAATTTGATCTTTCTTCTCTCTGTAACCATCTAGAGATTACATCTTGGGTTTCAGGCATTGTTTTTAGTGACCCATTTTTTTTTTCCTTTGACATATTTACTGACATTTCTGGTTGTTGACAAGCTCTTTAAATTTTAGGTTCTCTCAGCACACAGTGTGATAGCTCTGGCAGGTGTAGCTGCAAGCCAGGAGTGATGGGTGACAAGTGTGACCGTTGCCAGCCCGGGTATCATTCTCTCACTGAGGCAGGATGCAGGTAAGACTTTTCAAAACCAGAGAAAGGGGGCAGAATCCAACTGTAGTTGATCCAGAATAGTAAGAGATATCGTGGCTCGTCCGCAGCAGTATGAACATTTTTCCCCATAGTAATTCAAGAACTTCTAGCTGTAATGATGGTCCAGGACTGGTTTGTAACAGAGATGAAGCAGGGTTTTTAGTATTGAAATATGAGAGGCATATCCTTGATTGAAACCAAATCCAGATACAAAACTGACTTTAGGACTCCTTTTGCTTTTTTATGTATTTTTTTTTTTTAATGTATTAACATGTAAAACAAAAGGTTGACTTTAAGAGTGGAATTTCTTTCTCATTTCTCTTCTCTCTTTGTTTTACTCCTTTTTCCATCCAACAGGCCATGCTCTTGTAATCCTTCTGGCAGCGTAGACGAGTGTAACATTGAAACGGGAAGATGTGTTTGCAAAGACAATGTTGAAGGCTTCAATTGTGAGAGGTAGCTCATTCTTTCTCTGGCTGTGCTGTGTTTTTTTGGTCTCATATTTCAAGTCCAAGAAATTCCTGATTATATCTTTGTTTTTCAGATGCAAACCTGGATTTTTTAATTTGGAATCATCTAATCCTAGGGGTTGCACACCCTGCTTCTGCTTCGGGCATTCTTCTGTCTGTACAAATGCTGTCGGCTACAGTGTTTATCCTATAACCTCTACCTTTCAGATCGGTAATTTGGACCTTCCCTTTGGTCTCCCAGAATTACAAGACTGGACTTACAGTATTTTTTAAAAATGAGTAACTTTTTGAGGATTTTTTGATGGTGGCAACATTTTGTTTTCAAATGTACAAGATTTTTTTGTTTGGCTGTTTGTTTGGCTTTTTATTTATTTATTTATTTAAGATTTATTTATTTGAGAGAGAGAGAGAGGGAGACGCAGACTCCCTGTCAAGCAGAGAGCCCGATGCCGGGTTTGATCCCAGGACCCTGAGATCATGACCTGAGCCGAAGGCATACACTTACCTGACTCAGCCACCCAGGCGCCCCTGTTTGACTTTTTAATTTAATGAAAACATACGTCTGTAGAATTTACTGTAGTATAAATTTATGTGAAATCAAAATACAGCTTGAGGGATATAGCATATACAGGTACTGTCCTAGGATCCGTGTATTCAGAAATATTTACTGGTGACTTCCTGTATATTTTCGTGGTGTATAGAGGACCTGAATTCAGGATGTTCACAGTGTGATGGCCCTTGTGTTTTCATCCTGTTCTTGCAGATGAAGACGGGTGGCGGGTGGAACAAAGGGATGGCTCTGAAGCGTCACTCGAGTGGTCCTCTGAGAGGCAGGATATCACCGTCCTCTCGGATAGCTACTTTCCTCGGTACTTCATTGCTCCGGGTAAGTAAGGCTAGGCAGCAGTCTGCTGTGATGAGTGCTCCTGTTTACGCTCCTTCTCACGCTCTTTCACATCACTGTGTCTGCTTTTCAGCAAAGTTCTTGGGCAAGCAGATGTTGAGTTATGGTCAGAACTTCTCCTTCTCCTTTCGGGTGGACAGGCGAGACACTCGCCTCTCTGCAGAAGACCTGGTGCTCGAGGGAGCTGGCCTGAGAGTGTCTGTGCCCTTGATCGCTCAGGGCAATTCCTATCCGAGTGAGACCACTGTGAAATACGTCTTCAGGTAAGACGGTCTTCTTTGTAAAATCTGAGTTGGCCAGAGTTATAAAAGTGGTTTCTTTACCTAAGCTTATCAGGCCTCAAGCTGTTGAAGAAAAATGTCTGGGTTATAAAGGTGACTTTGGCAAAGGAAGCCTTCCCTTTATTTACTGTACCCTTCCCAGTTGTACTAAAAACCAACAGATCCATTTCTGACTTGGTTGGATTGTCAGAGCATTGACTTGTTGGCAGCATTAATGCATAAGAAATGCTTTCTCAGCACCCAGAACTGTCCTGACAGAGGTTAACGTGGCCCTTTCTTTCTCCCTAGGCTCCATGAAGCAACAGATTACCCTTGGAGGCCTCCTCTTACCCCTTTCGAATTTCAGAAGCTCCTAAACAATTTGACCTCTATCAAAATCCGTGGGACATATAGTGAGAGAAGTAAGTTATGATATAATTTAAGAGCATTAAGATGATTAGGTAGAAGGATCCACAATAATGCAAAAGTTTATCTCTAAAGTCCCAATACTATAGTGCTGATCCTAAAGAAATGGAACGAATTATCTCATTACATGTGAATTATGTATAAAAATAATGCATTTGTTTAACCATTTTTAAGGACCTGGAGAAAATTTGCTAAAATTAACAAATAGCATTGTTTTATAATGACTAAGCCTAATGAGGTGACTTTATATCTAAATATAGTCTAAGAATCTTACATGTAATTCTACTGGCTCACATGCTTAACCTTTACTTCTTTTTATTTATTGCTATGTGATTATCAAGCCCTTTAAACTATTGGCTAAATTATGAAAAATTATAAATTCCTGAGTGAAGGTTCATTATAATGTTAAATAAACAAAGCTGTTTTCAGTATGCCTTTAAAATTATTTTCTTATTTATTTATTTATTTATTTTTTGTAACGAGGACCTTTTCCTGTAGAAAGCTCAAGCTGTTTGGGTGGAGTCAGAGGGGTGGTGTGGCATTGTGAGTGGCATCTGCAGCATGGATGTGTTGGTTTTTGAGATGTCTACGTGAATATCCAGATGAAAATATCTTATAAGTTGTTAGAAATAATGGTCTGGGGCTTAGGAATAAGTTAGTACTGGAGATCTAGAATCAAAAGGTTGACTACCTATGGGCAATAATTTTTAAACTTGGAAATAAGACAAAAAATATAGAAAGAAAAAGTATAACCCCAGAAACATAGTTATCTAAGGGCCATGTGTTGAGACTCAAGGGAGAAAAAAGAATTTTAAGGAGGAGAAATAATTAAAGGGTTTATAAAGGTGATGCCATTGGATTTTGGATCGGGGGACTAAGGAATCATTGGTGATTTTTTTTTTTTAAGAAGGGTTAAAACTGAAGTTATGCTATAGTGCTTTGACAAGTAATTTGAAGGAGAAGAAGTAAAATAAAGCTTATTCTTTTAAGAAGTTTGGCTGTAAGGGAAGGAAAAGAGATGGATTGTAATTCAAGAGTAGGGACAAGATTAGAAGAAGAGTACTTTTTAGAATGGGAGACTTAAGAATGGTTAGAATTGGAAGCATATTAGCCAATGGGTATATCTCATGACCTAACTGTTGACAAAATCCATAAATATATTAAAAGTAACTAAGTTCACAGTAGTCATAGAAGAGATGCCCTTCAACCTGAGGTTGTCAATTTCTAAGAATTCTATACAAGGCATATATATATTTCATAACATAGGAAAATAATGATGATGTAATTAAAGACTGCCACTTGGTGGAATGTTCCTGCTGAGGCCATCACATGCCCTTTTGGGTTGGATCACCCATTGGTCTAAGCCAATTTACGGCTTCCTCTGTTTTTATTTTCTTCTAGAAGTGGGGAAGCATTGTGATATATGGCATACTAGCTTTGGAATAATTGCATATTTGCCAAAGTGGCCCTGAGTATTAAAACTTGGTCACCAGTTTTTCCTATTTTATGCAGGGCAAAAAAATATAATGAGTGGTGCTTGTTGGCAGGTGTTTTCCTTGCTTTCTTATCCCTGAACTCTATATAGTCAGGGACTGCTTTTGTGGCAAAAGAACAAAAACACTGCTTAATGGCTACAGACGTAAACTCGTCCCCTACATTCTCACTCTGATCTCCTCTTGCCCCACAATACTGTCCAGTGCCTTTCCTTTTTCACACTGGTGATTGAGACAACTGTAAAATCCAACAGATCTGGTTGTGTGTGTGTTTAACAATGTGTTTGCTATCCTGCCTCTCCAGGTACTTAGCACCAGGTACCCCATGACTGTCATGAACACTATTTTCTAGTTATCTCCTCCAATAGATGAGTTAAACTAATAGCTGATTGTCTCTGGAATTTTGTGTCTGATTACTCTTTAGCTTTATTAACTTTCTGTAAGCTTTTGGAAAACAACAGCTAGCTCAGTGACTCTCTTATCCACACCACACGCAGGTGCTGGATATTTGGATGATGTCACCCTAACAAGTGCTCGCCCGGGGCCCGGGGTGCCTGCCACTTGGGTGGAGTCCTGCACCTGTCCTGTGGGCTACGGAGGGCAGTTCTGTGAGATGTGCCTCTCGGGTTACAGAAGAGAAACTCCGAGTCTCGGGCCGTACAGCCCGTGTGTGCTTTGTACCTGCAACGGACACAGCGAGACCTGTGACCCTGAGACAGGTGAGATGAGGTTCTTGGGGGGTGGGGGTGGGGCTGCTGGGCCTAAGTCCTCTCCAGCGGATGAGCAGGGAAGTGCTCCTGGTCTTACCGGCTGGCTCACCTGCCTTTGTTCTCATCCCCACTCTCCAAACAGGTGTTTGTGACTGCAGGGACAATACAGCTGGCCCCCACTGTGAGAAGTGTGGGGATGGGTACTACGGAGATCCCACGTCGGGCACCGCCTCCGACTGTCGGCCCTGCCCGTGTCCTGGCGGCTCGAGCTGTGCCTCTGTCCCCAAGACGCAGGAGGTGGTGTGTACCAGCTGCCCCACCGGCACCACCGGTCAGTCCGCTCTTCCCGTCTGCCCTCCGTGTTCCACTGGGCAAAAGGACCTCGGGACTCAGGGCCTGGGAGTTTGCAGCTTCTGTTTGTTTGTTTGGCTCCGTGATTATAGTTGTCCAAACAGGCAAAAGTTGTGTATGGAATTTATTACAGATTCATAGAACACATATCAGATACAAACGTGGCCAACATGGTGACGGCCACGTACTTTTCTAAGCACCCTCCGCCTTCTGCCTCAGTAATCCTCACAACCCCATGAGGTGGGTGCTGCTAGTTTCCCCGTGTGACAGCTGAGAACACCGAGGCACGGAGACATGAAGTGACGTGTCCCAGCTGCGTGGCTGGTCCCTGGAGGAGCTTGTGACGAGCCCCGTATGGTCACCCACCTAGGATGAGAACGAACACTTGATTTTTAGTTTGTGGGGCTGTCCTGGGGTTCTTGATATAAAGTGGTAATGTGTAAATTCTTTAAATTGTTTCTATTCTTTCTTTCAGTAGCCCTTTCAGTGCATCAGAGCCCATCACGTTTAGTTAGGAAAAGATGTTTTTATAGCTTTGGATAGACATCTGTTCCCGTTCTCTGAGTTTCTTTCTTTTTGTTAATAACATAAAACTAGATCGTTCCTAGCTACTCAAGGAACTGTCGTGCTGACTAAGGAGACCAAGGCTCACTGATGAGCGTTCCTTTTTTTCCGTTGACTTTAGCTTCCATGTAATGGAGAGGTTCTGGCTAGGCTTCTGATAGAACCCTTGACTCCATTACATACTTTTTCTTCAAAACGTATTGCTGCCTAGAAATAAGTGAGACAGAAAAACCACTCAGCTAATAATTTGTATCTCTTGTACATCATCAAAACACTCTTTAATCCTTGAGAAACATCAAAATACCCCATCTTCCCTTTACTACTCCACTGACCCCACACTAAGCACAAGGTCTTTGCAACACAGAGAGATTCAATCATTTGCTTAAGGTAGTTGAGAAAATAAGGAGAAACTAGTGTAGACTTTCAGATTTTTTACTCTTTTCTTTGTGTGTGTGTGTTTTAAAACAGTGGCCCAACAGAGGTTCATAGATGGAGTTCTCTGACCTTGTTCCCCACCACCCTCTGTTGCCTTCGCTGTCTCTGCTGCAGCTGTCCTGGGCTGCTTGTAATGCATCAGATCAGCCAGACTGTATGTCCTGTTATGCACGGTTTTCTTTTTTTAGAATGCTTTACCCCACCTTGTTCCACCCAAACCTCACTTTTCTTGTTCAACTCCTCTCTTTACCGTGGAGTTTGGTTGAAACATCACTTACTCTGTGCTGCTACCTCAGGTTTTTAGGACCCTTTTTTACTCTGCTGCCATAGCATATGGCATCCCCCTTGCAGGATCTGCTCCTAGATGTACTTAATATGACGTTTTGATGAGACCCCTTTGCTCATTCTGCTGTTCCACTGGGTAGACTGCAAGCCTAAAACTAAGTTAAGCATTGGAGATGTTCTCATGGCTATGCTGAATAATACAAATGGGGGAGTTGAGACTACTTGGGATACATAATGGAGAGATGGAGTATACTGTAGGAGATCTGGCAAAATGTTGTAAACCTGTTAGTCTGTAACCAGATGTCTCTCACACAAGACTTGTGAGATATATTTGTTTTGTTAGTTATCACGTGACTTGAAGGGACTTGAGCTATAGTGCTTCTTGCGGATGTTAATTAGGGTGTAGAGGTCCACGTGAAAAACAGCATAGACCCTGTGAAAGATGATGCCATCACTCGTTAGTCCTATATCCTGCTTCCTTTTTTTCATAGCACATTTTAACCACTTCATGTTTTTCTATTTATTCATTTGTTTATTGTCTATCTTCCCCTCCTAACCCCTGTTAAGCTCCATGACAGCAGGGACTTTTGTCTGTTCTATGGACTTTTGTATTCCTAACACCCAGAATAGCACCTGGTATGTATGCTTGTTGAATGAATGCAAGTATTTTTTGGATAGCAAACAGAGATTGCAGATAGAGGGTAAGATGTTCCTCATTTAGAAGACTACTGAAGAATAGGAATAGCTACCTATAGTCCCTGAGCTCTTCACACGTGGTATGCTACACATTTGATCTTTAAAAGGATCTTTTGAGGTAAATTAATAATAATAATAA
This sequence comes from Leptonychotes weddellii, assembly GCF_054177405.1. Lineage (NCBI taxonomy): Eukaryota > Metazoa > Chordata > Mammalia > Carnivora > Phocidae > Leptonychotes > Leptonychotes weddellii. Next base: position 99,347,515 of record NC_138374.1, on the reverse strand, counting down.
TAATAATGATACTCTTTTTTCATCACATTTATTTGAGTGCCTGGCTTTGGAAATGCAAAGATGAATAAGGGATGGTCCCCACTCTTCCGGGGCTAAAAGTATAGAGGGAAACACAGATAATTGTAAGACAGTGTGGTTAGTTCAGGCAAAGGAATACACATAAGAGGGGTAGAGGAGAAGAAACAACACCTCTCCCGAGGTGGGGAGGGTATGATAAGGAAAGCTAAGGCAAAAAAAAAAAAAAAAGTACCTAACTTGCCCAAAGTCACATCTAGGACTTGGACCTACATCCTGGACTCTGAGACAAAAGGATAGGTTAGCCATTGTTGCCAGAAGATACTTTGGTGTGAAAGCTTTCCATGGGCTCCCATGCAGCTCTGTTTTAGGTTTTCTACCAGATTTAAAAAAAAAAAAAAATTGTTTTATTCAAAACGGGTTTCAAGGCATTTTAAATATAGATCATATCTAGAATGGCTAAATGATCTGATGAAAAGCAAAACTGACATGCTGTCCTAATCCTGGTCTGGAGAAGGATCTCGGGTGAGGGTCTGGTAACTACATCAGAGACAAGAAGGGCCTGAGTAGCATCCTGTTTCTTCCTCTCCTGGCCCACCCCCAGCCACAGATTCTGTTCACCTCACCAGTGGTTTCCATTTGCCAAATGCAGGGGTCAGTTTTCAATCCTCCTCTGACCCTGTTCTCTCAGCAACGCGGGATGCTGGTGACTGCTCACTCGGCCCCAGACATTTCTCCTCTCACCTTTGGGGACACTGCCCTCTCTTGGGTCTCCTTCCTTCCCTCTTCTCTTGAGGCTCCTTTTATCACTTCTGATTCTCAGCCTGAGACTTCCATGTCAACTTTATCTGTATTCTCCCCTCAGGTGAACAAATCTCATCTTATAGCTTCCAAAGCCTTTCTGTGCCTACTGAAAAATCTGCATCTTAGGCCCCGACCACGCTCTCTCCCGAGTGCCAGCTACCTACTTGCCATCTCCGCTTGGCTGGGGGGCTGGAAGCCTTCCATTTGCCCCTGCACATCCTTTCTTCTTTTTTCTCCACCCCGATGGGACCTGTGTGCATGATATCACATGGGCCCTCCATTTGTGTTCAAGCAGCAGGAAGAGGGAGGAGGGTGGGGCAGAGTATTTAGTCCAAGGCCCCTTCTCTGGGGGGATCCTTGTGGCTTAGTGACTTTCATCAAGGTTCTCAGCTCCTGACACTAGCTTTCTCCAAACAGCCCTTTCTCATGTGAGGTTCCGGTTAACTGCTCCCTCCCCCCAGCCCCTGAGGCCCAGGTAATAGAGCCCCACAGTCACTACCCCTGGGGCTGCACTGTCTCCCGGGATTGCTTACACCCTGCCCACACTCGTATAGATAGTATCTTTATTAAACTCTCTTCAGGTCTTGCTAATTTGAATGTGTCTATTTAATTTTCTGCTTGAGTCAGATGACTAAAGGCATCTCAAATTTAAGCAAATCCAAGCTAAATCTTTGATTTCTTTCTTTTTCTCAACCGCAACCCTATCCTTCCCCAGTCTTGTTCATCTCAGGGAAAATACTACCATCCACCTAGTTGCTCCAGCTAGAAGCTAAACTCCTGGGCTTGTCCTTGATTCTGCTTTCTTTCATTTCCTGGAAGCAGTCAGCCAGCATGTGTGATGGACTCGATCTCACATCTGACTGCATTTCACCGCCTCCATTTCATCACCCTGGTCCACACCACTGCGGTCTCTCACCAGAATAGCCTCCTAATTGGTCTCCCTGCAATCCATTCTCACACAGCAGCCAGGATAATCCTTTTAAAATGTAAATCAGGGGTGCCTGGGTGGCTCAGTCGGTTAAGTATCTGACTTTGGTTCAGGTCATGATCTTGGGGTCCTGGGATGAAACCCTGCGTCAAGGTTCTGTGCTCAGCGAGGAGTCTGCTTCTCCCTCTCCCTCTGCCCCCTACTCATTCTCTCTCAAATAAAATCTTTAAAAAAATGTAAATCAGGGCTTATCACTTCAAAAACCCTCAATATCACCTCATTGCACTTTAATATAAACCAGATTTTTTACTGTGACTTACAAGATTGGCTCTTACTATTTCCATAAGCTCATTGTGTTTTTCTGTAACATTCTTCCCTTGGATATTAGCATGACTGTTTTTTTTTCCCTGTCTTTCCATTGTCATCCCAGATATCTCCTCTCTACAGAGCTTTCTCTAACCACCCAATCTGAAGTAGTCCTTACCTTTTCATTCTATCATGTTGCTCTGTTTTGTTTTAATTTGTTATGCTTATCCTGATCCAAAATAATCTTCTTATTTATATTGTCTGTGGATTGGTCTCCCTCAGCTATAGCATAAGCTTCATGAGAGTGGAGATCTTGTCCACCTGGTTCACTGCATCATCCTGACAATCTAGAACAGTGCCTATGTATAAGAGATGCTCAGCAAATGTTCATTAAATGAGCAGATGAGCAAACCTTTATTTCTCCAGAAAGCTTAAGCTAATTCAGTCCCTGTCAGCTACAAAGATATCAAGATTCCAACTTGAGCTAATAATGATGGGAAAGTGGGAAAGGAAAGAGGAGGAGCAGTGAGTATGGTGGAAAGAGTCCCGGATTCTAGCTGTTTGGTTGTGGGCAAGTTATTTAACTTCTCTGGTCCCTTCACTATAATAGAAGCCGGAGGCAAATGACAATCTCTAAGTTCTCTTCTAAGATACTCTTGATTCTGTCCTAGTTGACACAGCTCAAACAAGGATTAGCACATGTCTTTTCTTTTTTAGGAAGATTGTCCTGCTTACTCTGCTGTATAGGAAACTTATGGTATTGAGTGGCACTTCATCTTTTTTAATATCATAAACCAAAACAAACATATGAATGTGCCATCCCTTGGGACAGGAGAGGTTAATAAACTCTGAGCCTGACTCATTTACAAAGCACTTTTAATGCATGATGTCAGTTAATCCTCAGGACAATTGAAGTGCAGTAGGCAAAACAGGTGCTATCGTCCTAATAACAAAATGGGGATGTGCCCCGAGTCCCTGTGCTGGTCTGGCACATTGCCAGGACTGCAGCCCAGGTCCTCTGCCCTCCTGGGCTGGTGCCCTGTCCACTGTGGCACATGGCCTCCCATCTGATGGTTCACCTGGACTCTTCGTAACCAGACTGTGTGTGTCCAGCAGCGCCAGGAATGTCTGAGGTCTTTCTTTCCTAACATCAGATTGTCCCACGTGCAGGTAAAAGGTGTGAGCTCTGTGATGATGGCTACTTCGGAGACCCTCTGGGTAGACACGGCCCAGTGAGGCTTTGCCGCCTTTGTCAATGCAGTGACAACATCGACCCCAACGCTGTTGGAAATTGCAATCGCTTGACAGGAGAGTGCCTGAAGTGCATCTATAACACTGCTGGCTTCTACTGTGACCGATGCAAAGATGGATTTTTTGGAAATCCCCTGGCTCCCAATCCAGCAGACAAATGCAAAGGTAATCTAGCCATCGGCCTGGTTCTGCCACTGTTGTGCTCATTTATTCTGAAAATTCATCACGTGGTCTCTTTAAGTACTTACAGATGTTTGGTCTAACACAGCGCTGTTCAATAGAAATATAGTGTGTGTGAACCAGTCGTGTAAGTTAAGTTTTCTCGTAGACACATGAAAATAAAGAGAAACAGGTGAAATTGATTTTAATCATATATTTTATTAACCCTAATATGTCTCGAGTACATCTCGAGACCAGCCACTTCACCTGAAGTCTGGAGAATCTGTACTGTTTACATTTTCGTATTTCGCTCGGGTGATTCGCATCTCTTGCTGTCTCCATCTCCCCACCCTAGCCTGTGCGTGCAATCCCCACGGCACCGCGAGGCAGCAGAACAGTTGTAACTCCGTGACCGGGCAGTGTGAATGTCTGCCCCACGTGACCGGCCGGGACTGTGGAGCCTGTGAGCCCGGATTCTACAACCTGCAGAGCGGGCAGGGTTGTGAGAGGTGAGGCGCCAGGCGCCGTTGCTGGAAGCAATCTGGGCTTGCCTTTTTTTTTTTTAATTGAGAGAGATGGATTTTTATGACTTATACCCGTAACAGTAGCCTTGATTTTGTTCAGGAATTATTTGAGTGCCTCACTCAAGCAGAGCACGCTTAGGGGCAGTACCGGACAGTGGTACTGAGGCTCCTGGGAGAGGCGCGTAGAAGGAAGCTGCCCTGGCTGCATCAGTCGCCCGAGCAACCTTTCAAACACGACATCTCGTGAGGTGCTTTCTGAGGCACCCAGAGTCAGACCCTCTGGGGCTCGCAGCCCGGGAATTTCTATATTCAAAGCTCCTGCTGGTCAGCACCGAGGTGGTGCCTGGTTGGAGAGCCCCTTTGTAGTGGTTTTAGGAGTGGAATTAACCGTGTTGGTGGGTGAAGTTAGAAAAAGAGGTTCTGAGTAGAACTCATGAAAATTACTTGAACCTCAGGCACTTAATAACCCTTAACATTTTGTTTTAATAGCCCTGTAGATTGTTTTCTCATACAAATTACAGCAGTTCTGTGCTGACTAGGGGCCGGGGGAAGGTTTGCTGAGAGTCTGTTTTTCTTACCGGAGAAACATCACGTGTTCACTTTCAGGTGCGGCTGCCACGCTTTGGGTTCCACCAATGGACAGTGTGACATCCACACTGGCCAGTGTGAGTGCCAGCCTGGAGTCACGGGCCAGCACTGCGAGCGCTGTGAGGTCAACCACTTTGGGTTTGGACCCGAAGGCTGCAAACGTAAGGAGCTGGGAGCATAGAACTCTAAGTCTTTCCCAATTCCCGTTAGAACCACAGACTTTGACAGTCAGAGCTGGACCTAAGTCCTCACAGATGCTTCAGTCAGTGAATATTCTCCTTTTCTAAAACGGGATTGAGTGCTTCTCTAGTTCCTTTGCAGCCACCTTATTTACATCTTCTTGGATTGTATTTCTGTTTCTTTTTCCAGTCTCTTGTCTTTCCAAGGAATGTCTCCCTTTGATTACCGGGCTTTCCCACTGTGCTTAATGAAACATTTTTATTGATCACATTCTTAGAGCAGATAATGAGACAGTGAGAGACTCTGCTCACAACTTACTTGGTGGTTGACTTACCGGCTGCAGTCGCTTCCCACCCTTGGGGCCCTTTTGGTACGGTTACATCTACACATCTGCTTCTCCTTGGCGTAAGCACTTGCCTGGAATTAGGCCTCAGAACAGTTTGGTGTTTTGCTTTTTGAATTCCTTCATTTCTCCTGTGGAATGTAGCATAAATCATTGACCTAGTTCGGAGAACAAAGCAAGTAAACAAACTATAAAATAATGCAAAATATATATTAGCATTTGGGTTTTCTAGTTCCTTAGTGAGAGAAATATTAAACAGCAGAGAGATGAAGGTAGAGAAGAGTTCTTGAAGTGCATAAAAGGGCATTGATTAGTTTAATAGACTAATTTCTATAATTACTAAGTAACATGAAATGTCTCCCCTCAGAGATGATGCACATTGTACTTTAAAACTCACTTTTGCCTAACATAATGTAATAAAATAAAATTAATAATAATAATAATAATAAAAGAAAATTAGTGGCAGACCAAGATCAGAAGAGGAGGAGAACTGACATTAAACCTGAGATAAAAGTACAGAACTGAATTCTCATTAGTGGAATAATAAAATGTTTTCCTTATAATGCAAAAGTATTTCAAACTTCACTACATTGCTTATAGAAATATTTGTCATATACTGAATGTGATTCTAATCTTCACTGAAGATCTTTTAAAGTTTTTTAAAATGTAAAAAAAAAACACCTCACTTTTGCATTAAAAATTTTTGTTTTCTCTACTGAGCAGACTTAACCATTCGAATTCTCATAATTTGGCCTGTTTTTCAAAAAAATATCTATGTATAATGAGAGTACCATCAGCTTATTGATATCAGTCTGGGTTAAAAGGCAATGTAATCTTCCTTCCTTTCTCTATCATAGACTTTTTTTACTTTATTCTGTAGCCTGTGACTGTCATCCTGAGGGATCTCTTTCACTCCAGTGCAAAGGTGATGGTTGCTGTGAATGTAAACAGGGTTTTGTGGGAAATCGCTGTGACCAGTGTGAAGAGAACTATTTCTATAATCGGTCTTGGCCTGGCTGCCAGGAGTGTCCAGCATGTTACCGTCTGGTGAAGGATAAGGTAAGCTGTCAACAGGGCATTCGCTCATTCATTCATTTATTCATTCAGTAGACATTGAATGGGTACTTCCTGTGCACTGAGCTCTAGAGAACAAATGACGAACAAGATAGGCATGGCCCCTGTCCTCAAAGACTTATGTTCCAGTCGGGAGACAAATAATAAAAATTAAATAAAGACATACTGAGATGAGCACCAGAAAGAATACAAACAGAGAATAACTGGGAGAACTACTTTATGTAAGTCCTCTCTAAGGACATTTATTTAAGGTGAGATCTTAAGAATAAGAGGGAACAAGCCTAATGAGAAGTGATGGGTAGGCTGTTCCAGGCAAAGGGAATGTGGGGTACAAAGGTCTCAAAGGTGGAGGGTGTCTGGAGCCTCCTGATTGAGGAGGGAGTGGTTTGTGATAAGACCGGAGAGGTTGGTAGAGACAGCTCATGTCATACCATGTCAACCATAATAAGGGATTTAGATTTTACTCCAAATCTAGCATGAACGCACTGACGAGTTTTCAGCTAGGAAATCCAGTTTATATTTTAAGAAGAACACTCTGACTGCTATGTGAAGAATGATGGTTAGGAGTGGGGCAAAAGGGCAAGCCTGGATTGAATTGGGTAAGTATGTGTGTTTGGGGGGCAGGGCATTAGAGGGGGCAAGAATAGAGAAAGAGAATCACCAAGGGTGCCTCTTGGGGTTTTTGCTTAAGGTAGCTGGAGGCATTGTTTATTGAAATGGAGATGACTCAGGGGAAACAGATTTAAAAGAAGAAAATCAAGAGTATAGTTTTGCATGTTGAGTTGAGATACCCATCAGAGAGCTGAGTGGAGATATCAGGAAAGCAATCTAAAATGCAAGGGAGAGGTCAGAACTGGAGAATCCTCAACATGTAGTGTTTAATGTCAAAGGAATGGGCTTGATAGTTTTTCTCTTGAAGCCAGAGAAATAAAAACTACCCATGTTATCTGTTTAAAAGTAGATATTTGTGGAGTATATAGACCTACGTAAATGAGCACCCTTTTGATGATCATTCCTGCAGGGAGTACAGCTGAGTTCTTCAGGAATGTTTATATGTGCTACCTTTCCCTTTTCTTCCTTCATTATGTCCAGGTTGCTGATCATCGCGTGAAACTCCAGGAATTAGAGAATCTCATAGCAAACCTTGGAACTGGGGAAGAGGTGGTGACAGATCAAGCCTTTGAGGACAGACTAAAGGAAGCAGAGAGAGAAGTTATGGACCTCCTTCGAGAGGCCCAGGATGTCAAAGGTAAACATGTTAAACAATGGGTAACTTCTGCCAGATGGCTCAGTCTTTAGACATGCCTCCTAGTTCAAAGTTATTTCGTATGGCTTTATAAAATTCTTCCTCAATTTTTCAAACTATTTGTAGAATCTGAATTTTTTTAAGCAATCTGTGAAAATACAAGTACTTGTTTTAAGATACAGTAAGCAAAAATAATTCTCCCAACACATCAGAAACTATTAAATGCTAAAATTCCAAGTGTTGTATAAATCTCTTCCATTACAAAGTGTTTTAAAAACAGTTTTTAAAAATCATGAAAGGTATGCATTTTGGGTGCGCATTATTTTAAGTTGAAAATTTGAACTTGGATTCTTCTGTCAGTCTACTGAGTGAGAATTTATTTTACGCACTGCTTTATTTCCTTAGAAAGGACCCTCATAAGGAAAAATTGTAATCTTCAAGTATTGACTAAACAGCTAGATACTAAATATATAACACCTGATATTTATGAAGGATTAGAAATTAGTGCCTGCTTATGAAATTTTCTGCTTAATAAGTGAACAAATGTGCTAGTAACATCATGTAAAAGCATATATTTTATATTATGTGCATATTTAATGTCCTTTGCAATTGTGTTGCTCCTCTGTATATTATCTGATGAGACTGATGATAATAAGCAGAGGAATTGGCTTAAGATTTAGAAAACAGTTTATTTTAAAATACTTTAAAGGAACCTGAATTTGTGAAACTTTGAAAGTAAGAAAAAGTTATTTTACATTATTTATGTGCTTTTTAAATCACTTTTTTTTTTTTTTTAAAGATTTTATTTATTTATTTGACAGAGAGAGACATAGCGAGAGCAGGAACACAAGCAGGGGGAATGGGAGAGGGAGAGGCAGGCTTCCCGCCGAGCAGGGAGCCCGATGTGGGACTCGATCCCAGGACCCTGGGATCATGACCTGAGCCGAAGGCAGACGCTTAACGACTGAGCCACCCAGGC